>NC_050463.1:32213419-32551405 GCF_903995425.1 Onychomys torridus
GGTTATCCAAGTCCAAATGGCCAGCCCTACACACATATCCCTATGAGCAACACAACATGGGTTCTCAGAACCCAGAGCCAAGCAAGCATGGTGTCTCACCTGTAATTCCAGAGTGTGAGGCAGAAACAGGGACTCCTGGTTCTAGGAAGCTAGTTAGCCAGACTAGCTAGGCTCAGTGAGAGAACCTGCCTCAGGAGATAAAGTAAGAAGCAATTCAGGATGACACTTGATGTCAACTCCAAATCACCATACACATGTGCAAACACACATGCTCAAAGCTATACACACCATACACACATACCCACTAGAAAAAAAATTGTTTAAAAAGGAAAGCTGGGTGTGATAGTGCACACTTTTAATCCCAGCACTTGGGATGCTGAGGCAGGAGGATCTCAAGAGGATCAAAAGTTTGAGGATAGCCTGTGCTACATAGCACGACTGTGTCAATAAAAGATGATGATGATGATGATGATAGAGACAGGCAAAGAGGTTTCCAGATCACACTCCAGCATTTAAGAAAGTGCTAAGCAGAACTCTGCTGTTGGGACTGAAAAAGTCCAGTGTGGCCATTGTGAAAAGTGTGTGAGGCCAGGACTTGGATCAGCAGAACCTAGTGAGACCTGCAGGGGGTGAGGGGGGAGCAGGATGGACAGACAGACCCTCTTACACATTCTGGACTTACCCTCAGCAAAATAGGAAGTCCTTCATTATGTAAACAGGATCCTGTTGTGACAAATGGGATTAACTACATTTCTCTTTTGGATTCAGAACATGTAACCTTCCCCCTGGTCAGTTCAAACATTCACGTGTCTGAGAAACAGAGAAAAAAAAAAAAAAAGATACCTAGCATTTTACTAAACCATTTGCCTGATCCTAAACGTTTCTCCTTATACCCACAAATACATGTAGCACTTATCCCTCATCAGAGATACTGCTCGTGGCAAGAGCCGGAGAGAGACCACTACAGAAGCCACAGCTGGTCCAAATGCAAAGAATAATCGACCCTGACTGCTATACCTATAACCCAGCTCCTGCACCTAAAGCTCAAGAAACACCATGGAAGATCTCAAGGACCAGGAAATCTTCCGTGAGATTGTATCGCCTCGAAATGACAGAGAAGCTTCACCCATGATACCTTGACGACATGGATGCCTAAGAAGGATCTGAGGAAGTACAAGACCATTAGACACCCCAACAAGGAAGGGGTCAATCTATAGGCCCCACCCACGGACAAAGAGCTACAGGCAGCTAAGGAATGCTGAGGAGAAAGAAAGCGTTCTCCAGGGATGAGCCCCCGAATCAGTTATCCAATACCAAGTGGCCAGCCCTGAAATTACAGTCATACAAGAAACAGTAAACAGACTGAGCAGGTTATATTAGACGTGTGTGTGTGTGTGTGTGTGTGTGTGTGTGTGTGTGTGTGTAACAATAACAATTAGAAAACAAAGGCCATGATTTCTAGAGGGAGAGGGGGTAGGAGGTGGGCACACTGGAAGGGTTGGGGGGAGGAAAGGGGAGATGAAAAATGATATATTTATATTTTAATTCTTAGTTTTATTTTTAAAAAATTAACTTTAAAAAAAGGGAGGGGAGCTAAGAGCAAACAAGTCCTGAGGGGACAAACATATCAAGAGCAAAACAGCTTGAAGTGTGTGTGTGTGTAAGCACTGACATGCCTCGTATGCATATGGAGGTCAGAGGACAACTCTCAGAAGTGAGTGAGGTCCAACTTGTAGGATCAAGGGATCACGTCATCAAGCCTCCATTGACTGAGCTTTGGCCAGCCTTGTACAATCTTTTCAGGTATGTGTTGGGGTTCTTTGGAATTTTTGTTAGCATGCAAACAATATATCACACTGTCAGTTTTTGCATCAATAAAACTATGGATTTGTAATCTTCCATTAAAAAAAAAAACAACAGAGGAAAACCCCTGACCTTTGGTCCAAAGGATGCTGGGAGGAGATGGCACAGAAACAAGGAGGAAGTCAGATGTACTCTATCACTGGTCATCTTCCAGGTAAGTCCCAAACATCCAAGGTTCATTAGAGGAGGGAGGGACAGTGCTTCCAGGGCCCTGGGAGGAGCCGTCTGGGAATACTCATTCCAAAGTCTATACTAGATCTTTCGCTGTGGTATTTGCAAGAGGAAGCGACCACGGCAGACAGAGTGAAAGCCTGCTAAGCCTTTGTGCTGACTAGTCTTCTGTCAACTCAAGAGTCATCAGAGAGGAGGGGGCCTCAGTGGAAAAAATGCCACCCTAAGATCGGGCTGTTGGCCAGCCAGTAGGGCATTTTCTTAATGATTGATGTGTGAAGCCCAGTGGTCCTGGGTTCTATAAGAAAGCAGGCTGGACAAACCAGAAGGAACAAGCCACTGAGCAGCACTCCTCCATGGCCTCTGCGTCAGCTCCTGCCCTGCTTGAATTCCTGTCCTGACGTCCTTCAATGATGAAGCATAAGCCAAATCAACCCTCTCTTCCCCAAGTTAACTTTGGTCATGGTGTTTCCTCACAGCAATAGTAACCCTGACTAGAACGGCCTTTTTAAGAATTCAGAAACTAAGAGAGCAATGACTGTGACCTGCCATGGACTGAATAGCCCCTTAGCTAAGCCCCCACGGTGGGATGTAGACCTTGTACACCCTGATGTCCCTGGGGAAGCCATTCACCAATGCCAACTTCAGGGATGGCAGGGAAGATAGGGGGGCCAGGAAGACTCTCCCAGAAGGAAAAGCCCAGAGACACAGCCAAAAGAACCGGAGTTCTTTCTGAGAAGGAAGACTTTCTGTCTTCAACCTGAGGCTCTAGATTAGAGAATAAAAAACCTTATATGGTCAAGTGTCTGCTTCTTTGGAGTCTGCATCGGGCACAGCTGTATCTAATCCTAGCAATGTCCCTCCACTACAGGCTTTGAGCAAGAGCCTCACATCGGTAGTTTACAGTGAAGGTCCTGGAACTTGTCGGCCTAGGAAACAGACCATAGGGCCCCAGAGTCAGTTTGTGACTGGGCTGTGTGGAGTGGGGGCTGGGCTGTGCAGTGGGGACTTGGAGAAGGCTATTATTGCAGACAGAGATGACAGGGCTCATGCTGGGAAGGTGGTAATAGACAAGACATCTCTACTTGAAGCAGACGTGGTGTGGTGTTGGGATCCATTGACGTGGGGACTGAGGGTATAGTAGGAGCCAAGGCTTGGAAGACGGAAGCCAGAGAGAAGCACATATCACAGGCATAGCTGGGACAACACACAGTGTCCTGGTTAAGAGCACTCAGGGTCAGATGTAGCTATAGCATTTCATCACAAGAAAGTCCAGTGTCTGGCAACGGAGGCGGAAGTTAGACTCGAGTGGGTGGAGAGAAGTGGGAGGTAAGGAAGTGGGCATCAAAGGGGAGATTAACTCTTAAGACTTGGTGGTGAGCCTGAGCTAGGGCATGTTCTAGTTGGTGCTGGGGAGGGCTTTGTCTTCTTAAAGATGGGGTCACACGTGATCCTCTCTACTCCTGATGGGAAAGGGCCTTTGGAAAACCAGAGTTCAGTCCAAGAACAAGGAAAGGAAACTCCCCAGAGAGGGTCCCAGCTCTGACAAAAGAGTGAGGCTTAGGGACCAGGAGGGAGAGGAGCCGATGAGTTTGTGAAGTCAAGGAGGGGAAATTGAAGAGCTCCCCTGCTTTCCTGCGAAGTGGGAAATGACCTCATCTGCAGAGTGAGGAGGCTGGGGACAGTTTGAGAAGGCAGGAGAGCACTGGGTAGCCCTTCTGGGGAACCAGAACAGACCTGGCCAGGAAAGCACCCACAGTGAGGTCCAGGGGGGCATGGAAGTGAGCGGATGGTGACGGGGAGCTGTGAGGTCCCACACTTTTCCCTGGAAGGAAGCGCCTCATCTTAGGCTTCCCGGCTGCCTTTGCGCCGTCATGGTCTAGGGGACTCTGCCAATCCCCAAGCGCTTCAAATGAGTGTGTCTAAACCCAAACTTGGGACCCCGGTCTCCTTCCCACTCGGATTCCTCCCAGTTTCTCTTCCTGGAACTGGGGGTCTGGGATTCAGCCTCCCCAGAAGCACATTGCCGCCCAACTCCATGGCTCCGACTCTCTGAGGCTGTTCCTTTCCCAGCTGTCCTGCTTTTGGGCTCCCTTCATCTTCTAAATATGACTGACACTGCTTCACCTCCTCTAGCCGAGTTTGGATCTGTTGCTGTGATAACTGCCATGACCAAAAGCCACTTGGGAAGGGATCGGGGTTGTTTTACTTACATTCCCCAGCTCACAATCCACCATTGAGGACCGCCAAGGCAGGAACTGAGGCAGAGACCACGGATGAAGGCATCTTACTGGCCACCTCACCCTGGCTTGCTCAGCTTGCTTTCTTTTATAACCTAGGACCACCTGGCTAGGTGTGGTACCACCCAGAGTGAGCTCAGCCCTCCCCCACCGGCGCATCAATCAGAAATCAAGAAAATGGCACACAGGCATGCCTGCAGGCCAGGCTGATGTGGCAGTTCTTTAATTGAGGCACCCTCTTCCCAGGTGACTCTAGTCTGGGTCAAATTGACAACAATCCTAACCAGCACACCCACACCTAGTTAGCCGGGCACCTTCAAAGCTAAATACCTAGAAATTAACTCTTAATTTCCACTTACTTTGGGGATTTCAGTTTAAATACCACCGGTTCTGGGATGTGACCCCACCCCTTCCCCCCAGACTTAGGAAAGTCCCCAATGGTACCTGCACTCATGGCACCTTATGCCTCTTCTCTTTTTAGTGGACTGGTCCTTTCTTGTACCCCTACCCCATGAAGGCAGAGGCAGAGGTGGGGATACAAGGGCTCCCTGGTCTATTGTACATTCTTGGTGCAAAGGCTTTGTGACACAGACAGACACTCACTGTATGACAGACGCCTGCCATTCAAAGCCCTTAAGATCACAGCTTATTAGGCTCTATCTTCCCTTAAATCGGCGCACGCTCTCGACATCCAGGCACCCTGGCCTTTCCCCTCCATGTCTTCTGCTCAGCCGTTGCTGGCTGCGAGGCACGCTTGCTCTCTGCTCCATCTACCAGTGATTGTCCCGGTTACCTTTGTCCCACCCCGTTCCTCAGTAGTGTCTTCTCTGTACCCTCCCCCACCCGCCACGGGTCACGTTCCATGTCCCACTGTAACTTCCTTGAGGGCAACTTGTAGTTTTCCTGTTGAAAACACTGAACTACAAAACAGAGACACTTTGTATAACATGTATCCAAACAGTGTCTTATCCAGCTGTGTCTCAAAGTGTCCACTTTGTGGTATTTGGGAGGCACATAGTAAGGACACAAGGATACTGCTGAATGAATGGGACAACTTTTCTCCCTGATACCTGTCAGAACAAGAGGCGTACCCTCTTGTTGGCATACTAATCTTTAAAACTCGGTCCTCTTGCGTTTACACGAAGACGTATCTGTTTTCGCCAGTGAACAACAGCTGTGGTTACAGGTTTGTTCCATCTATATTTGGGAGACCAATGCCTGCTCTGTACACTGAATGAAGGTAGTGATTGTGTTTGCCAGGGTGTTAGACAGGCCACTGCGTAAGGGCAAAGGAATTCCTCTCGGAGCTGGTGTTTTGAAACACACTCAGCAACATGTGTCTCCTCGGCTGAATGAGACTGTGTATGTGAAGGCATATGGAAAGGTATGAGGCCAAAGGCGGGGGGGGGGGGGGGCTGTGTCTATAAATAATAAACCAATAGTTATTTTAGTTTATTTGCAACATGCTGGGTTTTTTCCCTCCAGTGTGGAAAATGGAATTGTTGGAATCCTCAGAAATGTTACCTAAAAATAAACCACAGAGACAGACAGCAGGCTGGTGGTTGCCAGGGACGGGGACAGGAGGTGACTACTTAATGAACCAGGTTTCTTTCATGGTGATGAGGATGTTTTGGAACAAGATAAGGGCAGTGTTTACCCGTAGTGTAAATGCCATGGAACTGTTCACTTGGAAATGGGTAGTTCTACATTAAATGTGTTAAAACTTAATTTAAAAAAAAAAATGGACTTAGCATCTAATAACACATTCCAAATAGACAAGGCTGGACTATTCCAGAGGGGCACAGGATCTCCAGTTCCCACCATGATTCCGACTCTTCTGTTGTACAGGGGATAAAAGCCTTGTGTGCACAGGATCATGCCCTCCTGGTGTTCACAGAGCGAACACTATTGTTTGCCAGCATGGCTTGGTTACCTCCTCTGGCTTCCACAAGGACTTGGGTCTTCTTGTTCTAGAGGTGGGGCCTGAAGCATGTCCCCCTTCACTCGAGTAGAATTTTCCAGAGACAAGAACTCACAGACCATGATGAGCTTCACTGTGGCCTCGGTCCACGAAGGCTCTTCGCCCTGCCTACTAGGCAGCCACAGCAGTTTCTGATGACAAAGAAGGCAGAGCAGGCGGGCAGTGGCAGCGGCGGCCGCGGTGCACGCCTTCAATCCCTGCTCTCGGGAGGCAGAGGCAGGCAGATCTCTGTGAGTTCGAGGCCAGCTTGGTCTCCAGAGTGAGTTCCAGAAAAGGCGCAAAGCTACACAGAGAGAAAGCTACACAGAGAAACCCTGTCTCGAAAATAAAATTAATTAATTAATTAAAAATAAAAATAAAAATAGAAGGCTGAGTAGATGAGTATTAGCAGCTCATCACTCCTAGTGACATGGTCCCTTGTCTCACCAGGAAGGGACATAATTGTCTGCAAAGGCAAGGGCAGATTCAAGAGCCACGACTTGGACCCTGGGCACAGCCCAGAGGCTCTCAGTTCTCTTGTGTAGTAGGACTGTCCATGCGGGTTCTGGTGGGGCCCCAGGAGCAGCAGGGATGGAGCTATCCACAGACACATATCCTATCCACCCATTAAACACATAACAGCCTCACGGAAAAACACACCCTTCAATTCAGACCTGGCGGTTAAGCCCAGGGCCCAATGGCTGTACTGTAATCAAGTTGCATCCGTCAATTTTATAACGACTTGATTTCTTCCTGATTGTAGCGCTTCCTCTTCAAAGGCCTTCACATATGTGGTCTCATGGCTCTGAGGGCTGGAAAACTCCTTTTACACTGGAGAGCTACTTAATAAAGAAAGCCTAGAAACAAAGCTGTAGTCATCAGTGGAACTCCAGGTCTAGCACAAAGGATTGTCTCTTGACCCCTTCGCCAAGGAATCCTTTCTGACGATGCCCCCTGCTGAACCCCTTGGAAGTCTAAATGCCGTCTACCTCTCTCATGTTAAAAGTCTGTGTTGGAAACAGAATAACAGAGTCAAGTTATGGGAGCGGCTTGGACCAGCTCAATGGAGACTTACATAAGGTGACTCCCAAACTCCCCTAATACATGCTCTTAGATTTGAGAAGCCAGTGGGGCCACCCTGGTTGCTGGTTTCTTTCTTTCTCTTTTCCAATAAGAAGCCTGAATGCCTGTCTGGATGTTAAAACATTTATAGCTGTACAAAGAAGCATAAGACTCCATCTAATAAGCGCCTGTCAATCATCAACTTCTCTAATTGCCATATGGGTAAAGAGGTGGGGATTGTGCCGTGTCACTGGAAGATGGAGAATGTATGGAGGTAGCCAGGCGTGAGAGGCAAGCTCAGAAACATCATCACAATGCCTCTCTGTGGATAGCATCATCCTCAGAGCCTAGAGAACCCTGTACAGCTGTTCCCTTCATATTTACCCCCACAAGGAAGCATGAGTTACTCAAGAAAGTACAGTATCATTGAAACACCCCAGGATCATCTGAATTTGTTTCCCTGTCCATCCAAGCAGAAGAGATCACAATGAGGCCCAGAAGTGAGACTCCCTGGCCACCTTATTCCAGCCTCTACACCATGGGCCCACTGCAAAGGAAGTGGCGGGCTATGTTACCTTGTCTAAGCCCTCCAATGCAGGTATCTCTTCCCTACTATCATTCTCCACTGCCTCCACAGGAAGGAAACTGAGGCTCAGAGAGAGGTTCCATGGCTTTCTCCATCAGTTACTAGAAGCAAGCATAGGATTCAGGGTGCCTCTGTCCCCCAGTCCAAATCTCCTGGGTCCTCCAAAGAATGAGGCCTACATACTGAGACTGCCTGGGGCCCACCAGGGCAAATGGCATCATGGGGGGTGGCTATTTTACTAACAGATAGTCCATTGTCATGTACTGCAGACATTAACTGATGATGGGTTTGCCTCTGGGGCCAGAGATGGAGAGAAGGGATGCTTCTTGGTCACTCGGATTTCCTCATCTACAGAACGAGGCTGTATTGTCACTGCTGAACACTCCCGACTTGGCAAGCTGTGACTTTCCAAAGAAGTCTAGAGATGCCCCACTCCATGTATTTGCGTGTCTTGATTGTTTTCAGGGCTCCTTCCTGCCTTTGATCTGTCTGACTGTGACAACCATAGAATACATTTAATTGGTCCTTTAACGATTTCTGGGCTTCCAGAGTCAACCTTTTGCTGCATCACAGGTTGGCAGGCATTGGCAGCTGGCTGAGAACTGGGCCCTGACACAGGATGGGAAAGGTTGGGGGTGAGATGGGAAAGGCAAATATGGGAAGGGGCAGGAAGTACTCTCCCTGCAGCCCAAGGTTGAGGTGAGCCCCTTCCCCCCAACTTCATCCATGAGAAGCCAAGGACAGATGAATAGAAGAAAAAGGGAAGTGGCTGGGCAGATGGGAAGAAATGAGGGGGAAAAAAGGCAACCACCACAGGCTCTTTGATCTTAATTCATTTTATTCTACAAAATGCTACTCAATGGAAAGTGGGAAAGTGAACAACAACAACAGAAACATAAAACAAAAATAAACCCCAGGGGGAAATAAGTTTCAATATGCTCTTTCCTCCATAGCAGCAAGCTTCTCCCAACAAGCTTTTCTTAGTGCAAATACTGTAGGCTTGTGTCACATACAGTACACAGAACACAACACACACCACCAGAGATGCTTCCGAGCAGGGATACTCCTCAATTTTTAAAACTATACACAGATTTGTGAGCATATGGTCCTGCCAAGAGAGTCTGACTAGAGAGGCCCTCCCATAGGGCCCTTTCACCATGACTTAATCATTAAAATTCCCCCACGGAGCCATAAAACCTTGTACAACTCATTTGCCTCCAGGGTCTATAGTGGATTTCACGTCACGTCGTTGACATATCCCAAATACAGAAGCACAAAGCTTGAGTCTCCACTATATACCCAAATACGATATATACACCTCCCACTGCAAAAGAAACCCTGATACCTAGTCTTTATACAAAGTTGAATATTTTCTCCCTCAAAATCAAGTAACCACGAAGTAAAATGAATGGAATATTTTTTTTTAATCATACAGAGAAAGTTAAGTTTTGAGAGACAGGGCCAGGGTCTTTCATTGTGTTTTCTTACAATGTTAGATTCCTTAGCAGCCACTGTCCCCAGAGGAATGACAGTCTTTATAAACAGAACCTTTTAATACAGTTTATACAGCACAAGTCCACAAGTCACTTTAGAAACAAACAAACAAAATAAAGCATCATTATCCTAAGTTAGAAAAAGGGGTGGGGTGGGGGAGGGTACTTTAATGCTATCAGTTTCTATTCAGGCTTGGAACACACACAGAAGATGTAAACATTTAAAATAAATAATAAAATAAATGTCGATTTCTTCTCCCCTCTTTCCCTTCCCAAACCCTCTGTCAAAATTTGACCCAGCTCCTCCCGAACAGGTTGCCGGCACTGGATCGTTATCTACATGTGGTGAGGCGTGGCCAGGCCCAAAACACCAGAAGCATGAGAAGACACCACTTAGCAGTGGGAAGATTGATTTCCTTCTTAAAAAAAAAAAAAAGCGCAGGAAGATAGAAGCGCACGCTCACACACATGGGGATATGAATACACACACACACACACACACACACACACACACACACACACACTCACTCACACGCCCCTGTCAATAAATAGTGAGATGCTAGCTTGAAGATGAATGTCAAGATGCCCCAAGCAGAATGTGGCGAGGCTCCCTTACTTACGTTTAAAAAAAAGAGAAAGTCACACACACTACACATCCTATTGGTCCACAAACTCTATGAGAACTCAGGCTGCCCCTTCAGTCACCTGAGGAGCACAGGCCAGGCCAGGGGAGTCTGAGGGGGAGGAGCCTGGGGTGGACAGATGCTGCCCGGGGGTGAATCTTGGAGAACCACCAGACTAAAGGCACTCCCACCTTTTGAAGAAAGCCCTCTCATCTCCAAGTTTTGTTTCGTTTTGTTTAGCCATTACTTGGGACCTTCTAGAAAGGGATGAACCCTTAATTCCATCTTAAAAGAAGATAAATATAAAAGTGCCTCGTAGTGCCTGGGACGTAGTAGGTGCTTATTTCTTTCCTCCCTAAAGAGGCCACATGAATATCTTCTGCTCGGGGAAGGAAGTCACCGTGAAAAAGACACATGATAACATCTCAAGGGACTTGGTTTGCTCTCTCAGGAAAATGGGAAGAATGAATTCACATAGTCTCTCCCTCCTCCACACCTGGAGTCAAGTGGAGGCAGACTTGGGTTCTCTCTCCCCAAAGCTTTGAAATGCGCCCATGACTGACCACCACAGGCAGACTCACTGTAATATGACCTCCGTAAAGCTGCTTGGGATTAGCTTCCCTCACCTGGGCTCCACCCATTCCTGTGCCACAGCTGTCCCTAGATAGCTAGACAGAGAGGAAGACTGCTCTCCCAGAGGCTGGGGTTGGCATGAGGACTGGGTTTCACGCTAGCCGATGGAGGAGTGCCCGCCCTGTGCCAGCCCGGAGCTGCTCACAGTCCCAGCCCAAGTCCACCCCAGCGGAGGACACACACGAGATCTGACACCTTGCCTGAGCACAAAGCACCCCCACTGCAAGCTGCTCCCTGAACTGGAGGCAGGACAGCAAGCCGGGCTCCTGACTCCGGAGCGTGGGCAGACAGATGTGTGTAAGTGACATGTATGTGAGTGAACTTGTACAGCGAGCCGGAAGGAAGCAAACTGAGGTTACTCCCACAGTTTAGGGATGGATAATCAGCCTCCCCCCTCCCACCCTCAAGACATCTCTGTCTTTGGAAAAGCCATGGAGTTTTGTAGGACGAGGCAAGCAGGTCAAAAGGGAAAAATAGCCCCAGAGGCTTCTGCGGCCCAGGTTAGCTGGCTGTGCCTTCTTAACACTAATGCTGACACAGCTTGAAATCTGAACTGAGAGACAGACTTGGGGGTTTCTCAGGAGTGTCCAACTGGTGTACCAAGCCACAGGCCCGTGACCTGTGTTGGGATCCATGTTATGGAAAACAGGGCAGAAAGGGGCTTTGGGAAATAAAAGAACAAAAAAGCAGCTTCGTTTCAGAAACACCCATGAGCACAAAAGGGAGAGAGCTCCCACTTGGCTTGAGATGATAAATGCTTCTCAACTGAGGTCACCCCTGGGTATTTACCCAGCTCCTGATACTCTTGGCTGTCTTCTGTTTCTAGGAGTACTCTGAGGCCAGGAAGCCACCTCCCGGAGGCTCTGGGAGACCAGAATGGCAGAGTTAGAGCCAGGGCACACGGGAAAGAGCATAGCAAAGTTATTCTGAACAAAACTCCTCTCTCCTCTCATCTCCCTGTCCACCCAGCCAACCCCTGCCCCCCGTCACTTTCAGTCCTAATGGACCATGCAGGCTTCCCACGTGGCGCCTGGATCCTGTGTACTCCGCATGCATGCAAGTAGGTCATGGGATTAAATCATGGCCGGCCCATGTGAACTTGGGTTGACAAAGGCAGAGGTCCATGAGGCTGTCTCTTCCCCGTCAAAACTCAAGAGTTCCACGCCAGCCATGGTTCAAATAACATGGTTTTAGATAGGATCTTTAGAGTAGACGCACTAGGTCGGAGCATTAGCTCTAGAGACCGAAGAGAGAATGGAGCTCTCCAAGAGAGAGGCACAAAAGTTTCAATTAGATCCGGCAGATGTTTTTGTCTCAACTCCAAACATGTTATTCAGAAAGTGACACGGGGGTAAGAGAGAGGCGATGAGGCTGGAAGTCTGTGGTCTCAGACGTCAGCCCGATAGTCTCCTTTGCTAACAGACCAAGAACGACCCGAATGTCCTGTAAAGGGGGCATGGAGCCATGGTTCCCAGTAAAGAAACCAAGACAGCTTTCCCAGCCCAGGAATCAGGGCAATCCTGTGACAGCGCCCAGGTACAGGCTGGCAGTCACAGGATGAATGGAAGAAGTAGCCAGGGACCAAGTTCTCCTGGGGCTCTATAAGCCCCTGGAAAGCTCTTCCTTTGGGGACAGGCCTGAAGATACTGGGTGGCTATATGGCATCCCAGCCTGATAGAGCATCCAAGTACTTAAAAAAAAAAAAATTGTGTCTCACTGTCAACTTGTGGATGAACAACCCCCAGAGAGCTCCTAGAGCTGAATCTGGCAAGATCCACTCTAAGGAGCCAGACAGCAACTACTTCGATGCTTTCTGGGCCATATCTGTATCACCCATCCCTCTACGCCACCACTCTAGCAGGGGATCGTCCATAGAGAACATACAACCAAGCAGGCATTTCTGGGCTCCATTAAATGTCACTTGCAGACACAGTTCGGCCTCCAGGCTCAGGTTGGAGGGAAACAAAAAGAGAGAAAAGAAGTAACCCACAAACAAAAACAGACAGAGATACCCCTCTAAGCCAGGAAGCCAAGGGGATGGACCTCACTCCTCGGATTGGATCTCCAGACCCTGAGCCAAAGTTCAAGCCCTTACAAGCTTTATTGTGAGTCTTCGGGGCCCTGGGGACTTCAGGGTCACTCAGCAGCACTCTGTGCTTAGGGTACAGTGGGGGGCTCAGTGGTTATGTGTGCTGTCAGTCAGAGATCAACTCAAGGTGCCTCGCTCTCCCAGCCCAGCCGCTGCTGACTTGGAGAATAATAGCCCATTGGAACACAACAACAGGATCTTGGGTTCAGAAAAGAGTCACACTTTGTCTTTTGCTAAAGAGTCTCAGAACAAGAGCTTGGACCACCATCCCCATAAGCCCATAAGCGTAGATGGAGCCCCCCCCCCCCCCAGGGTCCTGAGCCAGGCAGACATGGTATTTAGATAGAAGTCAAGCTTGAAGTTCTTGGCCCACCCTCCTGGTCAGGCCCTTCTTGGATTGATCCTTATCAGGACCCCAATCATGCAAGGCATGAACCTGTGGACCCTGTAACCTGCTCCATCAGGAAGACAGGCAGGATGGAATTGGTCTTTCTCATTCCTACACGCTCAACAAAAGAAGAGGAAATCTCCAATATCCCAGAATACTAGCTTTAGAGAGAGTAGGGAATGCCGAATGTTCTAGTCCACACTTATTCATATCAACCTTCTGAGGCCCAACCCCAATATCAGGCTAGCGCTGTGTTCATTCACTGAGCACAGGGTGCCTTCCAAAGCCTGGACACAGCAGCTACACTGGCCATCACCTTGACCTCTGACCTTTCTTCTCTGAGGAAATGCCATTTATGTCACAGTGGAAATTGCTGCTAATAACTCACAATTTCCAAACCTGTACACTTTACAGACCTGTCACAGGTGACCTGTCCCCCACCAGTCTCTTCACCAGCTTCACTTGAGAGAACCACCCTCGCCTGTGGCACCTCATGGCCAGGGTGAAGGAAAGCAAAAAGTAGAGAGAAAAAAATGGGTAGAGGTTGCTGCGGAGTTATTCCTTGATTTCCTGGATCCTTTGCTCTTTCTGATAAAAGTCCCACTCTTGAACACTGGAGAATTCACTCAGGAACCCTTTCCTAATATCAACTGGTCCTGTACCCTCTGCAGTCAATAGGACCAGGGTTGCGACCAGGCTGCCCTTGAACTCAGAGATCCGCCTGCCTCTGCCTACATATGATAGAGATGAGACATATCCACCCAGCAATGAAGGCATATTTTTTCCCTTTCAACACATAAACCAGAAAGTTGGTTTCCTTCATTCTCAAAACCAGTATCTTTATTTCTGTTTAACAAAGAAAAAATGTCCAAGGCATCTATGGCAGAGATGCTGTGTCAGCAAGGGACTGTTTTTTGTGGGCTTTGAACTGGAGAGCTTGTGGACTTGGAAGACAGAGACCCACAGGACTTGGGGTGGCACTCTGTGCTGGACCCCAGCCTGTCCTTTCAGACTTTATACATAAAACTGAATTCCAAAGACCTTTTGGTAATTTTCAAATAGCAAATTCACCTTTCAAGGGAAGATCTGTTAGCTGGGAGAATTTCCTAAATACATTCAAAACAATTCCAAAAGAGCAGTTGTTGCAAAGCCTCTGAGTCCAGCAGCCTCAGCATCCAGTTAAGCAGGCGGTCCCCAAAAGCAGCAGGGATGGAGGAGACTTCGGTGAGGAGGGCTCTGGTGTGTTTTCAGTAACACACACACACACACACACACACACACACACCACACCAGACCACACACACACCACACATCACACACACACACACACACACACACACACACACACACACACACCACACATACACACACACACCACACATCACACACACACACATACACACACACCACACATACACACACACACCACTCACATCACACACACACCACATACCACACATACACACACACACACCACACACCACACACCAGACCACACACACACCACACATCACACACACACACACATACACACACACACCACTCACATCACACACACACACCACACTCACACACCACACACATCCACACACACCACACACACACACACACACACCACTCACATCACACACACACATACACACACACCACATACACCACACATCACACACACACACACATACACACACACCACACACACACACACACCACACCACACACCCCACACACACACCACACTCACACCACACTCACACACATCCACACCACACACATACACACACACCACACACACCACACACACACACACACACCCCACACACATACACACACACCACACACACACACACACACACACACATACACACACCACACACAAGCTCTCAAATTTTATATTCGCTATGAATACGCAGGCAGGCAGAAACAATAATGGAAATGCACTTGGGGTTTTGGAAAGGAAACTTGAGCTGCCACTCAGACAGTGATGACTGCTATTTCACCCCGATAGTGACGGAAAGAGGAAGCATACCAACACCACCAGGAGTCAACGGGACAGACACATTCCTGGGATAAATCCTGTTTGATCCCGAATCTACAACATCTGTCCGGTCAAGGAAAGACAAAAAAGAAAAAAGAGAAAAAGCAGAGGACCTTCATTTGCATCTCCCACTCTCCCTGCATGTCCACACACAAACACGTCAATTAAACAACATTGTGGAGGGCACCCCAGTGAACAGAGAAAAGCGCCCCTTCTCAACCAGGCTTTATTTGAAACAACAAAATATGTTTTCTTCTTAAAAAGATACTCACTTTTAATTCAAGCTGTTTATAGTTAGCTACTGCTAAATATATGGCATTTATTTGCCTTAAATAAAAAGAAAAATTCTAAGAATTTGGAAAACTAACCAAGTTTTAACACCCTGAGACTGGAAAAATACATTCCTGGGACCGTGCTTCCCAAAATATCCTGTAGGGGGCACTAGAGAGGTACGGTTGAGGCTGACTTGGGAAATCACAGTCATTTCTGGTAAAAGTTGTTTGATGCAAGGAATGTCCCAGCCTGGTACAGTTGGCAAAAGTTTACTCTGGGGAATTTTGTGTGTGTGCGTGTGCGTGTGTGTGTATGCATGCATGCATGCGCACGCCCCTGTTGGGAGAATGTGGCAGAAGGGGAAATAAAAAAAAAAGCAGGCCTGATGTTCCTTGATTCCAAAATGAAATATCCTTGACTTATCCTCAAAAGTCATGTAGAAACAGATAGCAGCCTTGGAAAAGTTCCGGGTCCTGTTTTTGTTTTGTTTCATTTACAGGGGGGGCCTGGCTGATGAAAACAAGTTATGAAATGACCTCTGTTTGTGTAACTGGCTGGATTGCGTAATGCCAGAGCTCTGAAACCGTAACAGCCAAGGAGCAAGGCACACCATATATCTGGAGGTGTTATCCCAGGAAAGCCAGGAGAAAGAAAAGAGTAACAAAGCCAGCTCCAGGAGGAGGAGGTATAGACAACTCTCCCCAGGAAAACTAAATCTCAGTGATTAGCCTTTGAGATTGAGATTATAGCTGCAACAGGAAATATTTTCCGTGTTTCAAGTTCCTGCCATATACACAAGCAGAGGTCTGCACAAAGAGCTGTCTGCCTCCCACCCCACAAGTCAGTGGAACTCAGGCCTTAGGCAGCTAGATGGGAGTAGGGGGCTGGGGGTGGGGGCTGGGGGAATGTTGGAGCTGGTTAAACAGCAAGTATATGGGGGATACAGGACCCCACAAACAAAGAGACCAGGAAAAAAATCGTATCCACTTGCTCAAGGGAAAACCAGGAATATCTCACAGTGATTGGTCCATTATAATGTCATAAAGGAAGAAGGCCCAGTCACTAACTGCCGGAAAAACTTCCCCATGAAGGAGGCTGGGAGAATAGTTGATTACAGACTTTATCTGGTATGTAATAAAGTTACCTTGAGCCCAGATCGGGGTGGGGTGGTAGCACAGACTTGGAAAGTAACAAAAGCCGAGGCCTATCATTGGGACCACAGAGTCATTTTTTAATTTTTTTTGGTAGAAAGTCAGAGCAGGGAGGGGATAACCCCCCCCCCCACTTCCCAGCTCCTCATCTCCCACCCAGCAAGGAGTGAAAGGGACCTTGCTAAAACTTGGCAGAAGTGGCGGTACCTTGCCAATCCTGATCGGTTGAGAGACTTCTTGCTCATGCTACTTGAGCAGAATGGGCAGACGGACCTGAGAATCCCATGCATTGGTTGTTGCTAATTGCAAAACCCTCATGTGTCACAGCATGCTAGGAATTAGCCAACAGCTGCTTTTTGCTGCGGTAATGAGGCCCCATTACACACGGCTGGACGGGGCGCTCTTCCTTCGGCCTCGCGTTGGTTTCCTGTCTGATTGGCTTCCAAAAATAAGGAATTGCCTCTGCTCATATCCTGGGCTCAGAGCCCTAGTGACACAGATTATTCAACTGGGGCACTGATGTCCGGTCTGACTTCCCACCCAGGCCCCAGCGTCCCAGCGAAGCGCCACACAGGGAGATCACCGCACGGTGTCAATGGTCACTGTCTCAATCTCATTAGTGAAAGAAAAGAAAGAATCCAAAGCGTCTATGCTGACTGCGGAAAGAGAGGGATGTGGGGTGGGGGTTGTTGAATTGGAAAGGGGGGCAGGTATAAATGACTCAACACATTGGTTCGAACCCATTCGATGTTTGGGTTCAACACAAATCACCCACTGGGCTGGGATGCGAACATAATCAATGACTTTTCAGATGAGATTTAAAATTCCTCACTTGGTAGTAAGGGTCCGTTGACTGCACCCTCCATGCGTAGACTAGGCTCTCTACAGTGAGTGCTTAGCAAGTACCGAGGGGTTAGCGAGAAGACACAGAAAAGCCATTTGGAGGGGCTCACCAGGCATGGGACACCACTTGAAGAGAGGTGCCCCCTCTTTTTCAGATTACAAAGAAAGACATGGTTTTATTATATTTCCCAGCTCAGTCCATCTCTTCCTGGAAGCAACACACACACACACACACACACACACACACACACACACACACACACACCCCTCCTATCGGGTTGACGGCTGGAGGCCAAAGACAAGGCCATCATCATAGCCATGGTCTTAGGAGAGAGTAACTCACGCTGCCACCAACTTGCCTAGGAGCTCCTAGGAACTCGGGTGGGCTTCAGGTGGCAGAGGACCTTGTGAGTTCTTAACAGTTTCCTCGCAAGCCTGTGTGTGTGTGTGTGTGTGTGTGTGTGTGTGTGTGTGTGTGTGTCGCTACACAAGTCAGGTACCCCACCAGCAGCAACACCACCCCAGTGCCTGTTTGGTACCTATAGACACACAGATTACAGGCACAACCCCCCCCCAATGGAAACCAGTCTGCCTGCTTTAGAAAGTTGTTTTACTACTTCTAAAACCACTCGGGAGCCCAAGCGACGTCTCTTACTCCCCGTCAGCTTCTTCGCCTCAGGTACCCCCAAGCCCCTCAGGGGTCCGCTCTCCGGGACAGTACTTGCTCCTGCCCAACCCTCACCGGAAGCTGGGGGGGGGCGCACAAGAGGTGTCAGGAGCCAATCAAAGCCAGCTTCTTCCTTCCTGACCTTCGCACCTGATTCCCAGAGGCAAGCCTAGCCCTCCCTCCGGATCACTAGAGGCAGCCCAACCATATTTCTGAGCCCCCAGCCCTTCTCAGAAAACAGCTAAGACTGAAGGAAAACGAGAAGAGTAGGAAGGGCTAGAAGGCCTTCGCTGTAGGGTCTTTGACGGTTGGGAGGGGCTTAAGGGGTGCAAAGATTTTCTTGCCTCTTCCACCGAGAAAGGGGAAGGTAGAAGGGGAGGGGAGAGCGCTCGGAAGCAGGCAACAGGCTTTCCAGGAGGGGACCTGGAATTCCAGAAGCTTTTCTGGAAAATAAAGTAAGAGAAGCCCAGAGTGAGAAGCGAGCCCACTCTCCGCTTGTTTAAAAAAAAAAAGTGGTGGGGTGGGTGGGGCGGAACAGAACAAAACCCCACAACTTAACAACGGTGGCCCCTAAAGCATTTTTCTAGTCCAGTCAAGAAAGGGTAAAGACGGACGGAGGCTGGGGGTGGAGGCGGTGGGAGCGAGCAGAGGACAGGAGTCAGCCCGCGCCGCCAGGTGCACCCAGGCCCGCACGTACCTGCTGGCCGCCGCCACCGCTGGAGTAGGACTCGGCGTGCGCAGGAGAGCCGCTGCTGCCCCGGGACGAGGTGTCAAAGTTCCCGGGATAATCCTGGTACATGATCCGCGGTGGGGGCCGGAGAGGAAACAGGGTGGTTTTCTTCCCCGCCCTCGCCGCGGCCGCGCACAGTCTGCTGCGCGCTCGCTGGTCCACCGGCCCCGCCGCGGGGCTGGGCTCTTCGCTCCGGGGCTGTCCCCTAACCGAGGCAGACAGGGAGGCGGCGAGACTCGGGAAGTTGACCCCCCCGATCGCCGCGCACCGCACTTCGTTTCTGCTCTGCAAGTCCTGTACCCTCACTGACAGGAGAGTAGCCAGGGAAGGCTAGGTACCTGGGGCTGCTGCTCCGGCCAAAACTATTCCTACCACAACCCCAGATCTCTCCCCAGCTCTTCCACCTGAGGTTTGAAGCGAAATCATCAGGCCAAACTTGGGAGAGGGTCCAGGCCCACACTCAAAGAGTGTGGTGTCACCCTGAGAGATGGGAAAGGGCAGAACCCAGCAGGGCTTTGGAGTGATGTACGGTTCCTGGGAAGGGGTACCTCCCTGGTCTGGAGAGAAGGGTCCAGGGTCAGAACGGCAAGGCAATAATTACAAGAGAAGCTCTGTTCAAGACATCAGGTGAAGGGCAGCTCACTAGGACAGCCCCGGGACTTTGTTGGCACTAATCCTGGCTTGGTAATTAGGCGTTGGGCAAACCCAACCTGTGCCCTGATTGTCACACTTACACCCCGTCTTCCGGCCAAGCCGATCCTCCAAGAGATGGACCTCTCCAAGGCTGGGGAGGAAAGGTCCTTGGTGCATCCCAGCGGTGCCAGCCTCACCTGTGGAACTCAGGGAGGCCGCCGGTGGTCTGTGATGTCAGCGCGCTGGGGTGTGTGGGGAGGGAAGGTTCAATAATATTGCACTTTGACTGCCCCTTGGGGACACATCCACCCCAGTGGAAGAGTCACCTGCTCCCCCAGCTCCAGAAATAACAGCGCTTTAATATCCGGACCACCCAGATGAAATGTCATGGCAAATCTCATAAAAACCCAGTGGGAGTGAAGCTGGGACTGGGGGAAGCAGGGGACACCAAAAGGCACTGAGCATGCTTGGTGGGGCAGGAAAGGGACACCGTCAGTCCAGGGACAACAGAGTCACAAAGGGACAGGAACCATCCGGGCCAGCTCCAGATGCTGCAGAAGCAGGAGAAGATGTCCGAGTCCACCAAACCAAGTTCTCCTCCCGGCTTCTCAAGAAAGAGGATTTGCTTGCAAGATGAATGAGGGAAAGGGGGGGTCCCAGGGCTTCCAAGAGATCAACCAGTGCCTCGCTTGCCACTAAGTCCCACTGGGTCCCCAGAGCCAAGGTCCCCCTATTGCCCTCATGGCCCTGGAGTGCTCAAAGGTACTGGTCTCCGGGAAGGGTGACAAGGAGGAGGAGGAAGAGGAGAAGGAGGAGGAGATGATGATGATGATGACGACTTCTCCAGAGCCGGCCAGAGGAGCACAGGGTTACAGGGCCAGCAGTGTGGGGGAGTTCAAGGAGTCTGATGACTGGTCCCCACTGCTACTGCTTCTGCGGTGAGCCTTGGAGCAGGACTCCGAGGGGGATGCAGGAGACTCCTGCTCCAGGACACTGGGGTAGGTGAAGACAAGGTTTGACGTGCCTGGAGTAATGGCAGGTGTGGAGGTCACCACGATGGGAGTGTGCAGAGGCTCTTCCCCATAGAAACCACCCCCAGCAATGCTGATGGGCTTGATGACAGAGCGCTGGGTCTTGTCCATCCCTACCACTGAGGAAGAGGGGCTCTCCTCTTCTAGCGGTTCCTGCTTCACCACCACGGCGCCCGTACCACGGATGGACTGCAGCCCGGAGGTTGGGGGCGATCGGCGCTCCTCGGGGCTGATCTTGCACACAGGGCCATGCGCCACCAACATGAACTCCAGCTTTTCCTTCTCCTTCTGTAGCTCAGCGATCTCTTTCTGCAGACCGGACTTCTCCTCTTCCAGCTCCTCCGTTTCCTATGAGGGGGAAAAAAGGGTGTGAGGGACAGAAGTCCGCAGGCTGGCCTGAGGGACGGTCCCAAACCACACATGAAAAAGAGAGAGATCGACAGTGTCCTCAGGTGACCTACCACAAGCGTCTCACACACCTGGCGGGAGGGGAGCTAACTGGGTGTGAGTCACACAGTGGCTCACGGTCCCTTTTAATTCTGAAGGAGGAAAGTTGGCTTGTGGGCCAGGCGCATTAACATCTGGCGCCGCTGTGAACGAGCCCTTACTTCACCTACTTCACCGTATTGTGCACTTCACGCGGAACCGGTTGTCCACCGGGTCCCTCCCTCTAAAAAAGTCGGCGCGTCCCTCGGTCCCTCCCCTGCGCGCGCCCTTCCGCCCCCGCGCGCAGCCGGAGCTCCGCCGGGACCCAGGGGCTGGAGAAAAAAAAATGGGCAACGCACACACAAAAAAAAAAGACTAGGAGCCCAGCGGGTGTCGCTTGGCAGCTCTGGGGGACTCCCTCTCCAATCTCACAGGGCGCCGAAGAGGCGAAAAAGAAAAGCTGCCGGTTGGGAGAAACTTCTGTTTCCTCCTTTTAGAAAAGGAGCCCGAGAATAAACTTCCTGTGGCCAACTCGCCGCCTGAGTTTCCCGGCGACTCGGACACTTGACTTAGGACAAGGCAGCAAGCGCCGGTCCAGCGGCCCCGATCGCGCCGGCGGGACAGTGCCCGTGGGGTTCCAGGCTGAGCGGTGCTGCGAGGGACGTGGCTCGGCGCCGCAGTGACCTGCACCCCGCGTCCGCTCCGGGACGGGCCGGCCTCGCACGTCTCGCCTCGCTTCGCCCTCCCTCTCCTCTCTCTCTCTCTCTCCCCCTCTTTCTCTCGCGCGCTCTCTCTCTCTCTCCCTCTCTCTGTCCCTGCCGAGCGCTGCTCGCTGTCTCGCTCCGAGCCCCTGCGCTCTGCCCGAGATGAGTCACTACAATGGCACGAGTTCAACTCCACACTCTTTATTCTCCACAGCCCCGCACCATGTGGACCTACTCACGTCAACGCTTAGACTCCACCTTGCTGGGAGGAGCGCTCGCGCCGGCGGCGGCGGCGGCGGGGGAGGAGGAGGAGGAGGAAGAGGCGCGGGAGGGGAGGAGGCGGGCGCGGCGCTCCCCTCCCGGCCCTGCTCGCGGTCGCGCTGACGCCAGCCGCACACCCCGCGCGAGGAAGGCGGGCGGTGGTGAGGGTGGGAGCGCGCGGCCCTCGCACTATGGGGGCGCCGAGGCCGCTCGGGTTCGTGCCGATCTCCTCCACCACCCCCCCGGGGCGCAGCGCCCTTGGTCTGTTCCATTGGCGCACGTTGCCAAAGATGGTCATTTGCGTTAGAGGACGCGAGTGCGGGTTTCCTCGCTTTCGGGTGACGTGGAAGGAGAGGGATTCCCTTGCCTGCTCCCGAGCGCGCCGCGGCCTCCCCCCTCCCCTCCAACCCCATCTCCACCCCAAAAGGAAGGGGCGCGGGGCGGGGCCCCGAAAGCGGCCGCGCGGGCTCGGGCTCCGGGTTTTAGAAAACAATCGCAGCCCTGAAGACGAGACGGGTGGCTCAGTGCGGCGCCACCGCGAGGCCGAGAGCCCGGCGCGCAGAGCCGCTCGCGGGGAGGGCGCGGCCGTGCTCAGTCGTCCGCACCCTCGACGGCGCCGCCCGGTGCAGCGGGCGTCCTGGGCGCACCGGGCACCCGAGCCACCCTGCGGCCGGTCTTGGCGGGGTGCGGCACGGCGCCGCCAGGCGGGGCTGGCCTGCCCATTTCCCCCTCGGAGCCTGGCTGCCCACTGCTTCCCTTTTATACGTGTGTCTGTGTGCTTGGTGTTTTTTTGTTTGTTTTGTTTTTTGAGGGTTTTGTGTTTTGTTTTTGTTTTTTTGTTTTGTTTTTGTTTTTGTTTTTTTTTTGAAGGGGAGGGATGTTTTGTTTTGGCCTTCCAAACTAATTTGCTAGACGTAGTATTGAAGATGAAATTAGCTAGCGAGACATTTTCGGGAGTCCTCTGTGCTGGACAATTAAGACGTATCTAATAGTAGTAACCAGGCCTTAAAAGCAAACCAAGCTGTTCAAACAAACAAAAATCAGAAAAACTGGGGGCCGAGAGGTGTGCCCCAAGTTGCCTTGAGCTGTTTTGGAGCAAAGTTCAGGGCACGCGTGGCCGGACTCCGGGCTCTTCCCGCCTTGCTGGGTGGGGCGGTGCGCAGGGTAAAGAGCGCAGGCCTTGGAGTATGAACGCTTGGCCGTGCTATTTACGAGCTGTGAGATCTTGGGCGAGTCTAGAGTCTCAATTTCCTTCTCTATAATGAAAGGTTTGGATCAGACGATCTTCTAAAGCTCTTGTCTGCTCCGGATCTCCAATTCTCCTCAGAGAAGGTACAGTGTGTACAGATAAGCGTTATACCAGGAGTTGAGGAACTTTCTTATGAGGCAGGGTCTCAGGTAGCACAGGCTGTCCCCGAACTCGGTATCTGCCTTAGGTAAATCTCCGCCTCCCTAGTGCTGGGATTCCAAGCGTGAAACATACGCCCAGTTTTTAAGCATCCTTAAGCAGCACATCTGTATCCTAAAGATCTTTTTGAGGAGTGAATAGGAAGATGAGCTGTTGCGGGGTTCACTGAGGACTTCGAAGCGCTACGCATCTGCTAAATCACATCCCAGTCCTCAGTTTCCTTATCTGTGAAGTGGGGGCGTTACTAAGGAAAGAAAAATAAGAGCCGGGAACTCGAAGCTTTCCCGGGGCTCTATATAAAGCTCTGGCGTTTCCGGGACGGCTGGCGGCATCTGGCCGCCCCAAGGGCCCCAAGATACGGTAATCCCAAACAATACTCGGGGTCATTGTTTACAGTTATAAAACACATTCTGTCCTGAGCTCCATCCCCAAGGACTTGCGCGCGTGGTGAGCCGCGGTGGCCAGACTCCTCGCATATCTGCAGCTGCTCTCCCAGCAGAGTGCAGCTCTGCAGGCCCGCGCATAGGGTGTGGGGCAGGCGTACACGCACGCACCAACCGTGGGTGCCTAGCTTTCTTTTTTTTTTTTTTTTCCTTTTCCCTTCATCCCTGCGTCCTGGCCTGCCTGAGTGTTTACGCGCCTCTCTCAGCAGGACTGAGTAAATGCAGTCCTTTGACGCAAAACGGATCAGCCCTGCCCCAGCAGTGGCAGCAAACCCCAGAAAACTGGGGGTGGGGACGGGGGCAGGGCACAGAAAAAATCGTGACACTTTCCCACTCGCCTCGCCCTGTGCCGCGCGGGCCCTCGATCGCCCTAGAGAAATCTTGGCGCGGGGGGGGGGGGGGAGATTGAGCAAACTGGGGGCGCGGCCGGGGTGCGTAGGGGCCTCCCCGAGGAACCGCGTGTCACAGCAGCACGAATAGACGCACTTTTGGTTTTCCTTTGAGCTGCACCGGCTGTCCAGCCCTCCCCCAGCCCGCACTCAATAATCGTGTGCTTCTGGGTCTCTCCCACACAGTCCTTCCAGTAACGCAAGGGGGGGAAAGGAGGGGGAAGGAGAATGGGAGCTCCCTGCAAGGCCTCCGCCGTCCTGGGCGCGCCCAGCCACCAGCAGGCGCCGCCGGGAGCGCGCCTTCGGGCCAGCGCAACCTCGCGCCCTCGCCCGCCCCCGCCCGGACCCGCTTCCCCGGTCCTTTCCTTTCTTGTGGCTTCCCGTAAAGCCCAGCAGCCCCCAGACGTCTGCAGAGCATCACGGAATCTGTGCTGATGCAAGTCGGCCGGCCTCCCTTTGGTGCGCCCCGGCCTGCCTGTGAGAGCTTTGATCCCTGCCTGGCCCCGCTCCCGAACGTGTGCTGGTTTCCCCGTGCCTGCCTGGAGACCTGTGTTCCACTGTCTAGCCCACCTTTCAGTCCTGTGGCACCGGAGGCAGAGCTGCGCCCCAGTGCTGCCCCAGGATTGGCCTCCCTTAGTGCAGGGGATGCTTGAATTTTGCCTTATCTAAACCCAGTTCTGCGGCGCCTACGTGAGAAGACATCCCGGGGGCACGCAGTTAGAAAGGGCCTGGAGTAAGATGCTAAAGCCAGGGATTAAGCCCCAGTGTCTCAAATCTCAAAGAAAACAGACATTGTCCCTTGTAATCCTCACAACAAACATTTGAGGTGGCTCTCATTCCCAGCTCAAGAAAGGAACGTTAAGTAACTCGTCCACGGGAACTGGTCAGTGTGCAGTAATGAGTTGGGAGTACAGCCTGAATCTGACAGATTCTGTCCGGTCCCTCTGCCCCCGCATTACCTGCCTCCTACAGGAATGTCTTTCTAAGCCTGGACTTCATTTGTTTCTGGCTTTAACTGACACTTAAAAGTGATCTTTCTTTCTCTTCTGAGTAAATATGTGGAGTAAGAGAAGATGGAAGGAAAAAAAAAATAGTCCAGGCTGATTCTTCATTGCCTTTCTGGGTGTCTGGACCCTCCTCCCCCCCCTCCCCCCCATCCCCTGCCAGTTTCCTTGTTTTCCTGTCCAGCCCAGGCTGCTCTTGAAAGACGCGTTGATTCTTAAAATGGTTGTCACACTGGCCCACCCATCAGAGCACTGAGCACTTTTGGAAGACCTTTCTCACGTATGGCTTCACTTGTCTTACAGCATCCCTACAGCCGTTGGCCAGACCCGGGATTGTTGAAGCAAAGCCAAAGAATAAAAACGACAAAGCAGCCTCCTCAGTATGGTCCAGCCTGTGGATGTTTGCCGCTGAACGCAAAGCCGACTCACATGACCTTAAACCCAAGATTCTGCCAACCTTGACAGTCTCCAGATTCTACTCCTCAGGGAGAAACCTACCCTCCCACACTGCCGGGAGGAATCTGCAATCATAACCTTATAGTAAACAGTGCATTTGGATGCTGTCTTGACATTCCTGAACTCATTTAAATTTGAAGCCCGAGCCTTGGTTAGGATTCCTACGCTGTGATAAAACACCACAACCAGAAACAGCTTGGGGAGGAAAGGTTTTAATTTTGCTTAGTGGTCCCAGCAGGAACTCGAGGCAGGAACCTAGAGGCAGGAACTGAAGCAGAGGCTGTGGAAGATTGCTGCTTACTGGCTTATTCCTTCCTTAGTCTGCTTTCCTATATGGTTCAGGACACCTGCCCCCCTCCCGCCCCCGTGGCATGACCCCCAGTAAGCTGGGCCCTTCCACATCAATCTTTAATCCAAAGAATGTATGACAGACTTGCCTCCAGGCAATCTGATGGTGACATTTTCTCAATTGAGGATCCTCTTCCCAAATAGCTCCAGCTTCGGTCAGGTTGCCCAAAAAACAAAAACAAAGAACAACCAAAAACAAAAACATCCAGGACAACCTGTTTATTATAAAAGTGCTTGAGTTTTCTAAGCACCTACCTATAAATTTGTCAGGGGGCCATCAGCAAGCAGGTTTCAGCTCAAATGGTTCAAAGGAAAAGGTCACTGTGGTGAAGCTTCTCGGGAAGGGGTGGGAGGTGGGGAGAGTGTTTCAGGGTGGGGGGGGGCTGAAGAAACAGGGAACTTGATATATCTAGTATCTGGCAACAGCTGAAAACAGACTACCACTAGAGTGGCAGGGAGGCAGGGAGAAATGCCCCCCTTAAACTGTCCAGAGTCACTAATCCTGAAGGGGTGTGTTTGTGTCTGTCAGGTGTGGGATTCAAGGAAAGGCTCAGAACTGCTATTGCTCCAAAGGGACCCACAAGGGTGTGAGAGTGGGGTGCTGAGTGACCTAGATGGCTTTTCTTTTTGAGGCCATACACCACTTTCTTGAGGACCAAAGGGCACTTACAGCATATGTATTCTGAAATAGAACACATACACTTCTCCCAACATATACTGGAGATCTACAATAATCATAAGCTATGAAGACCATAACCAGCTTGGTGGCATACACCTATAATCTCAGGAGAAAGCAGGAAGATCAGGAGTTCAGGGTCATCCTTTATCTACATAGTGAGTTGAAGACCAGCCTGGGCTACGTGAGCCTCCCCGCAAGGCGGGGAGGAGACAAGTCATACATAATAAAATGTTCTACCATATGGGTTCTGAGGACTGCACTGGGTCCTCTGGAAGAGCAGCCTATGCTGTTAACCACTGAACCATCTCTCCAGCCCCAGGGCAGCTCAAAACTGTAACCCCAGTCCCACAGGATCCAACATGCTCTTCTGGTCTCCCAGGGCACTGCACACATGTGTGGTTCACAGACATAGATGCAGACAAAACACTCATACACACAAAATGGAAAATAAAATGTACATCTAGTAGATGGTAGAGGTACCTGTGTGTATATACATCAAACAACTCATGGACTGTACCCTAAGGTTGCAGAATTCTATTCACTCTGCTGGACTGTATTACCCTCAATAAAATTCAGCAATAGCCGGGTGGTGGCAGTGGCGGCGGCAGCGGCGGCGGCAGTGGCACAAGCCTGTAATCCCAGCACCTGGGAGGCAGAGGCAGGTGGATCTCTGTGAGTTGGAGGCCAGCCTGGTCTACAAACCGAGTTCCAGGACAGCCTCCAAACCTGCTGAGAAACCCTGTCTCGAGAAACCAAAACCAAAAACAAACAAACAAACAAAACTCAGCAATAAACAAAGCCCTCTGTGGCCTCAACCCTCATATAGAGTTAAAGCCCTATACCAAGTAACCATACTTTGGCCAACAAGTGTCTGGGGGACATCATGACTGTCTGACTTTGGGGCAGTATACTCTACAATGTTCACATAATGGCAAAATGACACATCTCTCAGAAAGTGTTGCCATTGCAAGGTATTACATGACTGTAAATTAAAATTTGGGCAAGAAATTTTAGAAATTATGTACAAATAATGCCCTTCTGCGCCCACTCCCACCCCCAGTGCAGACCCCAGAGGCTAAGTAGGAGTTCTGCCCTGGAATCAGGAAGGAGAACCTTCCTGCAATGTGTGTGTGTGTGTGTGTGTGTGTGTGTGTGTGTGTGTGTGTGTGTGTGAAAGCTGGATACATTCCAGAGATGGATGCCAGTGCTATCATTCTGAAACATCTCTGACTCAGAACAGAAATCACCCCTGGTAGAATGTTTGTCGAGTCCTGAGGGGGAAATGACCAAATTCTGTGCCTCTCCATTTATTCTCAAATCCATGCAAGGAGAGTTGATAGAGGGTTTGGCAGAAATTGGAAAGCGGATAGCCGAGTGCACATTTCATTGTGACCTGGCCAAGGGTCTTGATATGTGTATGTATCTCTGCACCGAGAGGCTGGCCTGATTTTGTTCTGTCTCAGAGCAGGGGAGGCAGAGAAGCCCCTTAGGGAGTAAAACTCTCCCCTCCATCTGGACCAGGCTCCTTACAGGCATTTCACTGGAAACCTACTCTTCTAACTCACTTGCTATGAGCCCCCAGAATACCGAGGGAAGGCTCTTCAGTCACACCTGTGAGCTTCTCCCGACAAGCAGCTGGCTGTGGGTTCTAACCACTTCTCGTTTGGTTTGGGCCCAGGACTCTCCAGGGGCTCTATAGCCACCTGTCAGCCTGATGGGCAGGATCTGTCCTGCACTCTCTGGGAAAGCGGAGAGCCTGGATGTGCCCTGAATGCAGGCACTGTGCAGTCTGAGAAAAATGTAGGAAAATAGCCACAGTGGAGTCACACAGCAATAATAATGGGAACATCTATAAACCGTTCACAGGACATACTTGCACCAGTTATTATTTTAACTGGGTCACACTAATATATTCCCAGGAACCTTAAGGCAGCCCCATCTTACTATGCCCGTTCAACAGTGGGGAAGGTGGATCAGGATCAGTCAACTTTGGCAAAGTTTTCAGAGCTACAAAGCAATCAAGGTGGATGTCAATCCTGACTTCTGGCCCGCGAGTCTTGGCATGGATGATGGTTAAGAACTGTTGCATGGGTGAATAATTACCAAAATATGCTGTAAGGAGTTCTCAAAGAATTCTTAAGGTGTATTTTTAAAGAACTATTACTTTAGAATAGCACTGAAGTATTCTGTACGAGACATTCTGCACCTACAGTCTGGTCTAGAACAGGACTTTATCCTTTAATAGTCTAGATGGTAGATGGCCCACTTTACGGCCACGTATTCTATTTTGCTATTCTGTTCCTAGAATAAACACCACAACCAAAATCAACTTGGGAGGGAAGGGTTTGTACGCCTTACAGGTTACAGTCCATCTCAAGGCAGGGACCATGGCAGAATGCTGTTAACTACCTTGCTCTCCATGCTTAATCAGCTTGTTTTCTTATGTAGTCCAGGCCCATCCACCTAGAGACAGCACCTCCCACAGTGGCCTGGGCCCTCCCACATCAATCATCAGTCAAGAAAATGCCCCACGGGCCAGTCTGACGAAGGTGATTGTTCATTTGGGGTTTCCTTTTTCCCAGGTGACTATACTTTGTGTCGTGTTGACAAAAACCTAGGAGCATCCCCTGTTTTTCCAGATGAAGAAACTGAGGTCCAGGGGCCATAGAGAGGTAAAGGGGCTTGCCACCAAATCTGACAACCTGAGTTTGAGCTCAGGGTCCCACACAGTAGGAGAAAGGCAACATCTACAAGGTGTCCTCTGACCTCCACACATGACCACATGTGAATGTGGCACCTACACACAAATGTACTCAATAAATAAATATAGTTGGGATTTAGGTAAGGCAACTCATAAATTCAAGGCCACACCATGAGAAGTCGACAGTCAGAGCAAGAGCCCCCATAGCCGACCTCGGGACTCCATCCAGCTGGGTTGAGCCTGCTTCCTTTGCCTGGCCCACCGTCCCTCTCCTTCCTGTAGTGACTGCATCAATCTCCTTTTAGGAAATTTCCAGCTCCCCACCTCATGTGCCATGGCTGACCCTTGAGCTCTAGAGTGAATGCTGGGCACATGATACAGATCTGGCTAACAGAACATCTCAGGCTGCAGTTATTGACTGTGACAGGGTTAAAGGGATGGTCCAAGATTGCTACATGATAGTCAGACCGGAGACATTGGCTAAAATCCCTTTAAAATTAGCAATCTTTTTGCTACCTCTCTGGGCCAGGCTAGCCACCTAGCGGGAAGCAGACTGGAGGGGTAGATCGGAGTCTGGTAACAGTATTCCACCACCTGCCAGTGTCTCCCTGAACTTGTAAATTCTACAACAAAAACCTCCCTTTTCTGCTCAAATCACTCGGAGAGGAGTATCACTCACAACTAAAATGGTCCTGAATGCTTCCCTGTGAATACACAAAGAGCACCCACCGGAAGCACCTACTGTTCACCAGACATTTCTAGAAACACAAAGATAGGGAAGATACTGTCATTCTTCGGAGAATTTGGCACATGTATGGGAAACAGTCTCAGCTTTAAAAGTAAGCCAGCAGGACCACACCGCTTTCTCTGGTTACTGCAGAAAGTTGAAGCGTATCTACCCGTGTAGCCGCGAACTTGGCCTCAGGAACCTGATAGAAGAAAGTCTAGGACAGACAGAATTTGGAAGGATCTAGGTCCAGAGAAGCCTGGGGTCCAGGGGTAAGGGCTGATGGACTGACGGATACCGGAAGAATAGTCTGTGGTGGGCGGAGTAGGGAGAGCATGGTCCTGAGGTGTCTCCAGATACCTTCCAGAAGAACATGGCTTGTTGGGAATGACTTTGTGGGCCAGCTTAGGCTAGAATGAGTGCCGGGATTGGGGGAAGTTGATTTAACCTCAGCAAGAGGCCCCCAAGCCACGGCAAGTTTGGGGCAAATGTTGAGAAAGAGGTTCTGGCAGCATGGTAGACTCTAAAGGCCAGAAACAAATAGGAGTCTAAGACAGCTGTCCCTCAAAAGACTGAGGAGTGTCCCACCCCATGGGAGTGTACCATGGGATACTCACCCAGACAGTTTGCATGGAAAGGCAAAGGTAAGGCCAGTGCATTTAGAAGCGTCCAGCTTGAGAGGGAGGGAGGATGGGAGGCAGGAGGAACAGGGGTGGAGTGGGAAATGGGGTGGGGGATGGGGGGGTAACAGAGCTTCAACAGTAGGCCTGAATCCCCTTTGTAAGTACACAGTTTGTAAAGTGTCCACACAGTTTGGATATTAGATGCTGCCCAGAATTATCCTCAATTTTGTTAGGTGAGATAAGGACATGGATTGCATTATATAAAGTAATAGTATTTAGAGATACATACTGAAGAACATGGGATGACTGGCCTAAAATTTGAGGGGTTTCTGTGCTAAGGATTAAATACGTTTTTTTGTGCATGTTAAGCACTGAGCCACATTCCTGGCCCCTGCTTTTGAGTTTGCTTTAAAATATTTCAGCTAAAAAGGAAGGAAATATTTCTGTATGTTCCTGTATGCATGCATATTCTGTATGTATATGTTTTATACTATACATAGATCCGTAGCTAATTAACAAATAGAACGTTGAGCAGAAGAATCCAGACACAGCATACTACATACCACCCCATTCCATAAATCCTGTTCTGAAGGCAAAGTGAATCTATAATCTCGATGTTAGACTTCAGAATGTGTTTGGCCTTGTGGGATCAGGGTTGGGCCAAGATGGAGGAGCCTGAGGGCTCTGTGTTGGCTTGGGTCCATCTGTTTCCTGACTGGGTAAGATGTGTATAGGTGTGTTGTGAAACATGTTGCTGTGCACAGGACTTGTGTGCCATGTGTAGTGTGTATGCTTCAGTAAATGTACCCCCAAACTACCATTGCACACAGAGATGAGGGTTGGGAGACTGAAGCAATCAGGGATCCTCCATGGCTAGGGTATGAAGAAGATGCACTTGGAAGAGGCATTAATCCTAAGTATTCTAATCAGTTTTGAGAATGGCCTTTCATGGACCAAGGGGCACATATAATGGGCCACATGGAAGCATCTAGCTTCAAGCTGATCACCCTTGCCACAGGACAGAGAACAGGAGGACAAGGGCAAATGTCAAGGAAAAGGGGCTTCTGGGGCCAAGTTCACTGACCACTCCAACTGTCTGGGGTAGGTTCAGATGCAAGGTGCAAGGTCGATTAGACTCAGCCAGGCAGCCCAAGCATGCCACCCAAGGAGGGAGCCAAATTCTGTCAGAATCCCTGCTAATTCCCTCTGAGCATCAGCACACTCCCTCCTGACGTGGTGTGGACCAGCTGCCGTGGGTCACTTGGCACACGCACTGCCCCATGGGACATGACAGGTGCCCGGGGAAAAGAGCCTGGGGAGCAAGGCTGTGTTAGCTCCACCAATAGCACATCCTGTGGTTTCCTGTTGGGGACACATGAGCTCTTGAGAGGGAGGGTCCTGGAAAGAAAGTAGCAAAGATGGAAGGAGGGAGGGAGGGAGGGAGTCCACTGGCTTTGCTTTTGACAAAGCTGTGGTGTTTTTAGAGACAGCCTTCAGCTTGTGGGCAAAAGCTTGGTGTGCTCTTCCCTCTCAGCCATTTGCCTGCAAAGTGAGTGAGTGAGTGTGTGTGTGTGTGTGTGTGTGTGTAGGTGTGTGTGTGTGTATGTGTGTGTGTGTAGGGGTGTGTGTGTGTGTGTGTAGAGGGGTGTGTGTGTGTGTGTGTGTGTGTGTGTGTGTGTGTGTGTAGGGGGTCTGATTCTGTATCTGCCTAAGGATGCAGAAAGGGCTAGTGATTTAGCTCGAAGAGCTGTGGGTTAGAAGCCTGACCTGTTACCCCATAGCAAAGTAAGTCTGGCAGTTCCCTGACCTCTCCACATCCCCCTTCCCTCCCTTGTGATGTTCGGTGATAGTAACATCAGGATCTTAGGTCAGAATGGCAAGATGCCTCAGCAAATAAAAGCCACCAAACCTGATGACCTGAGTTCGATTCCTACCAAGTGGGTGGGAGAAACCAGCTCCCTTGGGTTGTCCTCTGACCTCTGTTTGAGCATACGCCCACATACATACACGTACACCTAAAACAAATAAATAGCATGTAATAAAGGATCTTTGAGCCACTACAAGGGTTATGTGTGCGTATATTTGTTGAATTTATCATTCTCTGTCCATTTATTTATACTCCAACTTATTCCCCAAAGGGTCTGTGGGGAAGCGTTGCAAAGCAGCCTGGGAAGGACTTGGCGTGCGATTGATGCTCACAGTATTGCATTCTGCCCCTGCCTATCTCATAAGGCCCAAATGGGATAACATGTCTAAAAATGGCTTATAAACTGGGAAATTCCATATACAGGACAGCTAGAGGAAGTGGGAGAAACGGAGGGAATCGGCGGGAAGACACACCCAGTCATCTTCCAAGAAAGACATGGGATTCCTGCACCCCTGAGCCTTCCATTGCCCCGGGGACACTAGGAGTATGAGCACATTCAGGAAGAGCCCTGTCTACAAGATCCAGCAGTGTCAGAGCTGGAAGGAACCCTAGAGCTCCTTTGAGCACCCTCCCCCCCTACACACACACACACACACACACACACACACACACACACACACACTATTAGACACATCTGAGAACTGAAGGCTGGCAGTGGGGCAGGGAGCACTGGCCTTCAACTCTGACAAGTGTCTAAAAGCTTCTTTAATCGTCACCCAGAGGGGCAGAGGCAGAGCTGCAGCAGACACCAGGTTCTTGACACCAAGTATAGGACACTCTTTCCAAGCTCACGGTCCTTACACATTTCCCTCTCTCTGGCTGGGGTACCTGGAAGCACATAGAATGGCTGGACTGTCCCCCCCCCCCCCCCCCGCCCCAAGTGTGCCTGCTCCCCACCCCCAGTTGATGTGCCAAGGGACTCCTGCACAGCGCCTACCGCCAATGGATATAACAGCCGAGCAAACACAGAGCCTTATTGTTAGGGCCAGCCATGGCTGCACTGGGTGGGGCATTTATTTATTATCGCAATTATTTCTTTTTCTTAACAGAAAGCAAACATCTCCCCACCCGAGGAACTGGAAGGCTACCACCTGGACCAGAGGCTAGATGATGTCTCTCCAGACACATTGAGAGCAGATTCATCCTTCTTAAATGGCTTTCATCACCTCCAGGTCAATCGAGGGTAAGAAAGGTTCGGGTCAGACCTAGGAAGAGCTCCCACCCCACCAGACACAGAGGTGAAAGCTAACAGCAGAAGCCCTGGTATGGGCCTTGGGCAAACTATTTTTGCCATATTCTATACCAGTGCTGACCGTCTTCTGTAAAATGTTGGAGGTGGTAAGAATTAAATGATAGACGTGTGGGGGTCGCTAACGTGGTGCCCAATAGGCAGTTACTCAACAAACAAAGCCAAAGTTATATTTAAAGGCAATGTGAGCCTAGTGGTGGCAGCGGCGGCGGCAGTGGAGGCGGCGGCGGTGCACGCCTTTAATCCCTGAACTCGAGAGGCACAGGCAGGTGGATCTCTGAGAGTTTGAGGCCAGCCTGGCCTACAGAGTGAGTTCCAGGACAGCCGGGGCTACACAGAGAAACCCTGTCTCGGAAAAACCCAAACTCACTAAAGGAATAATAAAAAAGCAATGTGAGCCATGCTTTGGCAGAAGTTGTCCAGTACGGGTACTCCAAAATAGCTACTCTCGGGCTAAATAAACAGAGCAGAGGGCAAGAGCCCAGGTGTTCCAGATGTAATCTCACTGAGAGGTGTGTGTATGGGGTCAGAGGGGACAAATTCATTGACCTTTTAGGGTCACACTTTCCCTAGTGTAACACTCTCCTTTCACAGTCTCCAGCCCGCTCTGTGGCCCCAGGTCGGAGCCCCTACCCCCACCTTGCCTGTGTGTGTGAGTCATCCCAGGCCTCTCCCCTTTCCCTCAGGACAAACCCTTCTCTCTCCTCCCTCCCTTCCTGATCCCGTTTTCACAAGATCCAACTTCTGCGATTTATTCAGATTTTTTTTTCTTCCAGAAAAAACAACAACAAACAAACAAACAAAAAACACAAAAACAAACCCAGGATGTAGGTGAGGTCTTTCAATGCGCCCTTTAAAAGTTTCCAGAGAGCTGAGGCCCAGAGGCTGTGGGCTAAGGAAGGGGAGCTAGGCAGGCAGCATTGAGTCTGAGGTGGCTGGAGGTCTGGATCCCTGGGGACAGGACCACAGGAAAAGTTCCTTCCTCTCCTCTCTTCTCAGAAGCAGGCAGGGGTTGGAGAGGCCTCAGCCATAGGAGGAGTCTGTGGCTCACCTCACGTTGTTGTTCATAAAGAACCTCTTACTCAGCCGGGCGGTGGTGGTGCACCGCTTTAATCCCAGCACTCGGGAGGCAGAGGCAGGTGGATCTCTGTGAGTTCGAGGCCAACCTGGTCTACAGAGAGAGTTCCAGGACAGTCAGGACTGTTACACAGAGAAACCCTGTCTTGAAAAACCAAAGGGGGGGGGGGATCCTCTTACTCCTAGACTCTTGAAGTCCATCCTCTGAGGGGTTCCTTTCCTCTAGCAAGATGCTTACTGACCGTGCTGGGGGAGAGAGTCAAAAACTATGAACTATACTATTTCACTGTGAGACCTCAAAGAGTCCTCTGGAAATCTCGCAGGTTGGCATTTCCCACTGTGTTGAAGAAGTTTTGCCTGGTGCTAAAGGAAGATGGTAGCTGATAAAAGGACTCTGGTTTTTGTTTGTTTGTTTGTAGTAAGTTTGGACAATGTGATGTGAATAGAATTTCTTCACTCAAGACTTCTCAATATTCCAGTGGGATCTGACAACCTCTGGGATTTGTGACTCAAAAACATCCCATGAAACAGTGAGTCAGCTTGCCCTCTGGTGTTGGGAAAGGAAACTGAGGCAGGGTATCCTAGAGACAGAGTCACCAGGGAGTCCGGGGTTGTTCTTTTCTTAACATCAAAACTAAGTTAAAAAAACAAAAAACAAAAAAAACCATAGTAGATAAAGGTGCTGTGCAGCAAAATGGCTTGACATTTAAAGGCACCTGCCGCCAAAGTGGATGCCCTGTAATACCTACATGGTGGAAGGAGAGAGCCCACTCCTGAAAGTTGTACTCTGGTCTTCATGGGTGTGTGTGTGTGTGTGTGTGTGTGTGTGTGTGTGTGTGTGTGTATACAAATAGGAATAAAAGCATATATGCCTGATGGTGGGAATCTGTAATCCTCACACCCCAAAGACCAAGGTAGGAGGGTTGAGAGTCTGTGGCCAGCTTGGGTTATATGGAAAGACTATTAAAAAAAAATATACAAAACTGCTAATCCTCTTCCTGATTTTTTTTTGTTTGTTTTGTTTTGTTTTGTTTTTTTTTTTTTCATTGTGATGGGGGACAAAGGATGTGGGAATTGAGAGGCAATTTATTTACACATATATGTTCTAAAGGCCAGGAGATTCCTGTTGCATAGAATTATTTCAACTCCTCCTAATCAAGAACTGTCATCAGACCTCTTTGGAGGTGGATGCAGCCACCTGGTTGAGAAGTGAGCCCCCCTTCCATTGAGGGTTCCACGCCAAGGTTGACTGAACAGTGGGGCAGGGTGACAGGTCAAAAGGAAAGTCCTCATCAGGGCTACGTTCACAGTCACGTCCCCAGAACCGGTGACTATCTTACGGAAAAATGAGGCTCTACAGATGTAATGACTGAAAGACTCTTGAAATGAGTGCTCGTCTGAGTGGACCCTAAATTCAAGGGTAAGCGTCTTTAGAAGACCCAGGGTAGGGAGCAGTTACACGTGCAGAGAAGTAAGCACTGTAACACTGGAAGAAGAGACTGCTGCAGCCACTAGCCAGGATGCTGGCGACAACCCAAGGAGCTTCAGAAACAAGGAAAAGCCCCTCAGTGTTCTGAAGGTCAAAGCTAGGACCAGCGGATGAAGGTGGCTCCCAGAGCCATGACATACACTTCTTGGTTTGGGACGAGGGATGCTGTTGAGGGGAGACAAAGTGCAGGAGAGAGAGGCAACTCTGAATGATGCTTGGGGTCCTTCCGACACCAGCACACCGCCAGCACCCCTGGAGGATATTGGTGATGTGGTAAGGCGGAAGCGGTAGGATTTCCTATCTGTCCGGGGAAGAGGAAGCCAGCCATGAGTGCTAGCCACAAGACAGGAAGAGAAAGCTGGCGGCTGTCAAAGTTAGTCCCTTGAAGGCCTTCCAAGCCACTTCTGGGCCTGTAGGGTATTGGGTTATCTCCTCTCAGTGGCCTGCCATGCAGGTGGCCTTCAGCACCCGGTAGGGAACTAGACCAGGGACAGCAGCCTCCGGCTTAGTTGACACCAGGGGATTGCTGAATTCCACACCATGCCTGGGACGTTCAATTTGTCCTGGAACTTTGCCTCAGCGACAGAAATCAGCCTGGAGATAACTCCCCCCCCCCCCCCCCCCCCCCCCCCCCCCACCCCCACCCCCCAACTAGCCTGTCCCCGGCACGCATGCGCTGTTGTTACACGCACCCAGGAGCTCTGTCACAACAGCCTCTCTGCCCGGAGACAAGCGATAACATGCCCGCCTGCCCGCCTCTTCTTGCCTTTAGTCCCTGGCAAATTAAGACCAAACCCAAGTTGCAGGGCAAAGCAGGATCAATTACCAGGCAAAGGAGTAGGCTGCGGTTTGAACGTCTCAGCCACAGCTTGCGGAGACCTGGGAGACCTCGGGACGGGACTGAGAGGGGTGAAGCCATCCGAGCTCTCAAAGCTGCGGGTGACCCAAATGTCTGCAGCTGTTGGCAAAGCAGGTCTTGTCACTTGGTCCCTAAAAGCCAGGAACTGGGTGCTCCCCTTCCTGGGGTGGGGGGGGGCGGCACACACAGAATGAGCTTTGCCCCCCTGAAAGATGGATGCTCTGGGCAGGAGTTCCAACCTGGGCACACCTGTGTGTGCAGTCTGACTGGATTATCCAGAGCTTAGCGCCATGGGCGTCCTTCCCCCCCCTCCCCTCCCTCAGGGTGGGGAGGGCTCCCGAGGCTGCTGCGGCCCAATGTCAATCACAGCCCCCTGCTTCCCTGCAAGCTACTTTCAGGGGGTGACCGCTTTTGGCTTCTGGTTTACCTTTTCCCACTCCCCAAAGTCCTCGCAAACCCTAGTAATCACGCCCAAGGTTGAGAGGGGCAGGCAACCCAAGCGCGCACACACACACACACACACACACACACACACACACACACACACACCCGCACCCCCCCCCGCACCCCCACCCTCGTTCTAGGTCAGAAATGTTTTGTAACCAGGCTTGCTTCTGCTCGGGAGATGCTCGCTTGCAAGGTTGTTTTGTTCGGCTGGGCAGGCTTGAGCTGAAGCCCCCCCCCCTGTCCTCAGCTGCCTTCTCCACCTCCCTTCACCACCCTAATTTCAGGCTCAACTGTGCGTGTTTAGGGCTTAATTAAACTCCTGTCTTGCTTTCAGGAGAGACACTTTCTGCCCCAGGGAGTTGCTACCGTGCTTTGTGGGGAAGGCAGGTCTGAGCAGGCTTCTCCAGAGATGATCTGCTGGGAGAGGGAAAGAACATGCCTTCTGGAAGCTGCTGGGCATGGCTGCGCCAAGGGAGCCCCCTTGGCCTCCCTGGCTGAGGGCTCGTAAGCACCCAGGAGCCTCCCCACCTCTGTCTCCACCAACCTTGCTTGCTTGCTCCTACTCCATTATTCCAGGTCGGGCTGACCTGGTCACCCTGCTCTCCAGTGCCCTGCCCCGCCCCGCCCTGTCCTGCCTTGCCCAGCCAGCCAGCAACAGCCTTCACCACCACCACCCACCCACTGCTGGCCACACCCTGGCCTCACCGTCCCCAGAGTCCTATGGGAACAGGTTTCCACCCCAAGGAACTTTGGACCCCTCCCTTGAGCCCTCAAGAGGGTGTAAAAAGCCCAGCAAGGATGCTGTGCAATCTGATCTGAGAATGGATTCTGCAGCCCAGAACTTTCTAGAAAACACCTGAGGGGGAGAGGGTGTTTGGTTTGGAAGCCTGGGTTAGTCCATTAGAACCTGTTAACCCTTCAACAGCTTATTCCTACTTCCTAGCCTCAGTGGCCTTACCTGTAAGTTGGGATCTCTCTTACAGGTTTGAAGGGAGATTGACAGAGATGATATTAGAATTTGCCTATGCAAATAATTAAAATCTTGGACAAGGCTGAGCAAGCCGTAAGCAAAACTAGATCTTTAAGCATTTCCCTCCAAAAGATTCCCCACTCACCCCTCATCAGGACACCCTGATCTTGCCACCTCTGGACTCCTCTCCTTGGGGTTCAAAAGCCTCCCATGGGAGTCACTACGCCTGTGTTTCCCCACAGCAATTTTTTTGTTTGTTTTGTTTTGTTTTGTTTTCCAGACAGGGTTTCTCTTTAGCTTTGGAGCCTGTCCTGGACTCGCTCTGTAGACCAGGCTGGCCTCGAACTCACAGAGATCCGCCTGCCTCTGCCTCCCGAGTGCTGGGATTATAGGCATGCGCCACCACCGCTCGGCTGCGCACAGCAGTTTTTACTAACAGGAACATAGAGGCAAGGAGCCTTGTCCAGACCACACAACCTGGTGAGGAGATTGCCAGGGCCTAGAGCCAGGCTTCTGATAGCCTGCCTAGTCCCCAAGGTCTGTCACCGCTGTCACTGGGATGAATCTCCTTTCTGACAGACTGTTTAAGCTTGTAGGGGAGGGATGGGTCATGATTAGCACAATCCGCTGCAGTATGTGGTCCTATTTTAAGGGACTGGGGATCAGCAGAGTCCTAGAGACTTCAGACGTCTCCCACGTCAACCTTCTTGGAAAACTAAGCCCCAGAAAGAGGAGCAGTCAGGTGGTTAGGGGAGGTGATACAACACTCACTCACCCCTCTGTCCTCGACAGGCCATGGGCATGACACAGGAAACTGTCCCCAAAGCTTGGGGGTAAGCCCATGATGTGTCCCCAGATGACCCTGTGGCTTCTGATATTCTGAGAACTTCCCCATGAGATGACACAGAACCCAGGATAAGGCTCTTCATCTTCCCCGGGGAGGACCAGAGATGCAGCCTCTGGGCACTTCAAAGCCCTTCCTGACATGATCTCATGTGGCCTCACCTGTGACTGGGAGGGAGTCAGGGGCCAGGGAAGGGAGAGGTTGGTGACTGAGAAACGGTGGCTTGTCCACAGTCCCACCATCAAGGAAACTGATTCTCTTCTGTGTACCTCAGTTTCTCTCTCTTTAAAATAACGACTGATGATACTCCCCTCCCATTGCCTGGATGGCTATCGGCCATGCAGGCAGAAGCAAGCGTCTTGATCCATACAGCAGGTGAGCCTGAGAGGTGATATCTTCCACAAGCCAGGCTCCACATCTGTGAAACGGGACCACACGCTGATCTTTACAGGTGGGATTTAGACCAAATGACCAATAAGAAAAATGAATAAATCATCCCTCTTAGGGATCAGGACACACTAGATGCCCTCTAAATGTTACTTTTCTCCTCAAACTGCCAGGCCAGACTAACAAACTTAGTCTGTGAACTACCGCCTAAGATCCCAAGTTTCCTTAGGGCCCAGTGTGGCTCTCGCAGTGTCCCAGGCCCTCAGTCTCCATGTTCACTGCTGGGCAAGGCAGGAGTCCTGTTGTCTGAGCCCATCTCAGGGGCCAGGGGCCGTGAGTTCTAACCCTCCTCGGCTACCAGCTTATTGTGTGGCCTCAAGCCAGCCTCCTGGTTTCCCTCAGTTTCCCTACCAGTAAAATGGAACTAATGACCATCAGCCTCCTGCCTTTGGGTGTTGTGAGAATTAATTAAGGTCTGTAAAAGGCTTTGAGATCCATGGATGAAAGGGCTGGGGGGCGGACAGAGGGTTATTATGCACTATTAGTACTGTTATATTCTATCCAAGGATCTCAAAGCCTTTTACAGACAGTAATTAGTACCTTGCAGGGGTGTTTTGAGGATGATTAGCCCCATTTCACATATGGGAAAATTAAGGCACAGACAGAAGTTAAGTCACAAGAGGGCCAAGAGACGTCCTAGTGTTCCTAGAACGTTCTGCGGCCGTGGCCCTTGTACCCACACTGCTTGGGCTGTGCTTAAACCATCTCCCTCAAACCTGTCACCAGGGTCCACGATCACAGGGCTGTGGAGAGGCACGGAATAGGAGCCTTTTTTCCTTGTGTCTCTGGTTCCTTTTTTCCTGTTGGACTTTCCCCCAGAGAGAGCTCGGGGTGGCCCGTGTCTAAGCCAGCTGGGCAGGAAAATCCTTCACTGGGAGACATGGGAGGAGGGTGAGAGCAGACACCCCCATTTCTTCATCCCTCCTCAAACTCTGCTGGTCACCTTTCTGTGGGATGAGATTCAAATGTGGGTGATCCAAGGCCTGCCTTCCAGGCAGTCTCTACAAGGGCATCAGAGTCAGGAAAGGGACATGTGGTTACAGGATCCATGAGAAAGGGGCCAGGGTCCAGGCCCCCATTGGAGGCTGAGTGCACAAGCAAGAGCCTGGTCTACCCGCTCTGGAGAAGCCTCTTACTTCTTGGAGACCATTGGGGGTTCCTGATGTCTGTGGTTGGCTCTGTGGTACTGTGGTATGTGGACACGGATTGTTTTTTGGAAAAAAAAGAAAAGCATCCCAGAGTCAGTATTTGAAGACAGGTTGCACTTACTTACACAGTGAAGTACAATCCTAACTCCAGGAAGTAAATTTAGTGCCTTATGGTGGTCAGTTGCACGCATATTCAAGAGCAGATCCGGCCTCAGAGCATGAGTTCCTACCAGGTCTTGTTAGACCATTCCAGACATTCCATTCTCAGCCTACTCTCCAGAGCAGTGGTTCTCAACCTTCCTAATGCTGCGACCCTTTAGTACAGTTCCTCATGTTGTGCTGACCCTAAAATTATTTTGTTGTTTCTTCATAACTGTAATTTTGCTACTGTTACAAATTGTAACGTAAATATCCGATATGCGACCCCAAAGGGGTAGCAACCCACAGGATGAGATCCGCTGCTCTAGATAGATACCAGAGTGCTTGGTGGGGGACACTGATGGTCAGTGGCATGCTAGTGAGTTTATTTAGCCAGCTTTCAGAATGAAAACAACAATCATACGCACACCACAGTCACCTGGTCTCTAGCATTTGGCAGTTTCCATGGTGTCCTTTTCCCATGATCGCTTTCAAGCTACCAATGTGCCAACAACGAGCTCATCAAATTCCAGGAAGTGGAAAGTCAATTGTGTTTTATGGTAGCTCCAGAGCACTGTTATCTCCTGAGACACATTTTTCCAAAGAGAGAACCTACTGAAGGTGACTCGCTCCCCAGGGTGATCCCTGCACAGATCTCTCTCGGTACCCCCACCTCCCGCCAAATCCTCTGAAATCTTTACTTCCAACAGCATCCTCATATAAATGGGGAAAAGAGGGACTGTGTTCTCTCCTACTATTTTTTTACAGATTTTTTGAAAGTTTCTTTCTTTCTTGTTTACATTATATCTTAATTTTTACATTTATTTTATGGGTATTTTGTCTGCATGTGTGTTTGTGTACCACACACATGCCTAGTGACCTTGGAGGTCAAAAGAGGGTGTCAGATGCCCTGGAACTGGAGTTACAGAGAGTTGTAAGCCACAATGTGGGTGCTAGGGATGGGTGCTGGGTGCTCTGGGGGAGCATCCAGGGCTCTTAACTGCTGAGCCATCTCTTCAGCCCCAGGAAAGTTTCTTTGAGAAGAGGAAAGCAACTTATGAAGAAAATGTGCATAAGATGAGTATGTCCTGGTTGAGGAATACAAGGGGTATATGTATGTGTGTGTGTATAGACTATATATGTATAGAATATATATAGATAGATTATATATATAGAGAGAGAGGGAAAGGTAGAAGATATGGACAAGTAGAAAATCAGAGAAAGGGAGAGAGGGAGGTAAGGAGGGAGAGGGAAAGAGAGAGAGAGAGAGAGAGAGAGAGAGAGAGAGAGAGAACGTATTATTTTATTCTGAGCCATTTGAGAATTCAGGATGACTTGGTAGACATGATATCTTATGACCTCTAAATGATTCTCAACCTTCCTAACGCTGCGACCCTTTAATACAGTTCTTCATATTGTGGTGACTCCCAACTATTAAAATTATTTTTGTTGCTACTTCAGAACTGGAATTTTGCTCTCTCATATGCAGGATATCCAATATGCAACCCCATGAAAAGGTTGTTCAACCCTCTTCCTCTAAGGGGTCACAACCCACAGGTTGAGAACCACTGCCCTAAATAATCCAGTTTCTGTTTCCTCCAGAAACCACCCTCTTCTCATGACCTCTAATTCAACACTCCAAATTAGGAAATCAAAATCAACTTTAACATTGTCATCCCATTCGCGGACCTCATGCAAATACCTTCTACTTTCCTAGCGATGACCCCTCTGTGTTTCTGGTTCAGGAGCCACGTCAGGGTTGCGAGTTGCATTTAGCTGTCATGCCTTGTCAGCTCCCTTCAATCTGAGACAGATCTTAGTCTTTCCCTGTCACGGTCACCCTGACAGTCATTTTTTCTTTTTGTCTTTCTGAGTCAGGGTCTTACTACGAAGTCCTGACTAGTCTGAAACTTGCCATGTTGCCCCAAGCTGATCTCATTCTTTCAGGGACCCTCCTGCCTCTGCCTTCCAAGTGCTGAGATTACAGGAATGGGTCACGTGCCTGGTGATAGCAGCAAAAAGTACGGAGCATCATTTTGCTGGATGTTCTCTAACTGGTGTTGTAGTGTCTACTCTCGGCCACTCACTCTTGGCAAGAAGACTCTGCAAAGACACTATGCTTCTCATAGGCACGTCAGAGCTCTAACAATGAGGCTCATCCTGTCACTGGGTCAAGCTGGTACCTGCCAGGCTTCCCCATCACACACTTACTGTGTTTTGCTTTGAATTTGATAACTGTGTGGTCAGGAGAAACTGCAAGTCAGCACCAATACTCTGTCCCTCACCAAATCTCCACCCACCAACCTTAGCATCCTTTGATGATTTCAGCCTTCATCATCCACCACGATAGTTACCAAATGAAGATCATCCACATCTATCATTTACTCTCCATCCATCCATGCATCCATCCATGCATCCATCCACCCATCATCCATCCATCCATCCATCCATCCATCTGCTGGCATCCTACTATAAGAAACGCATAGACCCACGAATTCCTATTTCAACCAAAATGTTATAGTTTATCAGCACAAATAGTTGTGCTGATACCCAAATTGTCCTAGATTTAGCCAGTGGGAACCCCATCAGACTGACTTGTGATCATTTTGACGTCAAATCTTTGAGCATTTCCTCATTGTCTGGCACAAAAGGAGGTTAAGGTGTTTCCCCTCCCTCTCTCCCTCTCTTCCTTCCTCCTTCCTCTCTCGAAGGCTAGCCTGAACTCACTATGTAGGTTAAAGCTAGCTTCGAGCTCATGGCAATCCTCCTGCCTCAGCTTCCTGTTCCTCAGTTCCTATTGTAGGCTTGACCTGCCGTACATGACACACACAGATGTTCAGTCTCTTCTGAGAACATTCCTGTGTTAGCCCGGCATCTGCCTTCTCCAAGGAACCCCTGCGCCTTTTGCAGAGAATGCCCGGCACACACAAACTGTGATCTGGACACCTGGTGACCTTGATTTTCCTCGGGTGTCATTGTCTCTTGGCTCCTGCCACCAGCCAACAGTTCTGGAATTCTGTAATGCAAAGTGAGAGTAAAAAGAAGATTCTGGCATCTTCTTTTAATTTTTTTAAATGTGCATTGGTGTTTTGCCTGCCTGAATGAATGACTGTGTGAGGATGTTGGATCCCAGAACTCAGTTACCAACAGCTGTGAGCTGCCACGTGGGTGCTGGGAATTGAACCTGGGTCCTTTGGAAGAGCAGCCAGTTCTCTTAACTGCTGAGCCATCTCTCCAGCCCCCTTGGCATTTTCTCATGCCTGACAAGGTCCTAGTATTTCAGCATCTCATGGGATGCTGTCTATTGGTTTGACATGGATATTTTTTTTAATTCTGCTGGAGCAGCATCCAATTTCAATCTTATGTATCATTATTGTTTACAGTCTTATGTATCATCATTAGTATGTGTGCATGTGTGTCCTGCGCATAGAGGACAGAGGAGGGCATCAGGTAACAAGTCCATCTCACTCTTTTTGGATAGAGTTTCTTACTGAAAGTAGAGCTTGGCTGGCAGCCAGCAAGCCCCAGCAACCTTCCAGTCTGGACTCCCACAGCCCTGGGGACAGGTGTGTGGGCATGCAACTATGCCCAGCTTTTTACATGGGTGCCAGGGTTGGAACTTGGGTCCTTGTGCTCACCCCACAAATACTCTTACTCACTAGCCATGTCCCCAGGCCCATGTACATGTGTGCATGCGTGCACGTGTGTGTGTGTGTGTGTGTGTGTGTGTGTGTATGTGTGTGTGTGTCTGTGTGTGTAAGTAAGAAATGTGGGTATATATGTTGGACTTTTGCAGGTGATAATTATTATTATTTTGATTCAGGGTCTCACCTTAGCCCAGGCTGGCCTAGATCTCACAGTAATCCCCTGCCTCAGCCTCCCAAGTGCTAGAATTACAGGTGTGAGTTGCCATACCCAGTTTGGACTTTATAAAAATGAACAAACAAGGAAGGAAGGATTTCCGATGAGGAATTGGGGCCAGGTGGATGGAGGGAAAGTGTAATCTGAGGGGATTTTAAGAAAGGAACTCTCCAAGGGGAGGTTAAGGTCCCTGCCCCGGGGTACAACTTGCTGAAGGAGAGGTGATTTCAGGTGAGATTGAAGAGGCCGCAAAACTGCAGGTCAGGATGCTGAAGGATCAGTAGCCTGCTGGGGTCAAAGGTCTCCAGAGCTTGAGGCAGAGAAGATGTCTGTGTCAATGCTAAGGCAAGAGGAGGCATGTTTGGAGGCCAGTATGGGATGATGGGGACCAGTGCTCAGGGAACTTCTGAGAGAGGACAGAGCTGCTGACTCCAACCCTGGGACCAGCGAGAGATGTGAAGTGCTAGTCCCTGGCATAGAACAAGCCCAGCCCAGCGTTTGCACAAGGTTTTGTTATTATCTGTAGGAAGCAATTAAATGTACCTCCAGCAGAGCTAAATGACAGTTCTAGGCAGCAATTGCTACATTCTGCACATGGGCAGAACCCACTCTATTTTTTCCTTTCTCCTCTCTCCTTTTCGCCTTTCCAAGTTCTTCAAAATAGCCTTTGAGGGCAGCCAGATCCCTGCTAAAATCTCAACGGCTCACCAATCAGCTGCCTGGCCTTGGGTAAACCTGGGCCTCATCTATGAAATGGGTCGATAATTATACGATCATGGCGAACTCCACCAGTGCCTGGAGTCTGGGAACACTGAATGCCACAGGGCTGATAACAACTGCTCAGGGGCTGAACAGATCCAAGGGGCAGAAACAGGCAGAGCTGACACCAGCTAGGAACTGGATCTTCATGGCCCAGACAGAGGAGCAAGCAGGAGAGGGACAGGGAGCAGGGTTTCCCACCCATACCAGCAAGTCCAGGAATACAGTCCAGACACTGGAGTTCAGAGGCAGAGGCAAACTGAAAGGCTGGGGCCCTTGTTTGTGGTTAAGTGGGTAGCCTCGGCAGTTCCCCATTTAAACTGGGAACTAAGCAACAGCCAGCCACTGCCACAGGCCTCCATCCAACCCATTTCCGGGCATGGTCCTAGTCCCAAAGGGCTCCCTGGTCACTGGCCTTTCCAGGGTCTCTGCAGGGGCTCCCCCGTTTGTGGGTAGGCCATCACTCCTCCAGGGACAGTGCTTATGGGAAAAAGCCAGGCTGAATTTGGATGCTTGTCCTAAAAGCAGCCTATCGCTGAACTGAGGAGGGACAGAGCGGGGAGCAGGAAGGGCGGGGTTGCCCACAGCAGAGAGAGTTGCCAGGCAGAGGCCGCGGCTCTAGGACTCTGGACACAGGCGACACTGACTGTGATATTGCCATTATCTCAGTGTCTAGGTCAACACCCACTTTACAGACAAGGAACCAGAAGTTACGAGTCTTTAGCCTTCCTACCATAAGGGAGGTGGTAAGTACCAGAGCAGGATTGGAACCCAGGTCTCTGGAGCCTGGTGCTTTTGCTCAACACTCCTCCCATACAATTCACAAATAATCAGTGTTGGAACCCAGCACCCCCTAGGTTTGGGGTGAGGCCAGGCCGAGTCAGAATGTCATATAATGTAAGAAGAGGTGGTTGCATTGGGGAGGTGCAGACTAGACCCTGGAACACCTGACCACTAAACGATTGGGGGCCTCGTGCGTGACCCTTTATGGGGCTCTGAGTCCCTTGGGGGGAAATAGGGTCAGTGACAAGAAAAGGGGTCAGTCAGAAAATGGAGGTATGAGGTATGACCAGGCGCTACCTAGCTCTCCCAGTTGACCAAGGTCAAGGCAAGTCCAGTGTGGAGCACCGGGAGCAGAGGCATACCGGATCCCCGCCCCACCGGCTCCGGCTCCTCAGGGGAGCTGCAGAGCCCTGGATTGGGGGGAAGAGAAGGAGGAGTTTAAATTCTAACCCTCCATCAACTTCCAGGTGTTAGATCTGCCTTTTCCCTTCTGGGCTAGCTCATAACCTAGCCATGGCAACTGTGTCTTCTCTGTCCCCTTCCTGGAGGGAGGACTGGGTGAAGGTCCTCACTGCAGCAGGTATGGAGAGGACGGCACGGCACAGGGCACATTTTGGTTAAGGAGTTTGTGTTTGCTACTCCCTTTCCCCTTCTCCACAGCAAGAGAGCCCCAGCCTCCGCTGGCTTCTTTCTCTTCTCTTCCCTGTAAAGCCCCTTCATCAGACAGGCGTCTGGCTCCACGCACAGCTCTTCCTTTAAATCCTTCTCGGCAACATCCATCCCTTCCAGATACTTCCAAAGCGGAATGGTCTCCATGGAACCCACTCGCCTTCACCGGCAGGCTGGTCACCGGAAACAAAGGCGCACGAGTGACCGGACCCTCCTTCTCAGCTCAGCACTGCTCCTAGCAACCTGCCCTTAGGAAGCGTAGGGTCCACTTGGGGGAAGGAAGCCTCGGGCGCTCTCAGACCATTTAGAAACCAGATACAATAAGCTAGCTCTTGAGGGGCGCCACATAAACCCAGGGAAGAAAGCAATTTGAGGGGCCACGATTGATAGAAAAGATAGGGCAGCCAAGCCGGACTTGACCCCCATGGAAAAATTACTGATGTACTGCCACACCTCGGGGACTCCGGTGTTTATCTTTGTTTGTTTTGTTTGTTTGTTTGTTTGTTTTTTTAATTGCCTGTGGCTGGAGAAGGAGGACAAGATAGGACCAAGTGGCCTCAGACACAGGGCTACTTCATTCATGCCAAGTTGTCCGCCTCCCTGAATCTCTGGCAGCCTTTGTCTCTGGGGTTCTGTGTTGGGGAAAACGCTGTGTGTGAAGCCAAGCGCTCCTTAGATAAAGAAGCATGGCTTCCTTAGGGGTTTGCACTGTGCCCAGAGAAGGTCAAGGGGGCAGTGTGTGGGGGGAGTAGGTCCCACTTCCTGGCTCAACCACCTACTGTTGTTTGGGACAACCAACTTCCTCTCTCTAACCCGATAAGGCAGGCAGGCCTGGCTTTGAGACAGGGCCAGGTCCGCGGCTGTCCTGGCTAGGGTTAGTGTAGTCGAAAGTGTGTGGAGTGTGTACGAGAGGCTTTTATTCCTGCCTGGGATGTGGGGACACCAGGGCGAGAGGAAGATTAGCCCTAGGAAAAAAGCACTGGAAAGAAAAAAGAAAAAAAGGAGACTCTGAAGGATTAGCCAATCGGGAGACTCCACCCCCCAAAGGCCGAGCCCCAGGAGCTTGCCTTTATGAAGGGAAGCAGCAGCTGAAATGGCCGTGGGCAGTGCCCTGCTTACCTGCAAGCTCATTCAGACAACCGAGGAGCCTCCTCTGTGCAAGTCTTGGGCAAGGCCAAGCCACCACGCCTGATGACACCTCACATGACTACGTCCTGTCCAGACCCACTGGGGTGTTTTCTTCTGCTGACCCCATCCCCTATTCACCACTAGGGCATTGCATCTGAAAGGCTCCCTTAACTCAGACCACCTGGGCCACAAGACTCTGCCACCATCAACTCTAGGTTTTGAATGAATGATGAATGTTTTCACACTACATGTTTTTGGTTTTTTGTTTTGTTTTGTTTTTGTTGTTGTTGTTGGGTTTTTTTTGTTTGTTTTTTGTTTTTTTGTTTTTTGTTTTTCGAGACAGGGTTTCTCTGTGTAGCTTTGCGCCTTTCCTGGAACTCACTTGGTAGCCCAGGCTGGCCTCGAACTCACAGAGATCCGCCTGCCTCTGCCTCCCGAGTGCTGGGATTAAAGGCGTGCGCCGCCACCGCCAGCTCACACTACATGTTTAATGCATGGGTGTGACAGGGGCTGCCACACTCCTGAGTCATCCTCTGGACGTGTTGCCACAGTAACTGCAAGTGTGTCTGTTCGGCTGTCTGCCCCTTCAGGAATGGCCTTAGCTGTAGGGAGGAGCCTCTCCTGGGACATCATTTCTTCTCAGGCAGTGCAGGTTCAAGGGCTGAAGGCAGTGAGCACAGAAAGGCCCAGCAATCTTGGCCCAATATGGCAAGACTGTACAGCGCAATTCTAGCAGCAGAATTCCCAATGGGCCCAATCCCAGATCAGCACCCCTTTGTCCCTGTCCACAGAGGTTCAACCTAAGCCTCTCCCTCTGAGAGTCAACTCCCGGAGGAACCCAGCCTGTGACAGGGACCCTGCTCTAGAACTGGAACAAAACAGCAATAATGATAACTGCCATTTAGAGATGGCTCCTTGCCAGTCAGGTACTGAGCAATACACTTTATATCCATTATCATAATGTCCTCTTCCAGTTGCACAGAAAGGACCCTGGTTAAAAACAAACAAACAAACAAACAAAAAAAACAGCTTAAGGAAAAGTAGAGACTTGGTTGGTCTGGGTAACTAACGAGCCTAATAAAGCTGCCAGGGAATCCAGTGTTACAGCATCAGGAACCCGCGTCTCCCATGAGCTTTGGTAAGCTGGTTCCGTCTGGAGGCTCTGAACACCCTATTCTCCCCTAGCTTCTGGCTGGGGCCAGCACTTTGTGAGTGCCTGGCCAACACATGCATCAACTCAGCCTCCACTCCATCCTCATAGAGCTGTCTCCCTTGCCCTTGTGCCTAAAATTCTCTTTTATAGACTTGGGGCATTCACTTAGGGCCTAGTCCCTTTTAGCTCCATGCAACTTACCCATCTGGTTCCCAAGGCTGTTTTCCTAGCACATGAATGCAAAGCATTCTGGGAATGCTATCCACCTCCTGCAATGCCATAGTCAGGCAAGCCTTGAGGAGAAGCGGGACACATGGAGGTGTTGGGCTATGTCTCGGGGGTAGGAGAGGGAGGACAAGGTCTGAAAGCAGGGGCCTGGAACCTGAAAGGCCCACGTCCTTTGGCTGGAAGTCAAGGGTTCCCTTGAGGGAGGAGAAAGTGAGGCTGCCCTTCAAGGTCCAAGCATCTTCTTTTTCCCGTGGCCATTAAGAGTCAGTGACACTCTGACCCAGGAGAGACTTCACTGCTTATCTGTCTCGAAAGCATTGTTAGCGTGTCATCTGGGAAACAGCTGAAGAATAGTGTGCGGGGTCACTAGAGGGCCAGAGGCATGGGTGGGGGAGAAGGCTAATGCAATCAGCTAAGAGGTGACAGGTACAGAGAGCCTGGAGAGAACTGGACATGCTCCACCCACCAGCCAAGACCAACCCTCAAACCAAATGGAACTGTCTTACGTTAGTGCCCAACCCAGGGATGCTGGCTTTCTAGGATCTGTCCAAGGAACATCTGGGACTTCCCATACATGCATGTCTTATATCAGTGGTTCTTAACCTGTGAGTCATGACCCCTTTGGGCATCACAGGTCAGGTATTTATATTAAAATGTATCAAAGTTGCAAAAATACAGTTATGAAGTAGCAATAAAATAAATTTATGGTTAGGGCCCACCGCAACATGAAGAACTGTATTAAAGGGTCATGACATTAGAAGGTTGAGAACCACTGTCTTACGCTGTACCTCAAAAATACCTTTCGGCACACTATTCTCATGACTCACGTATGTGCCAACATTGGTATGACAAGTCATCACATCCTACTTGGTCCCATTCTCAAGTGACATACTCAGGGAATAAGGAAGAGAGAGTTGAGGCATAGCTATTCTTGGGGACTATATGGGAGGTGACCTCAGGAGATGCCCCTCACCACTGTCCACACCAATGAATGCAAGCAGGAAAACACTTCCCCCTACATGAAGACTAATGGCAGAAAGCTATAGACTGCTGGAGCAGACATCCCTAGAATCATGGCTAGGGTCTGGGAAAGAGTTGCTGAGTGGGAAGGTAACTCCCATCAGAGCCCTGGATGGAATCCCTGAGCTAAGAGGAGCCGAAGAATTGGGGGCCGCCCGGCACACATTTTCTGCAATAGACACAGAATTTTGTAGGATGGGTGTGTTGCGCTGTGTGCATGTGCATCTACTGCATTTATATGTGGGGCTCGATTCTCAGGTGACATCTGTCTACAGGAAGGTTTCAGGCCACACTGAGAGGTCTGCCACTCCTCAGGGGGCCTGGAGGAGATGAAATGAGATATTCCGTACTGGGTCCCCTCATCCTTCAAGTGACCCAGCGTGGAGCAGCCCACTCCGCTTCTCCTCTCAGCGTTTGGGGTGTTTGAGAGAAGGGGAAGCCCACATGAGAAGACTATGGGGCAGCTCTGGGAACTCTCAGTGACCACCCTAGCCCCTCCCCTGCTCCTGGGTGCCCACTGCTCTGGTTGTTGGTAGGTTACCAGAAGAAGCAGCTCCCTCTGCATCAGCTGGCGTACCTCCTTTGACGAGAAACACTTGCTACCAATGGCCTTCACCTTCAGGGCTGACATGTGGCAGTGTGCTCAGCCCCACACTCTCCTCTTCAGTCCCAGGCTCGTGCACTCTTTCCTGGGCTCCCAACCTGAAATATCTCAAATCTCTTGGAAAACAGGCCGAGCAGAGTACGTGAATGAATGATAGGTGGGAAGCTCTGTTCTGAGCATTTCACAGGAGTGACCAGACTTAAGCCTCCTAACAGCACCCCAAGGAACACCTTGGTGTCCTTTCCACACAGCCAAGGAGCTGAGAGAGATGGAGAGCAGCTCACTCAAGGTCATGCAACTGGTTGGCAAGAGAGCCAGGCAGCCGGCTTCTCCCTGGAAGCCTCTGAGAAGGAACGAATGAATGAGAGAATGAATGAATGGGTGAATGAATGAATGAATGAATGGGGAAGCAAGGACACATCCATGGCACTGCACCAGTGCTGAAGGGTCAGGCTGCCCCGGTGATGATGGCGTTAACGTTGATGGAGGTGGTGAGGAAGACATCCTCCCCAGCCCGGCTGCTTCCAGCTCTCCTGTGAGAGTGTTTTACTCAGGTACAAACATGAAGCAGCTGATGTGGTGGGAAGAGTCCCGGTGTCTGGCTTGCCTTGTGACCTTGGATAAACCCTTTGTCCTCTCTTGGCCTCACTCACTGCTTATAAGGAATGGCTGCTGAAATCAGATTTGGGAGGCCTTTCAGCTTAGACAGCCCCTGCCTCTCCTTTCAGATGAAGCAAAAGGTAAGAGACTGAGCTCTGTCTGAGGTTCTGGCTGTCTGGTCCCAGGGAGCCCTGGGAAGATGGGAAGTCAGGGTGAGCAGGCTCCAAGCTTAGTCTAGAAGATGTTGGAGTAAAGTGTGGGTGCGGGCCTCATCCCTATGCTTGCCTTAAATCACCTTGACCTTCCCAAGAGCAGCTGAGGCAGAGCCTAGTTCTCAGCTGGGAACTTGCCCAGAGGCCAGCTGACTTTCCATTTTGCAGCCAAGGATGCAGAAGCCAGAAAAGCAGGAGAGAATCCCAGGCCCCATCAGAACTCCGCCTCTGTCAGCCCTTCCCATTACCCTTGCTCTGAAGACCCAGCAGCCAGGCGAAAGGGTGTGTCCAATTCTAAGCAGCAGAAAGAGAATGGTAGACCACCAAGCTGGTCCAGTAGGCTCTCTAGCTTTTCCCTGGGGACTCTGTGTCATCCTGGGCCACAAGTCAGCGAACCACCATTGGGACATCAACTCACTGAACCACGGACTTGGGGTCAGGCAGTTGCTTATGACTAATTCTCATGTCCAAGGTATTGAGCGGGTCTTGGGAAAATGACAAAGTTTGTGTCTTCCCAACTGCCTACTGTGGCCTCTGGCTTTGAGGCACATTCCCCAGCTCCATCTCACCCCTTACAATGTTCCTCAGCTCCAGCTTTGCCTCTGCTCAAAGTTGGCTGTTTCTTTGACATGACTGATGGAGACTTCAGTAGGATTGTGCTGTTGTTTAAATGTGGTCTGTTCATCTCAGACTCATAATGAAATTGAAATCACATTAGAAGACAGTAAGAGATAGGAACTTTAAGGAGTAACTAGTAACATGAACCATGCATGTGATCAATGGGTTATCTCAAGACCAGTGGTTCCTAACCTTCCTAATGCTGTAACCTTTCAATATAGTTCCTCATGTTGTGGTGACCCCCAACTATAAAATTATTCTAGTTGCTACTTTACAACTGTAATTTGCTACTGTTATGAATTATAATATAAATCTGTTTCTGATGGTCTTAGGCGACCCCTGTGAAAGGGCCATTTGACTCCCAAAGGTGTCACGACCCACAGGTTGAGAGCCACTGGGCTGGAGTCTGCTGATATCGGCCACGTTGGCTAGGTCTCTCACCCCATGATGTCCTGTGCTACCTCAAGGTTATTCCAGGAAAAAAACAAACCACTTCAGATGTGGCACTTTGATCTCAGACCAGTCTACGCTATCATGCTGCTAGCACCTGGGACTAAGAAGATGGACCTGAAGATGCCAACATTGATGGGCAGGGCAGAGCCCTGCCTGCTACTCCCTTGCTAACCACGTGGTCCTAGCTGCATCCTTGCCCTTCTGTGGCTCCAGCTCTCAGTAAAGCGCAGGACTGGGGGTATGAGGTCTAGACGGTCTGGGCTCTGATGTTGATAGGTTTGAGCTCCCTTTCTCATGGGCTATTTGTCTTAGAAAGGGGAAAAAAATAACAAGAGGAACTAACCCACCCAGGAGGCAGAGGGAAGGGTGAAAAGGCGTAGGCTTGCCAAGGGCAGCGGGCCTCTCTAGGGGGCAGGTAGCAGATGGGAGCTGGGGCTCGAGGTGGGAGTCTGTTACCCAGGACTCAAGTGGACACTGCCAGCCTGCTGCCAGGTAAGTTTTGTATTTAGAGGTGAAAGGCCTGGCCAGGGAGTCACCAGCTCCCTGCTGCTCATTTGTACGTGGGGAATGCCTGCTTCAGAGAGTCCCATCTCAGGAGGTCATGGAAAGGAGGTGGCAGAGACATTCACAGCACCAGTTGTCCAGCTTCTTATATGCCACAGTAAATATGATCTTCGGTTCCACAGAGGTCAACTTGGGACCCTGTGAGCAGCCAGCCACAAGCTGGCCCTGCTTAGCAGTTGACCCACACCACATAGAAAAACCAAGGTTTCCACATCACCACCCATTCGTCTACCCTGCCTGGCCTCTACTTCCAACATCTCTGGGGAGCCCTTCCTTCTTGGAATTCCACGTTAAAAAATCCTGCTGCCGTCCCTGCCCATCTCTAACCAGAATGCCCCCGACTCCCTGTGCCTTCCGCACGCACAAGTGTCTTTTGCTGAAAAGCAAAGCTCATGGGGCACCCAGCCTTGTGGTTTACCTCATGACGTCATTTCTCTTCCCCCAGATAAACCAGAAGAGGCCAAAGAGCTCAAAGTTTCAGCTGGCCTGGGGGAAATAATGTCTTCTCTGACTCAGGGTGGAAGGTTCAGGGAGGGCATCCGGGGCTGTGAGAGGCGGAAAAGGTTCCTCACACTGGCCGAGATGCAGGTGACCTGCAATGCCTGAAGGGAAGGTTACCTGGTCTATAGAATTTGGCAGTAGGATGCTCTAAGCATGGGGGTTCCTGATATTCACGAGGAAATTTGGGAGCCTGAGCACGCAGAATCTGGACCTGAAGTCCCCAAGGGCTTCCGTTGGCCACCAGGGTTCTGGGGGCAGGGTCCTGGGCTTTGGGTCACCTTCTACAGAAAGAGGACAATAACCAAAGTCTGGACAGAGTGCCCCTCTCAGCCTCTCTTTACCAAGTTTCCTTTTCTGCCAAGCAGGGAAGGGGTGGGTCCGTTAGCAGATGGGGGCGGGGGAAGTGATGGAGGCGGGGGGGGGGGCGGGGACAGGGGTAGCTCCTGTTTGTGAACACAAAGTAACCAAAGAAAGGCTGGATCACTGGATGGTCTCAAGGCTGATTTGTCCACAGCTAGGGGAGACAGGGCTCTTTTGCCCTCCCCGGGGTGAGGTGGGGAGGGCTGGGGGAGACCCACCTCGGTCCATGTGAACCAGTTTCTCACTGGACCTCTTTCCTATGCAGTTCACACAGGGCGTTAGGAGACTGTAGGGGTGGATAGAAGATTGACCCAGTCCTCAAAGAACGTTTCTTTCATGGGTAATGACAGGAGCAACGGCCACTGCCATAATCACATCATTTCATGATCACTATGCTTACTGACTGTCCCAGTGTGACCAGCCCCAGACTAAGCAAGTCTTGCTAAACAGCCCATTAATTGGCCTTTATTATATTACTTTTGTTTTTGTTTTTGTTTTTGGTTTTTTGAGACAGGGTTTCTCTGTGTAGTTTTGGTGCCTGTCCTGGAACTCACTCTGTAGCCCAGGCTGGCCTCGAACTCACAGAGATCCGCCTGCCTCTGCCTCCGGAGTGCTGGGATTAAAGGCGTGCGCCACCGCCGCCTGGCCTTTATGACTCCTCTTTAATGAGGCTTCAGTTGTCAGAGGTCATCCAACTAGGATTGCAATCTGGTCCTGTGGTCCTGACCACAATGAACCTGGGGCAAGAGGATGCCTTTTCCACAAAGATGTCTCCATGTGTAAAAGATGGACTGCAGGAGAGCCAGGGCTCTGGAGAGGACCTGGGTGGAACAGAAGGTGGGAAGCAGGAAGAGGGGGAAGGCATGGGGCCAGCTTGAGCGGAACTCTTGGTGCTGATGAGTGGAACAACTGGGTACCGACGGGAAGAAGAGCCAGGCAGAGGCCAACGTCAGAGCAGGCCAAAGCGGCGCTAGGCAACAGTCCTCTGGCCTTCAGTTCAGGCAGGGTTATCATTCTCAGGAGCCAGTCCAGGCGGGAGCTGCCTCAGTATGGTCTCCTGTCCCTGCTCACACCTCTCTCCCTGTGGCCCTGGTGTGTGCCATGGTCAGCTGCGGGGGCTTAGCAGTCCAGAGCGGAAGACCTGCCCAGCTTGGAGACAGCAAATTTAGCTTAACCCAAGTAGATAGTCCACGTGGGTGGTCTCCAGGACAGCCTGGGAGGAAACCAGGCAGGGCGGCTCCATCCTTGGCCCAGATTCTAGAACTCAGCTGGAGCAGGCCCATCCATATTGTTGACTAGTTTATAGGGCCAGACTCCCAAGGTACTGTCCCAAGCCATTGCTGGATGTCAGGAGCCATTCAGAAGTGGTCCCTGCTGCCTACACATGTCCCCAACAGCTCTCTGCCCTGTCTCTGGCTACTGTCTCATCAGCCAGTCTTCTGTACCTCCATCATCAGAAGTTGGGGGTCATCTAATCGACTCCGTGATTAGGGCCTCTCAGTGAAGGCAGGCGGGGGCCCTGAGCTGGACCGTGAGACACATGGGTGACTTGGAGGTGAGGAAGAGACATTGGCAAGGCCAGTGAGGTCTGAGCCAGAGGCACAGAGGGCAGGGCAGAAGCCTAGCTTTCCCTCCTCACACCCCTGGCAAGAGGCCCAGGCTTGGAGCTGGCCGCACAGGCCGATTCGTGACTGAGAAGCTGCCTTCTGGGCCCTGCTTGGGGTGGGAGGGGCCTGGGAAAATCAAATTGCTGGGTTTTCAAGGCCCTGTGGGACCTGTTCAAGCTGTGTGTGGCAGCTAAGGGGCTGGGGAGGGGGCCCGGAAAAGCCTTTTTCTTCATTAAACAGTGGGTGAAGATTTAAGTATTAAATAGGAATGCTTTTCCACTTACCTAGGCCTGGACTGGGACTTGGGACTCAGGAGAAACAGGCTTGCCTCTTGGGTCCTTTCTAGTTATGCCCTGTCCCAAGCCAGGGTAACTGATCAGTTCGGGAGATTCCTCTGGAGGAAGCAGGCTGACATTCATTTTGCTGTCTAGGTGCCCAGGCATCCAGCTGCAGCCCCAACCTCTGGAACTGGAGAGGAACCAAGCTCCCTCTGCCCCCAGGTCACCATTGTCTTCTCTACAAAGGACTGGAATTGGTGACAGAGACATGGCCTTCACAGGCACCGGCACATCCTTGTTTAAAGCAGCCTCTACAGCCACAGTGACCTTTCTAGATCACCAGGATGGTTAGGGCCGGTCACCAACACCCAGATGGAATGAACATCCCTGCATTGTCCATAAGCACAATGTCTGGCAGGGCCGTCCCTGCGTCTGGCTTCAGTGTCAGGCTGAGGGCAGGAACCCGGTGTGTTCAGTTCGCCAGCTCTGAGCACCAACTAGCCATTTGATATCCACAGCATTCTCACCTTCAGGAGCTGGTGTGGACTGGAGGAGAATAGGTAGCGTGAGATGGACAGAAGGGGAGTCGGGTAGACTGGATGGCCACCAGGTGGAAAAAGAGGATGGCAGCTTAGACGAATGTTCGAGAGAGAAGATGAGGTTAAGGTAGGTGGATGTGAAAGAGATTTTGGAGGAGAAGACATGGGACCAGTGAGTGGGTATGGGGATGAGGAGGCATGGGGAGTATTCTCTTGGGCCAGCTGGGGGGGGGCATTGCTGCTTGGCATGGGCTGTCTTGGCCTGAGGCTCCGGGGACCTATGCAGTCATCTCCATATCCAGGGTATCCCTGGACTTAGGGACTTCTAAGGAGGGGGTGAAGAAAGCTACATGGATCCTTGGGAAACTCAGGCTACACATTATCTTGCAATGGATACTGTGAAAGGTTCAAACAGACAAGGAGAAAAAGGCAGTGTCGGGACCCCCGTGGGCCCACCAATCACCTTAAAACTTCCTCAGAACATCCTGGCCCCTCTTACTCCCATTTCACTGTTTTGTTATTTTAAAACAGCCCCAGATCCAGTATTACTTTATGCACAATTGCCTTGGCCTTTATCTCCAAGCAGATGATTAAAAAAAGAAAAACCCACGAAATGACAGCATCAGGTCTTGGCAACTGCTATTAATTCAACGACACTTTCTCTTGTGTGTGCATGCATGTGGTGTGCATATGCAAGTGTGCTCACCTGTGCAGGTACACATGGAGGCTAGAGGTTGACTTCAAGGATCCTCATCCATAGACAAGCAATAGCTCTGTCTTACTCTTTGGACGCAGGGTCTCTCACTGAACTTGAAAAATGAACTAGCATTTGGGCTAGGTTGAGCAGTCAATGAATCCCTGGGATCTGCTCGACCCGTGTCCTGGCACTGGGGTTACAGATGTGTGCCACCGCACCCAGACTTTTGTTGTTGTTGTTTTTGGTTTTGTGTTGGTTTGGTTTGGTTTTCCCAGACAGGGTTTCTCTGTGTAGTTTTGGTGCCTGTCCTGGATCTCTCTCTGTAGACCAGGCTGGCTTTGAACTCACAAGAAATCCACCTGCCTCTGCCTCCTGAGTGCTGGGATTAAAGGCATGCACCACCGCCACCCGGTGCAACCAGCCTTTTTATGCATGCAGGGAATCGGGGCCCAGGTACTCTCTCTTGCCCAGCAAGCACTTGGTCACTGAGTCTTATCTCTAGCTCCTAACTTCTCAATATCATGTAGAAATCAGTCCAGGCTCAGGCTTCCCTGATGGTCTCTTCCTTCCAGGAACAGCAGCGCACATGATATCTAGGTCGGGGTGATTAGTGAGGTGGTTCAGTCCGGCTCATAAGATACTATGTGTTTGCTGCAGGACTGTGTGTGGGGAATTGTGGAGGAAACAAACGAAAATGAAGGAACAGAGAAATAACTGGAAAATGTGGCGGTAGGGGAACACTCTCTCCAAGTTCTCTGCTCAGTCAGAAACTCGAAAACAAATGATACCAGGAAGAGTGTTGGGGACATTCCTCCCCCGGGACAGAACTGCCTCTTTCTTGTGCCTTCGAACCACCCAGCTCTGCCTGTCTGGTGTCCAAAGCTCATGAGTTCCTGTCCCACTGGCCTGTCTTCAGCCTGGGGCGGTTCCCTCCCTGGAACAGGCTGGGAACAGGAGGGATGGTGCAGTACACACCCAGACCCAGTGCTGCTGTGTTTACGGTGGGCTGTGTTTATGAGGAGTTATCTGGTTTCAGTACTCAAAATCTCAAAACTTTCCATGGGAACTTCTGTGCTCAGCTCCTTCCGGGGTGGGCTGGACAAGCGCAACCTGAGCAGGCTGGCACTCTGGGCTGCTTCGGGGGGTCTCCAGCTGCTCCCAGTAGGTAGCAGCAGATAGATATAATGGCTCCAGAAGTCCCCAGCGACCTGGATTCAAATCCGGCAATATCTCTTAGTTAGCTAATGTGACTCCCATAAGGTTCCTCAGTTTCTTCATTGACACCGTGGAAACACCCAGTGCTGTGGAGATCAACTGAAGCCTGCTGAGAGCTTAGCATAGCATCTAGTGTACGGCGGGGCCAATGCTCAGGACTGGTCAAGGTAGATTTGCCAGAGCTCAACAGAAACCTGACTACGTGTTACAGAAGCCCTGTTTCTGGACTTTCAGAAAAATAATATGATACATATTCTAATGTCATATATAATTCAGCAAGGTTGGGACAATGCCATAACCAAACACATGGGACTATTTACCCAAAATGGGGGGGAGGGGAGTCTACAGGTAGTCTCATGTATGCTTAGGCTGGTTTTTGCTAAGTAAGTTATGAGGAAAACTTGGTGTTTTCAGGGCCTGGAGGTGTTTGGAATTGTAGAAGAGAGACTGAGGGCATCGTGTTGCCATTAACATTACATGTTTAGGAACAAGGGGGCGTCTCTCCTGCTAGAGGGTCAGGCTTGGCCCCTGTGGAGAGGGGTGGTCTTCCCACAGGCAGAGCAAGCAGGAGGCAATTTTGGGTGTTGACAAAGGACCACTTCTCTGGGCAACTGGCACTGTGTTGGTGAAGGAGACAGCCTTGCAGTGTGGCCCTGCTGGCTGGTGGACACTGTTGGAGCTTGAGCTGGCCTTTTCAATGTGGGCATTCTGGAGGTGAAGAGGCTGAGGTAACCTAGGCTTCCCCTGGCGGGGGCTCCCGAAGACCTCTTTCTACTTAGGCCCCTGCGAGACCCTGGGCCAAGGTTTGTGACCCATTTGTCTCCCCTGCTCTCCACTCTGCCCTTTTGGGCTCAGGCTCAGGGCTGAGTGAGAGGCAGAAACCAGTTTTCCTCATCCTAGCATCCGAAGCCTGGGCTGGACATCTCGGGGGGTATCTCATCCACCCCACGATGCTATAGAGAATGATCTATAGGTCTAGACAAAGTACTAGCCTTTACAAAGCACCCCTGCGGACTCTGGGCAGCTCAGGACTTGGTCATGTGTTTTCATCACACTTGGAAGTGAAGGGACTTGCCCGGGTTTCCTCTTACCTTTCTTTTGCTAGTTAACCCCCAAAAGGGGCGGCTTCCCAGGGACACGTTCTCTGGTTGTACTGTCCCCGCTTGAAGGCAGCTGTGGGAGAAGCAGGGCTGAGCACAATTGTAGTTGTGGGACTTTGCCCTGCCTGGAGTCCCAGCCGCTGGCTGGCTGGCTGGCTGGCGGGGCTTGCCTCCTTGCCTCCTCCACGTCTGGCGTGGGGGAATTCCCCTTGCTGGGTGCCTGAGGATTAAACACAACACCTAATAGAATATAATAATAGAATACAAAGAGCAAACAAGTCAACAGCTGGGGTGGATGAAGGCTATGGATGCTTATAAAAGTGCTTTGAGCCCCTGGGAGAAAGGCACAACCAAACACAAGGCTCCAGCCTCAGCCCTGGTTGGCCCGAAGGGCAACCCCAGAGAGGCTCTGAGTCTGTAGTGGAGGAGGGGGGTGGGGGGGGGGGGGGGGGGAGGAGGTGGCGGCAACTTGGGCCCAAAAGGAGTGCTGGGAACAACCATGAATGAATGGTGCCTTGGGGTTGTCCAGCCATAGGAAGCTAACAGGGATACTTGTCCCAGCCTGAATCGCTCCTAGCAATACCCACCCCCCCCCCCACTCCTCTGTAGGCTTTCTGGGTTGGCCAAGATGGTACAGGAGGCAGGCACAACTTTGGAGTAGGATAATTCCACATCAAGGCCTTCCCTTGGCCAGTCCTTGACAAGAACAGAAGATCTCACCTCTGCCATGGCCATGGTTATGGCACCCGTGAAGGAGGGCTGGGCACCAGCATGAGAACGTTAGCAGACAGTCTTACCCTAGTCTGTGAAGCCCGCCAGACAGAGCCAGATCAGTCCTCTGGCCCTCAACGATGTGTGAGAGGCCTCTCTGGGCTCCGGGCCTTGGCATGGAATGTTCACACAGCATGCCAAGAAGGTCACCAGGTTTATCATGACACCAAGTTGGGCTGAGGGACTTGGGCTATAGTGGCTGGATAGGTATGGCTCCCTCTGATGTCAAGGGCTGAATTCTGGTGGGGCTCTTTCTCAACAGCCCTTTCTGCCTCTACCGACAGGATCCTCTCCCACAACTCTCATGGAACATCGCTGCTTTTCTGTATGGCAGGCCAGAGGTCTGAGGCCTCTTAGAGCGTTTGCTCAATGCACAGCAAGTATTCTAGAGGGGAGCATGAAGGCCCCATCCCCTTGGTCCGGTAAAACACAAAAGCTCACAGAAGTTGGTACCTGGGGCCTTCCCAGGATGCACACGGTGATCTCAGTAGTGTACTGGTCCATTAGATGGAGGTGTTGAGGCCGCCAGGTGACTCACTGAGACCATGAGCTTTCCCCGACATACCTCTGGTATGGCTGGGCTAGAGTTGGGGCAGGCTGAGGGCTTTTTGGTTGCATCAAGGAGTGTAACAGCTGTTCCAATCCTCTGGGTGATCATCAGATGCCAGGCCTGGTGGAGCCCTTATCTCCTGTCATCACTCTGGTTTACCAGGCAGGTACGGGTACTCGGACCTCAGTCATCATCTGACTGTCCATGGCCTTCTGTCTAGCCAGTGAGTCTGGGTTTTGCTTAGGCCTCAGGTCTCCCAGATACTCTGGCTGGCAGGGGAGGGCATCCCCACTTTGCCCCAGGCTCTGAGGTGGAGGGAGAATTCTGCTCTTCCCACCTACACATGTGTGCCGATCCAGGCTTCTGGATGCTACTGCGGGCTCCAGCCTGGTGGCTGTGGCAAGTCTCCAGGCTCCCCTCCAGCCCCAGGGATCTCAAAGCAGGTGGTGAATTGTGGGAGGCCTTAGCACCCTATCTCCTACCCCATCACCTCGCTGTGCCCTCCAAGAGTGTAGTCTGGCTATGAGCCCCTTGGCTGCTCCTCCGTGCACCGTGCCCACCACTCTCGGTTCTTGAAGGGTTTCTAGAAGGTTCTCACTTCCATCTCTTCCTGTCTCTGCTCCAAGGCCCACACCCTCTGCCCCTCAAAAGGTGATAATCTCATTAGCTGCCAGCCTCCACCCTGCTAGCTGCCCTCCACCATCCTGCTGGCCACCTTCCTTCATGTCTCTTTAGTCCTGACACCCCTTGCTCATCACAGGGCAACCTGTGTCCTCTGTCTTAGCTTGTCTGGGAAAAGGCATCATCACCCACACTTTGAACATAGTACAAATAAATCTCTTGGTCTCACTGAAGCTACCTACTCCGAGTTCCTCCCACTGCCCCCCACCAGAATATTCTAGTGTGATCTCATATGTTCCCCTGCTCCTGAGTCTCTGCGGCCTGGTTGGCCCTGCCAGTGCACTCATGCCTCCTGTGATCTGTCACACAATTGTCCAATTTCAGCCTGGTCCAAGTACCTGCCTGTAGTTAATTAGAAGTCGTTCTTTAGAGAATGTATTTCTAATACAGAAATCAAGAAGTAATTCAAATGTCCTAAAAGTAAGGGAAACAGAATGTCAACTCTTAGGTAGCTACTCCAAAGGGGTGTGTGTGTGTGTGTGTGTGTGTGTGTGTGTGTGTGTGTGTATTTATCTGTGTATATGTGTGTATATGCATGTGTATGCATGTGTGTTGTGTGTGTGAGTGTGTGTATTTGTATATGTGTGTGTATGTATGTGTATATGTGTGTGTATGCATGTGTGTTGTGTGTGTGAGTGTGTGTATTTGTATATGTGTGTGTATGTATGTGTATATGTGTGTATATGCATGTGTGTGTATATGCATGTGTATGTGTGTGTATGTATGTGTATATGTGTGTGTATGCATGTGTGTTGTGTGTGTGAGTGTGTGTATTTGTATATGTGTGTGTATGTATGTGTATATGTGTGTATATGCATGTGTGTGTATATGCATGTGTATGTGTGTGTTGTGTGTGTGTATAGATGGTAGGAAGACGGTCAAAATGAATTCGGTAACATTAAGTGATAAACAAAACAGGATCTAAAATTGGATAGTGTTGTTTTCAAAACAAACAAGAAAAATAACTGGAAGGGAGCCCCTGCATTCCTCAGGTCTCTGTTAGGATATCGAGTCCAGTCATAGAAGAGATACAAAATGTTTGTTGAACACTATTGCACACCTACACAGTGAACATGGCCATGTCAGGAGCAGGGGAGTGTGGGTGATGTCTCCCCTCTTCTTTTAAAAGGAAGAAAGACTCCAATACCATGTTCTGATGGAGTGACATGGGAAGCATGTTGCTGGGGTAACATCTGTTCAGCTGTCCCCATCTTGGACCTGGTGGCAGAGCTTCCAGGTGGGACTCAGGGTGGACCCTTCAGGGGCACCCAGCCTCCAGGACCGGATAGAAGTGGAGTTAGCCTGACCTTGGCTCTCTGTGCTGCATCCTAGGGTTGGGCAGGGCAGGATGGGTGTCACCCTGTTTCCTTTGCACTCTGTGGTATTTTTTACCATCTCTTTCGGGCACAGCTATCAGGCCCGGGCTCTGGCCTGGAAGCAGGAAGAAGTCTGCACCATTTTCACACAGCGGCGCGGGCCAGTGTCCCCAGACTGTGTCTGCTCACTCTATTTGTCACCCTGTGTAGCTGGCTGTGCTTACAGGTGACGGACTCCCACCCCAGCCCAGAGCGCAGCCAGCCGGCCGGGACCATCTTCCTACCACCCCACCCCTTGCCTGCTGCCCCTGGAGGCAGGGACAAACTCCACAAAGAAGACACACCTCCGCTGTGTGGAGAGGCCGTCGGCAGGCTCACACTGGGGCCAAGAACAGAGCTGTTTTGGGGAAGAGAAACTATGTCTCCGGAGTCTAGAACAGTACCCGGCACCTCGTGGGCACTCGGTAACCAAATGCAGGAGAACACGCCCTACGCTCCTCAGCAGGAGGCCTGATCACCAAATGAAGCAAAAGGAGAAAAGATCTTCAAAGCCAAGGGACTTGGAACTGAATTGTCCAGCTGGCCTCCTCCTCCAGGAAGTCTCCTCCGTCCTCCACCACTGGCTACAACTCTAAACAGACAGTGAAAATCTGTTGTTCTCTCATGAGGCTATGGTCTTGCTTCCTAAGCCATGGTCAGTGGCAGAGGCACGTCCCTGCCTCACCTGCCTGGCCCTCTGGTGACAGGGGTGGGTGATCTTACCATTCAGACAATCCCAGTGTCACCCCAGCGTGGGCACTCCACATGAGCATGTCTAATGCCCAACCAGACTTCAATTCTTGCTTCTGCCCTGAAGCACCCCCCAGCCCTCCAGTGTACTGAAAGTGCCCAGTGAGCCCACCGGGATGCATAGACTGCTGCTTGGGTTGGTGAGATTTTGCTCAGCTAGAGCCCAGGCCTCTGAGCTCCCATCCTGCTCATACAGGCCCATCTCTGCCAAGCTCTTTCAGCTTCAGGATGGCCTGATGTTCCCTTTTGTATGGTATCTCCAAGCCTGGCCACCACCCATCAGTGAAGGAATCTCAGCAGCAGCCATTCCCGGACCAGTCTTGGAAACCTACTCCCGACCCTGGTGCTCCCCATGCTGGGCTCCTGAGCCTGGTGCTCCCCATGCTGGGCTCCTGAGCCTGGTGCTCCCCATGCTGGGCTCCTGAGCCTGGTGCTCCCCATGCTGGGCTCCTGAGCCTGGCGTTCCCCAAGCTGGGGTATACTTGTTGACCTCAAGCTCACAGCTGGGTGGGAAACATGTCAGCTTCAGGGGGCTATAGGGTGTCCAGTGTGCAGTGGAAATATTTTTCTGTTTTGTTTTAAGACAGAGTTTCTCTGTGTAGCCCTGGCTGTCCTGGAACTCACTCTGTAGACCAGGCAGGCCTCGAACACAAAGGGATCTGCCTGCCTCTGCCTCTCAAATGTAGGACAGGCACCAAAACTACACAGAGAAACCCTGCCTTGAAAAAACAAAACGAAAGACTTTGCATCTATACTGGACATGCACAGATTTTTTTCTTGTTATTATTCCCTACACAATTCAGTATAACAACTATATTGTACTTATACTGTATTGGGTATCATAAATAATTCCAGGGTGGTTAAAGTGTCTGATAGGATGTTCAGGAGCCGTATACAAATACTGTTGTGTTTTATACAGGGGATGTAAGCATCTGTAGATTTGGGGTGGGGAAGTGGAATTGGTCTCTATGGATACCAAGAATGGATGGGTGTACTATGTGTCAGGCACGGGACATGTCCTGACTCACTGAGTTCTTCTGCTTGACCCCATCAGATTGCGGCGGAGTCCCATTCTGCAGAGGAGGAAACAGAGGTCAAGTGGCTTGCTCAAGTTCATGCACTTAGTAAGTGGTGGAGCCAGGACTTGACTCAGGCTGGCTGGCTCCAGAGCCCACGGGCCTCAACGCTGACAAGCTAATTAGCCTGGAGCATTAATACGGCGGTTGCTAGGCTCCAGTCTGGAGTGAGTTCTATATGTGGCTCTGGTAGTGGGTGAGACTGGGGGTACTGCTGGGTCTGCGTGGCTGGGGTGAGAGGAGGTGAGGCAGGTGCCCCAGGGGCAGTCTGGGTGACGGGCAGGGAGGGGAGGGGGAAATCAGGAGAGACAGGCAGGCAGCCATTTGGGTTGTGTAATGCACAGCCCACGCCATGAGAGCCGCTGGTATAGGGGGCAAGGTGAGATTTCCTCCCACCCGGAATATACTCCAGGCTGGGAAGGACACTGAGGCTGTATGAGTAGGACAGAGTCCTCCAAGTCCCAGCTAAACATGGATGCATCCGTAGGCAAGGCCTCTCCCTAGGGCCCCTCACACTAAAGGCCCTCCAGTGTGAGGCTGACCCGTGCTCACACACCAAACATGGGATCAAATCCCAGGCAGACCTTCCACACAAACCTGTCTGAACTCATGTCCTCTCACTGTCCCCTCCCAGGTTGACCCTGGGTAACTAGCATTCTGCAGACACTTCGACATCCAAATGGCTCTTGACTTTTCCAGGAGTTTCTCCAATGCCTTCCTTTGGCTCTCTGCAGGACTGTCCTAACAAGGGTCTCAGAAAGGTCAAGAGACCAAGAAGGTGGCAGATGTGAACTCTGTGGCGCAGGTCGTGGAATATGATGCACTGAGAGGAGGGGGCAGCGGTTACCATCAACACCCATGCACCCTGGCCCCTCATTTCTAGGTGGTACCTTGCTCTACTCTGTTTGCCAAAGGTCACTCAGGAGCAGGACAGTTCCCCGTGGGGACAGAAGTGAGATCCCAGAATTGAAAGGGACTCATTTTCTCAGGCAGTTCCCAAGGTGACCAGAGACACGTTCCAAAGAGTCTTTGGAAGGAGGAGATTTCTATGGCAGGCCTATTTCATGAGATGCCAAGGGAAGGGGAGGTATGCTGTTGAAGGGCTAGGGGTGTCTTTCTGTAGGGCTCCATCTCGAAGTCCTGCAAAGGCAGATGCCCAGAGCAGGAAGGGTCACACTGGATGAACCTTGGTCCTTTCTAGAACTACTTTTATTGCCATGATTATCAAGGCTTGTCGTGACCCCAAGCCTGACTTCCCACACTTGTCAAGTGTGGTTCTTTTAAAGGGAAGAGAGAATATTGCAGGAGCAAAGTCCAGAACCCTAGAGAAGGAAGATGTTCATTCAAACTATTGGGATTACTTCCTATTTAACCTGGAACCATTCCACGGACCTGGAGGCCTTTGGGAACCCCTGGGTCAATTTCCTTGGTAGTTGTGACATTGTTAACAATTTTCATCCTGGTTTTTTTTTCCCCCCAGATAGTAAAGGACTTGGACCTGCAAATATGGCATCAACTTTGAAGTTATAGTTTGCTTCATTCTCAGGCTGTTATAGCTTATCATCTCAGAAGAAGCTGGTATGATGAACATTTATATAGTCATGCAGATATCCTACACACATATACAAAGATTGCCCTCAAGTACTTTCTGGTTTGTTGTGGTTCCTGGAGATAGGGTTTCATGTAGCCCAGGCTGTCAAACTCACTGTGTAGCTGAGGATGATGACCTTGAACTCCTGATCCTTCTGTCTCTACTTCCTAAGTGCAAGAATGATAGGCACGTGTTACCACAGCCAGCTTCAAAGTTCTTTCCTTCAGAATCCACTGTGGTCAGCCTGACTCCAGAGGCAGGGCCTGACTCCAGCCTCACGTGCTTTCAGCCCAGGACCTATCACAGCAAGCCCCTCTTGTGGGAGAAATATCAAAAACCACTTGTAGCCATGAGTCACTTAAGGCTGTTGACTGCTCTGAGAAATGTAGTGTTGGGTGATTTTGTGGCTGTGTGGGCATCACAGCAGAGGATTATGAAAACTAAGATGGTTATGTCGTCACTGGTGATGGAATCCTATGAAGCCACTGTTTGGAGTTTTTGTTTTTTGTTTTTGTTTTTTCGAGACAGGGTTTGGAGCCTGTCCTGGATCTCGCTCTGTAGACCAGGCTGGCTTCGAACTCACAAAGATCTGCCTCCTGAGTGCTGGGATTAAAGGCGTGTGCCACCACTGCCAGGCTCGTTAGGTCATTTCTTAAAGCTGCTTGTGATTGTATGAATGTTAACATTGGGGGTGGGGTGTAAAACAAATTGATCAAAGAGTCTCTCAGATCCTGGAAGCTCAGCGAAACAGGGAACTGTATCAATTCCTTATGCTATAAGGAAAAGGGAAAGAAGACGGGGCAGGAGGGGAGAGATAGGGAGAGAAAGTTGAGTGAGTGGCTTCACGTCTTTGGCGAGTTATGGAAGATCTTGGATGTTATGGATTTGATCTGATTCTTACAACGATGGGGGTGGAGTACAGGTCCTTGCTAGGCTAGGTAAGCTCTTTACTGCTGAGCTAAATCCCACCCTTAGTGTTTTGATACCTACAGTATTTAGTAGTTCCGAGCAATGAAGCAGTGTATGTGCCTGTGGACCCTCCCCACCTCCATTTCAGGTTGGCACCTAACTCTCCTTACTCTCTTGGCAATATTCCCAAGTGTTGTAGACAGGTAAACGGAAGGCGCTAATTCTTGTTTTCATTTGTAAAAGTTACAATGAATCAATTTTGATGCTATTAATAGCAACGTGCCAACTCACCATTAGACACTGTTCTAACTTTCCCGTGTTCTCGGGACTGGAGTGGGTTGGGGGCTGCTTCAATTTCCAATCCCACGCAAGCAGCAGTCCCACATGCTCTTGGAACAAGAGTCGGGGAACTGAAACTGAGTCAGAGAGAGGGAGAACTGTGTTGTTCTGATTGCTTTGCCCTGGGAAAGCAGGGGCCAGGGAAGAAGTGGGTCACTGGGACGTGCAGCCCAGGAGTGCAGAGTTAAACAAGACGTGTGTGTGTGTGTGTGTGTGTGTGTGTGTGTGTGTGTGTGTGTGTGTGTGTGTGTGTGTATGAGAGAAAGAGAATATGGGAGGGGGGCTCCCACAAAGGACTCTCATTCCTTAAGCAATAAGATGACTCATTTTGTCTTCCTGGTAATCCAGATGGGGTGACCCTTCCAAAGGCCACATTCATGGGCAGGACTTTTTAACAGGGGTATTCTGACGTTCTAGAAAAAGGCCAAGGTCAACAACAGAAAACCCTTTCTCCCATCTGTAGGAATACTGGCTGCTGTTTATCAAAAGCTCCCACTCGGCGCCTGGTGTCTCTTCCCTGCTAGGTGACTATTTCCACTTGGAAAGGTGAGGGTAAGGAATTGCAGGCTAAGCAGCAGAGCTGCTGGAGCTGGCTTCCCCAGCTGAGCTCCCATCGAAGGGCCTGCGATTCTGCATTGAGTGACTTCATGTGGGTGGCTCATTCTGGTGGGGTTATTTCCACTTGGGAACTGGCAAGCAGTCCATACTACTCAGGATCCCTGTGTTTTTGTTTTTGTTTCTTTAAATCACAAGTGAGTTGGTTGTTAGATATTTATCAGTTGCTAAGTGAGCAGACCCAGGATTTGAATGTTAAATCTCTCTTAACCAGAAGCTCACAGTGTTTGCAATTTGTCTCAGGAAATGGGCTTCATCAGGCTGTGGGCAGCGGGGCTTTTATTATCTCTTCTTTTGGGGTAGTATCAGTAAACACGCTTTTTGCTGCAAATCCTTTCCTTGGGGAGACATAAACGTCTATTATCTACTCCCTCCTCCTAAGGTCAAGCCAGGGTGTGGTCCAGCAAACCCTGTTCACTCCAGGAAACAGATGGGTTTATCTGGCTTACTTACCAAGTAATGGGCGAAGGAGCATGCGTGACCTTAGGGCAGTCTCAATGCAATGTCTGCGCCCAGCATGCAGGATGACTCCTTCATGGCTGTGTGGCTAGTCCCCTCCCCTAATCCTTCCCTCCCTAAATCCTCCAGCCCTTCTCAGAGGCTGCAGGGCCAAGTGCAATTAGGGAAGAATTGTATACAACTGGTTTGGAGGCATGGCCTCTGGATACTCAGGTGAGGATCCCATGGCCCTTCCAGTCCCCTCCTTTCAAGAGGAAACATCTGTCAACAAAAACCCACCTGTGATAATCTTCTGGAGTGGGCCCAGCAAAGATGGCGGCAGTTTGGCTTGCCTTAAATTACAAGGGCTGAGTAAGCTGGAGGTGGGATTTACAAGGTAGTAATAATGCGCTCTCCTCTATGGCACTTGGCTTCTTGAAAGCATTTTATAACCATTTGCTAATTAGTCCTCAGCTGCACTCTGTGAGCAGGCACAATGCATGCTTCCTGATGGTAAAGCCACAGACAAATTGTCAAAATATGCAAGGACCCTCATTCCACTGGGATGCAAATCACACAGCCTGGTGCTTGAATCCATATGAAGCAGTGATGGCCAATTTCTGTTTTTTTTTCCCCATCAATATTTTTTCAAGTGTGTGTGTGTGTGTGTGTGTGTGTGTGTGTGTGTGTGTGTGTGTGTTTCAGGGGGGTAGGGGGAGAGTGGGAGAGGGAGAAAGAACACCTTACCATGGAGCATGTGTGGAGGTCAGGAGGTCAGAGGACCACTTCCTAGGGCCTGGCTATCTCCTCCCACCTTGTTTGGATGCAAGGTTTTTCTTGCTTCTGATCCTTTGCTGCGTTTGAGGCCTTCTGACCCATTCTGTCTCCATCTCCCATCTCATCACAGGAGCGTTGTAATTTACAGACGCAAACCACGACTTTCAGCTTCTTAGGTGGGTTCTGAGGACTGAACTTAGGCTATGGAGCTTTCTACCTGCCAGGCCATCTCCCTGGCCCCATTGTCTGTTTTTCATTTCCCCTGAAGAAAATCAGTCCAAACTCCTCCTGGAGTAAGAGAGCTGAACGTCTTGGTGAACACAGTCTCCATCCCTGCAAACCTACACGTAGTACATCACCCTTTCCTGGGAAAGACAAGAGAGCCTGACTGTGTCCCCTAGACCAACGGCTGTCTGCCGCCATCTTCAGCTCTGCCTGCTCCCCAAAGATCATCACAGGTGGCCTTGTTGGTGGCTGATGTTCCCACCTGGAAGGAAGGGGCTGGGAGTGCCATGGGACCATCACCTGAGTATCCAGAGGCCACTCCCCCAACCCAGTTGTATGCAATTCTGCCCTACCCAGAGGCCCTGAGAAGGGCTAGAGCAGTGATTCTCAATCTGTGGGTCCCGACCCCTGTAGGGGGATCACCTGAGACCACTGGAAAACACAGAGATTTACATTATGATTCGTAACAGTGGCAAAATGACAGTCACGAAGTAGCAACGGAAATAATTTTATGGTTGGGGGTCACCACAGCATGAGGGAACTGTGTTAAAGGGTTGTGGTGTCAGGAAGGCTGAGAATCACTGGGCTGGAGGATTTAGGGAGGGAAGGATTAGGGGAGGGGACTCGAGCTACACAGCCATGGGAGAGTCATCGTGTATGCCGGGTTCTGATCTGGCCTCAGTCTTGTCTGGCTAGTGTTGATGGGCAATTCGTTCAACCTCTGGTCTTGTTTCCTCATCCGTGGGTCAGGACTTGACCCCAGCTACCCGTTTACATCACGGGTCTGCTGTGAAGCTGCTCTGAGCTCGCTCTCTGACAGTGTTTCCTAGACAGACTGTGTCTGCCTCACTCAGCTGCGAGGCTGTCATTAATCATCGGGCTAGCCTGGGCATGCTAACCCTAGAGACAGACAAGGGCTAGCTGGGGACAGTTGCAGACTGTATTGCCGGCACAGGCTGCAGATTCTGTTATTTGAAGTGTAGAGGTCCAGTCTCTGGATATACACCCCATCCCGTGGCCATGCCTGCCAGGTCCCAAGGAATCCTGGCTCCATCAGCTCTTGACTCAGTGGGCAGTAAAGTCCGATGCATGCCCTTCCTTGGTTACAAGGTAGCTAAAATAGTCCTAAATGACCCTATCACAGAGCCTTAGGGCAGTGTTTTTTTAACCTGTTGGTCTCGACCCCTTGGGGTTGAAGGATTCTTTCACAGGGGTCACCTAAGACCATGGGAAAACACAGATATTTATGATTCCTAACCGTGGCAAATTGACAGTCATGAAGTAGCAATGAGAATAATTTTATGGTTGGGGGCAGCACAGCATGAGGAACTGTATTAAAGGGTCACAGCGTTGGGAAGGTTGAGAACCACTTTAGAGGGAGGTCTTGGAGCTCAGCACACATCTGCCCTGAGGAGAGGGAACCACCCAACAGACTCCCTGGGGAGTTCCAGTAAACTCTAGGTGCCCACACTTTGTGCGTATGAGTCTGCTCACAGTCCGATAGTGGGGACAAGTTCAGGAGTTCCTGAAAAGCTCCCTGGGAGATTCTGGTGAGCTGAGGCCACCATCTGGTTTAGCCCCACTCTAGTATTACAGAAACAAGGCACTGACTTGAGTCACACAGCCAGTTAATGGCAGAGTTAGATGTGGACACAGGATCACTCTGCCCTGGGAATTCCCAAGGGCAACGAGCAAAGTACCCCTGTGTCAAGAGGGGCAGCTCCCCAGTTGACAGCCCAGCAAGGACATCCACTCCACCTCCTCTCCAGCCTCTTGATTCCTGGTGCCGGGGGGGATACAGGGAAGAAAGGTAACCCCTTACTGGTACAACAGGGCCCAGAGCTCCTTCCTTTCTGGGCTCACGTGGTAAAACCTGGCTCTAAGAGCCATGCAGGAACGAGGGCACTCTATGTACCCTGCAGGAGGCAGCCGGGCCGGCCACTCAACTCTTGGTTCTCTTGCCCAGGACCCTTCCATGCCCTGAGAAGTTGCCTTCAGGGTAGGAGCATGCTACAGTGAACTGTGAGTGCAGGCCTTGTCAAGTGGTCAAGCTGACTGCAGCATGCCAGTGAGGGCTGGGAAGCTGCATGCTGCTCTGTGGCCTAGCTGCTCCTCCCCACACCACTGCTGCTTTGCTGGGAGTTTCTAGAGCCTCCTGGTCACCATTCTGCTCTCTGTGCACTGATGGGAGCCGTTGAGGATGGGGTCGGGGGTGCGGGGGGTGTGTGTGTGTGACACAATGGCTTCTGAAACGGCGCTGCTATGTAACCCAGACTAGCCGCCAACTTGCAACCCTCCTGCTCCATTCTCCCGAGAGCTGGGATGATGAGCATGTACCACACATCTGGCTTCCCCAGCTGTGATCCTGCTTGGCCGCAGAGCTGCCCAGCCTAAGATGTCTGACACATACCAGGGACAGCCCTGGACCCCCAGCCTTTGTCTCCCATGAATAATCCACAGAAGGCTACAACAGCCCAAGGGGCTCCCATGAGCCTGGAGAGACAGGGAAGGCTAGAACCCACACAGGAGCCAGGGGCTGGCATAGTGCTGGGACCCAAGAATTACTGAGCGCTGGCTCTGGGCCTGTGGAGTGGGCAACTGAACCCCATAGATTCAGAACCATTTGGCCACCTCTTTGTCAGTATAAGGCTTCCCCAACTGGAACTGTGAATGTTAGGGTGTACATCATGCACACAAACTCAACACTACTTTCAGTGGGGGTAGGGAGAAGCCAAGGGTGTTCAACCAAACTTTAACCTTTAAAAGTCCTTTAGGACAAAGACTTGAAAGAAGGGTGTGTGCATTCAGGACATTTTATTTTCCCTGGAAAATTTCTGCAATGTGAAGGAGTTTATTTCTTCCAGCAAAGAAATATAAAGAAGATGGAGGGAGCAAGCAGCAGTGATGGGTGTTAGGATGCAGGGTACTTCCAGCCGGCTCCAGTTTGGGCTCCAGCAGAGCAGGGCTGTGTTGGGCAGGCAGAGCTGCTGTGTGAGCAGGCAGGCTGCCATGAAGACATTCCGAGTGGCTTCCAGGAAGCGGCCTGTGTGCTGACACGCATGTGGACTGAGCAGTCTGGTCGGCTGCCTCTCAACGCTGGTGTTTCCTAGAGCTTTCCATTGGCAAACGCGGCCTCCTGGAACTGGGGGACAAAGGTTTTGAAATAAGCCCTGGTGGGAAAGAGAGGAGAAAAACTGTGGTTAGCACAAACAGCTTGAACAAAAAGAAAAATGCGACCCAGAGCTTTCGACCTAACTCAGAACAGTTGTTATTTATTGCTCATGCGTCCTGGGTTGGACTCTCCTCCTCTTGGAGGCAAAGCCCTCTGGCTTGTTCCAAGGGAGGTACATGCAGTTCACTCATATGCTACCTCTCATGGGAATTTAAAGAGCATGTATGTTGACCTTCCTGCCTGCCAAGTTTATGAGATGCTCACCCTGAGAATCTACTGCCCATTCCTAGGAGAAAGACAGGGTTTGAGCCAAGCTATAGGACAGAGAGCCACAGTTTTGACACCCAGTCACTTCTATGATCAAAGATACCATTGGGGTCATAGTCTCCCAAATTGGACCTGTGACTTCATAACTATAAAAGTCTAATAAGGATTCCTAAGAGAGTTATGGTCTGAATTTATTTCCAAAACACATGTGTAGTCTAGTTTCCTGGCTGGGTTTGGGGAGAATCTTCTAAAGACTGAATCTGGGAGAGAACACATGGTCTTCTGGATACCTGATTTTTTTCTATTTAGACAAGGTGTTCCTCAGTAGCCAGCCTAGCCCGGCCCTTGCTACATAGCTGGGGCAAGCCTAGACTCCACTAGGTACCCCAGGCTGGCCTCTAACTCCTGTCTCAGTTTACCCAGCGCTGGGGTTATAGATATGAGCCACCATGGTCAACCCAGACACCCAGATTTCTGCTCTGCAGAGAGAAAGCTATGTTCCACACCAGGAGATGGAATGTGCTGAGCCTACTCTGTGACAGGCACTGGTGGGGTGACCCAGTGGGGGCCTGCCATGTAGATCTCAGTTTGGAGGAGGAGGAGGAGGCAGACACCGAATCAACACTGAGGCGGGTGGTAGGTACATCTCGGGTGGCACTGTGGACCCTATCAGGCAGTCACTGAAAGGCTGGGGTGGGTGGTATCAGCAAAGGACAGCAGGAGCAGAGGCCTGCTGGAAATGGAGGTGGAGAGAAAGGGAGGAAAGGGCCTTTCATTACCCAGGCTTGCCTCCTGGTCCCTGACCCACTCCCATGTAATCGCCGTCACCCTTAGGCATCCAGACGGGGCTCACCCAGAAATCTCACTTTCCCACAAGAGCAACCCAAGAACAGCCTATCTTATTAAAGATCTGGTTCCAATAAGCCTGACTTCCAGGCTCCAGCTCTTTGGAGGGGAGGGGAGCCAAGTTAAATGTGGAGGAGCTGCCTGAGAGGCTGATGTGCATCTGCCTGAGTCCTGAGGGTAAGGGCAGCAGAAGCCACCAGAGAGAGAGAGCAGAAGGAGCTGCGGAGTCCTGGGGCATAATGAGTGCCCCTCCACCCAACAGGCCCTGGGGAGGTCCTCTCTAAACCAGAGTGAATGCAGTTATTGGTGATACACCGCCCTCCTCCTCCACCAACTCCACCAAATCCTTCTAATTAGGTTGCTCTGAATGTCTGGGCTTCTCAGTCCTGGTACCAGAAGGGTTCTAGCAGGCCTGAGCATGGGAAACACGGCACCCAATAGGTTTTGCCCTTTATTCTTCTCCACCTTGCTAAAAAACCATTAGATTACATTCCTAAAGCTAGCCTCCAAGGTCCAGTTCCCTTATTTGGTCACTTCCTCCTCCTGAAGCTGACCACCGAAGTCCACCAATCAAAAGCCCCCTTTTGGGTGCCCTAATTAACCTGTCCAATCAAAATTAAACACCTCATCCTAACACAGCGTGTCCCCTTTACCTTTATAAACTGCTATTTGCCCATGGGCCACACCCCTCTCCTCTCTATCGAGAGGCGGTCCCTTGTCCCTCTGGGTCAAATACATCTCCTCTGTGCTGAGAACTTGGTCTTGGTGTGTTCGGTGCTGACCGGTCCTTTCAATACCCACTCAGCATCCCTGCAGCATTAGAAGCTAGTCTCCTCTCTGGAAGTGCTCTCTCTCTCTGTCTCTGATCACAATTCTGTGACACTTTAAGCACCTCAGATCTCTTGTCTTTCTCTCCCAGACACACTTTTCTCATAGCCTGTCTCTCCCTGCTCTCCTCTCTCCTCATGTAGAGCAAGTTCATGGCTGTTGGAAGGCTTGCATCACCCTCAGCACTCTCTAGCCTGCTCCCCACCCTTTCTCCCCTCCCAAATTTCCAGTCCCACAGTCCCAACCACCTGCAGGACATTCTGACCTAGAAGACGCTCTGGCCAACTTGCCCTTCTGTTAACAGAGCTCCCTAAATCCTTGCAGGGAATCCACCCTCAAGACTTCGTTCTTGGTGACACCCCTGTTCCAACCTTGCTACCTTTCAACAGAACTGCTGCAGAAGTCCACCTCCCTTAGGACACAAGCCAGCCATGCCTTTCTGTTGCAGAGAGAGATGATGGATTGTCTCTGTCACCACCCTGACCACGACCTTAATGTTCTCAAACTCGCTCCTGACTCCCAGTGGTTCCCACTATCTGGTTCCCACTTGTTTTGTTTTTTAGCAAATGTACTCTTCCACTTTTTTTTTTTTTTTGAGGTATGTGTTCCTTTGAAAATTAAAGAAAACAAAGGACCCTCTCCTTAAAAAGAGTGCAGGCGGGGTTGGGGATTTAGTTCAGTGGTAGAGTGCTTGCCTAGCAAGCGCAAGGCCCTGGGTTCGGTCCTCAGCTCTGAATAAACAACAACAATGAAAAGAGCGCAGGCATGCCCTTCTGTTCCTATTACATGTATCTTATGCAACTAAGGGATGACACAGACTCCCCTAAGCCCACCCATACTTTAGTAGATGAGCCCCAAGTCTTTGTATCTGCCCCTAGCCTCTATCACTCGACTACTTCTGCTTTCTCACACATGCCATTTCCTCCCTTTATTCCCATTTAAGTTAGATGTTCTTGATTTCTTAGTCTCTTGGCCACCAGATGACTATCTTTTGCACACAGACACATTGCTGTCCCCTGTAAAATGGGACTCACTGGCTTAGATCTGGTTCAGCATGTTGTCCACGGTGGCTTTAATGAACAGAGCTCATGGCGGCCACTGGTAGGCAAGGACTGGTTTAAGCACATGCATTGCTAACTGTTAAAGAAGGCAGCTGAGAGAACAATACTCCACAAGTAAATGTAGTGTTTAGGCACTGACAGAGAAGATTGGTCCATTCTTAAATTTCCATCTGTACCAACAACCAGATACAGCACCACTGCGGCTAAATCGCTGTTATTCTCTGACACTTGACTTTGAAGCATGTGTGCACAGCTGCACCAGACCAAACAGTCTTCTTTCAAAATCATTAATTTTTATTTTATGTGCACTGGTGTTTTGCCATGGGTGTCAGGTCCCCTGGAACTACTTACAGATATGAGCTGCCATGTGGGTGCTGGGAATTGAACCTGGGTCCTCTGGAAGAGCAGTCGGTGCTCTTAACCACTAGGCCATCTCTCCAGCCCCAGACCAAACATTCTTAACACATAAGAAAGGACTGTGAGGCGGCAGGAGGAGTCTCTGACCTCAAACAAAGCTGGATGGACCAAGAGAAGCCCTGGTGTGAGGCTCCCAAAGGACAGTGTGGCAACCGTGGCTGCCGGCCAGACATGACGGGTGTTCATTCCTTACACGTTCCAGTGGCTTCTATTTTCCCAACCGTCAAGATATGTAGCTGGGGAGAGCTGACTCCCTTAGTCTGAGGAGCAGAGTGCACAGGCTGCCACCAGCCTCTGTAGCCCTTGCTCCAAGGTCACTGTGGGCAGGGTCACTCTGGCCACATGGCAGGGAAGAGGCTGCGGCTGGGCTCCAGCAGGGTACCAATGTGACTGGTGAGTGGATGGTGCTGGCTGCGCCAGGCAATGGCCTGAGCCTGGCCGCCGCCAAGGAGTCCCCTGCCATCCTCCCAGGGCCGGTCTCACAGCTCTTGCCTTTCCAGAAAACTCTGAAGTTTCCTGTGTGTCCCGGGCTTTCCCTGCCAGGGTGAACTGTGCCTCCAAGGGGGAAAGTGTGGCGAGGGCTATTTAAAGGCATGATGCTACCAGCTGTTTGCAGCGATCTCAGCGTCTCAGCTTGGATCCTCATTAAGTCAGTTAAGGGAGGGAGGGAGGGAGGGAGGGAGGCAGGCGCAGGAAGGGGGAAATGACAATCGGCGCCCACCCATTTATAGATGTTTTTAGAGCACTGTTTCCAATGATATCACTTTTTATCAGCTTAGGAAACCAAGAGCGGCCCAGGGCATGGCATGCTAATGGCACTAGGTATCTACATCTGTTACCAAAGGCAAAGTGTCCAGGAAGCTTCCCGAGTGTGTGATGTGGTGATTCCTTGCCTGAGCAGTAGCTGGCCAGGGGCAGGAGTGGGGGCAGGAGACAGATGCCTGGAGTCAGCCAAGTTCCTCACTCTATTCATGCTACAAGTCTTAGTTTCGAACCAGTTCAGAGTCCATTATGTTTTAGGGTGGAGTAAGGTTCTGACACTCTTGTCTGATTGAAGCCCCATTGTTCAAGGTTTCAGAAAACCCAGTACAACCCAAGAGTCCCAGGAAGCAAAATGCAGAGAAGGGATCCCAGGCTGTGACTAGGTCAGGTCTGTGTGGAACAGGGCAAGGAGCCAGGAGATGCAGCCCTTACTTAGCAGCCCTTCTCCTCTTGGCCTTGGACCTGGGGCTGATACACTTTTCTCTGGATGCAGCTGAGAGCTTGGCCTACTGATTAAGGTATGCTGCTGCAGGGTGTGGATGACAGGTCAGGTAGAGTGGGTTCTGAAGCCAGCCGGACCTCAGCTTCAGGCCTGTTCATGTGCCTGACTAGCTGGATCCCTTGGGCCAGTGACGTTAGCTTTGGTTTCTTCATCTATAATGTGGGAATGATTATGTGGCTACCTTAGAAGGTTCTTACATGAGATGGTCCATGTAAGCACTCGACATTGGAAGTGGCCTAATGGATGATCAATGATGCCAACTGTTACCATGGAGACAAGGCTGGGTCTAAGCAGTGAGGGAGAGGTTCAGAATTTCTGGAAACAGCCATAAGCATTGTGTGGGACTGTGGAAAAGGGATGCCTTCTACAGAGAGAGGGATAGAGGTCTGAGGGTCTGTGTCCTCAGTTTACCTTCCCTGTGGCTTCTTAACTAAGCCCTCCTTTCCCACATATCAGACAGAACTGGCAGCCAGGACAGTGAGATGGCTCTTCTTACACTGGACATGCAGCCACGGTCTCCCATCCTTTGAGATTCATTCCTGATCTGCTTGGTGGCATACTGGTGGCATCTGAGGGTAAGCTCTACAGCCAAAGGTCCTCAATCATCTCTCAAACCTGCTGGGTTTGTGACTTTGGGAGGCTGCAGCTGTTGACTGGGGAGGCTTTAAGAGTCATATGGCCAGCTGCCCAAGACAAGGGCAGAGTCACTGGGTCTGGTCCTCTGACAGATCTTTTTATTTTGCAAAAGCCTAAACATTTGCCTTCTTCCAAAACAGGACTTGGATTAGAAAATGCTTTTCCTTGGGCAACTGTAAGATGAGCCCTGTGATGTCTTGTTTGAGCCAGGCCAGCGTGGTGGTGGGCTGGGGTAGGGTGGGCTAGGAGAAGTGCTTCAGAGAGATGACCCTTGCTGTCAGCAAATCCAGAACATGTAAATCGAGCCAGAGGTCATTTTTGAAAGTGGAGGCAAATTCGAAACACCCAATAGTCCTCACTGCCTTTTCCAGTTGAATTTTGCAGCAGCTGTGACTTCAACGGCACATGTTTTTCATCAGGACCATGAAAACCGATTGTGGTATGAAAATCAAAGCAGTCCTGTAAATAGTGTAAGACAAGTCCTGCTAATCATGCCTCGTGGTCTTTGGTCTTGCCTTGTCCTCATTGTCCTGGACCGCCACTGTAAATACTGACTCATCCTGGGTTCTTGCCTCATGTCAAGAGGCCAGGCTTATAATAGATCTCTACAAAGAGACCTGCTTCCATTCCGATTCCCTTCACCCCAAACCTTCCAAAGCCCGGGCAGCAACTGCCCCTCTAACTCTGGGTGCCATGGCAAGTCAGTGACTGCCAGTGCGAGTCTGGCTGGCTGTTGTACCCTGGGCGATGGTGGCCTGGCTCTCTGGTATGGCCTTTACGAACATACACGTGTTTATAATGGTTCGTGGACAGTCCTGCTACACATGCCAGTCCTTGAGCAGTTCTGGTTTGTTTTCAGGGTGAGGCTTGGGGTGGGGGTGCCTGAGCTTATAAAATGAGGAATTAGCATACCAGAGATACAAAGTCCTGATATCAAGCTGAGAACACAATGTCACATGCTGACAGCTTCAGACACAGGCCCCTGTCTTCCTTAGGCTGGATTCCATGGCGCTCTGCACACCAATCTCAGGCCAGCATGACCTGACTTGGTTGGGGCTGTTTAGGCTTGTGTCTAGACTGTGTGTTAGGCAGCTTGCCTCCTCACCTATGAGAAGGCTGAGGTTGTGGTCTAGGCATTGCTAAATTCAATCAAAAGCTGTTGTAGAAGGACTTCAGAGACCACTTCTACACATCAAAGACCTGGGATGGAATCTGGTTCCTGCCAAATCATAGGGTGTTTAAAAATTCTAAAGTGGTCAGGATTACCTAGCAGTTCTTTGCCCTTCTGAAGCCCTCCGAGTGGGTCTTCTGGAGCCTGGTCAGTTCCTTTGGGGTCAGGGCAGCTTGTAACCAGTTACTGTAATTTTGGGGGCCAGTTTTTACTCCCCATATGCAAGTGTCTCTGGTTCCCTCCCGATGCCCCAGTACAGTGCATAAGAAGGCAGAGGCAGCTAGCACAGGGCTGGCTGGTTAAGGAGCGGGAGGGAGAGGGTTCCAACAGCCTCAAGCCTCTTCAGCCACAGGGCTGGTTTGCTCTGCTGGCCTTCCATCTGAGTGGATGCCTCTATCATATGCCAGGCGGTTTCCCATTCCCCTTTGAGGGAAGATCCCAGCTCATATGCATCCACCTTGGCACCCCCAGTTTCCCGTTGAGTATTATGCACACAGCAGCTCAACATAGATTCCTCAGATATGGGGAGTGCTTCAGAACAATATAATTTTATAACAGAAGGAGTACACACAATTGTTACAGAGAAGAGCAAACAGGGGCAGGTTGGGTTGCAATGGCCCCTTGCTATGATGTGGAATCATGGTATGTCCACACAGGATTTTTTCTTGAAGCCTCGCAAAGGTTGAGATTAGGATGGCCCATCCTCAGTGTCTGGTGCTTGCCTTCCACAGGCCCCATTACGGGCGAATTCCAATAATTCGTAATGAATGAAATCTGCTCTGAGGACGCCTGGCAGTCTAAAAGCTGGCAAGCAAGTCATTTCACGTGTTTCCTCTCTGGCCGACGCTGCATACATCGATTGTAAGCCACTGATGAAAGCCTGGGGGGTTATGCGCTCACGGGGCCACTGAGAAGGACTGGGATGAACTGGCTGAGCAGCAGCAGGTAGTAGGTGTTAGGAACTGAGGAATAGGATGCTGCAGGGAGCGTGGATGCCCGAGCAGAGCCCAGCCCTGCGTTCATCTGGTCTGATCATCTCCTTCTGCCTGTTATGCTCACACAGAAGATCCTCCAGTTACTCTGCCCAGGGCAAGCAGGAATCGAGTGGAGGTGAGGATGTGACGGCAATGGGAAGGCCCGTGGAGGGTGCAGGGATCTGACTGTAGCCCTGGCCACAAGAAGGGATACTTGTCAGCTCACCTGCTAGGGGGAAGTGACTGCCTATCTGATGGTGATGAGTCACCTTTATGGTCACAGATGGCTTTCCACTGCTTAGTAAGGAAAAGGGGAAAACCCAAAGGAGGTATGGGGTCTAGGCTTTAACACATGGGGGTGGGGTGTGCCTCAGGGTTTCCATACAGCATCATTAGGCTAGACCCAGGGTCTAGTTATAGGCCCAAGGACCAAGATCACCCTTAGGACATCAAATCTTTGGAGGCTTAAAACACTTATTTCCCTGTTGAGTTTCTCGGGGGGCTATGATGTATCGCTTACCAGGTAGTAAATAAGGCCTTTGGGGGTGAATGCTAGACCTCAGTGTCTAGGGGCTGCAGCCCATGACTTCCACAGCTGCCTGGGGAAACACTCATTGGTTTTTGGGCATAGCTTTTGGTCACCCAGTGCTCTGGGTCTTTGTCCTCCAGGCTAGGTGCATACAGGTAGCTCTTGGGGCAGACTGAGGGCCTTCTCCATCCTCTCCACTCATGACAGGGGCACTAGAGAGGTCAGGGAGCAAACAGAGGAGGAGGGGCATCCACAGGGCTCACCCCACAGCAGCTCAGGGGCCTGCAGTGCCCTCCTGGCAAGTGCTCACAGCTCTTTGGCCCTGGGTGTCAGTTACAGACAAGAACAAGGAAAGACAGAAGGGGCTTATGTACAATGTGGACAAACGACATCCATTCATGAAGTGGGCCCATTCAAATACTGGGCTGTGAAATCCATTCAGTGGGTCCCAACCCATATTAAAATACGTAAAATCAGAGAGGGTCACATGGGGCCAGGGGAAATACTATTTTGTGAAACTTCTGAATATATACACTGAATTAGGATGTAAAATGAATATCTTGCTGTGGATTGTGGTTAAAAAAAAAAAAATCTAGAAGCCATGAGTATAAGGGAAGGAAAGCGGCTGCTACATGCTAGACCCCATATTGCGTGTATTCATCTCTGTTGATTTCCATTGATTCCGAACGGCCCCACTATCCGGTTGGTGTCTTCATTTTGACTAACGAGAAGCCAATGACGCAGAGATACCCAGTGGCTTTTCTAGGGTCACACACTAACAGGAGGTTATGCTATCAGGATTCCAGGGCTGCTGACTCCGAAGGATACACTCTTTCCTTCCCACCCTGCCATAGTTTCCAGTAGAGTGAACACTAGCCATTGAGGTGAGAAGTGGGCTCCATCCCTGGCTCTACCAAATGAATGATTCTTTCATTTCCTTATCTATAGGGGAATAAGAGATAAAATTGCTTGATTTGGCTCTCCCCACACCAAATATCATTTTAGCTGAATGTTCTTCTCATTCACCTAAACTTTTATTAGACTAGCCAACTACCCAGTAATGAATTTCAAGAACTACTCATGGCCAATTTTCATTGCCCCTGCATTCCTTCCATAGATGCTCAGATGGACCTCTAGGGGTACTGGTACCCCTGCCCTGGGTAATCTCTCAGTAGAATTATGACTGTGATAACAAGGCACAAGAGAGATGAACCTAATCATCTTGCTTGCCCATTTGGTTCTTTGAAGTTTAGTGAACCTTCATGAAACCTGAGGCTTGCTTGGAAGGAAGGAAAGGACTCCAGGAAAGGTATATGTAGTTCACCCAAGTGACATTGGAGGTGCCATGAATGTTCCCTAAATAATGAGTCCCAGAAGAACAAAGGGTACCCAGAAGCTTTCTTCACCATGGATGTCATCAGGAAGCTGAAAACTCTCTAGAGTTGTTGCCGAGAGCTATAAAATGGGATGCCTTAGATCCAAATGCAATGGATGTGGGAACCGAGCCTGGGGATGCTCGAGACATTCCAGCTGTTTACTTGCTGTGTGACCTTGGATAAGCCACCTTACCTCTCTGGGTCCCAGAAGCCTCATGTGTAAAATGAAGGGGTGGTTTCTAAGGCAACTGCTAGGTCAGGTCTATTATTATCTGTCACTGTTTGTTATTACTATTGCTTTAGTGCCAACCCACCCACGTAACTCATAGGTAGTTTCTCAAGTGGGAAGCAGTAATTTAATAAATGACTTCTCCTTGTGCTTTGCTAGAGGGGTTCCCTCCAAGTCTTAATAAGCATTATCAGAGGCACTGCATATGCCTGAGGCAGCTTCTTCTTCTCCTTCTTCTCCTTCTTCTCCCCTCTTCTTCCTCCTCCTCTTCTTCTTTTTGGTATTTTAAGACAGGGTTTCTCTGTGTAGCCTTGACTGTCCTGGACCTCACTCTGTAGACCAGGCTGGCCTCGAACTCATAGAGATCCGCCTGCCTCTGCCTCCTGAGTGCTGGGATTAAAGGTGTGCACTGCCACCACCGCTGCCTGGCTGTCTGAAGCTTCTATATAGCTCCTCTGCATCTCCAGATTTGACCTAGGATCCTAAGAATGATGGACAATATCCTTCCATCCTTCAAATGAACAGACAACTGGATATTCACACACTCAATGAGCTCATGGCCTGGAGCTGGCTGGTTCCTGTAGGGGTAAAGAAATGCATGCGAGCAGGGCCCTGGCCCTTAGGGAACACATAGACATTTGACTCCGGGTCAGAGGGCTGTATGCTAGCCCTGGAAGGGAGCTCGGTGCTTTGCTTTTACTCTTGGCCCGAGTCCTCCTTGGCTCGCTCATTTACTGCCAGTGAGAAAACTTTCTTTTCTGCTCAGAGCTATGCCAGGGCATTATGGAGCAGGCCAGACGTCTAGCATCTTTAATAACAATAATAACAATAATAATAATAATAATTTGCATTTATACAAGGCCTTTCATTGGGGATCTTAAAGCGTATCACAAACAATAATTAATTTTCATTCGCAAGTCTGGGAGCCAGCTAGGTAGAAGACCCTGTATTTCACAGGTACAGGATACTTTGCTGTACCCTGAAGCATGTTGGGAGGCCTTTTTGCCTCTTAGAAACCCAATCCCCAATCTCTGGAGGCCAAAGTTAGCATCAGGCTCTGCAATGGCGTTTCCCGTGTCCACCATCCCCCAGCTATCCTGCCTTGGCTGACGGCTGAACACCAACCTGGCGCTGGAGAACCGGCGCTGGGAGAGATCTGAGCAGCTGTTTGAGGCAGGGCTTGCCCTAATGGCACTGGTGAGGGCTGACACTCTTGGGTGCCTTCTGGGACAGACAGCTCAATACTTGCATAGAACTTGTCCATTTCTGTGGTAGGCCTGAGTTTTGCGGGTCATGCACACAGTGGTTGGGTGGCCAAAAGCTGTACCACCGGGTCCTGCCTCTGTGAGTGTTACGGGGAGTCTCCTGAGTGTTTCTGGCTTTGGTATTGCAGTCTGCCAAGTTACAGATGCAGCTCTTCAGACTACTTTGCTGCATCGCTGGAGGCCAACTCTAGTGCTTTCTGGGCTTATCTTGGGGCAGGTGGATGCATCATCTCAGTGACACAGAAAAGCCCCGAATTCCCCTTTAATGGCTGACAGAGTGGATGTGCTCTCTTCTTAAGAATCTATTATTTTTCTATTTTAGTGCTGGGGACTGACCCAAGGGCTCGACACTCACTAAGCAAGAGCTCGACCACAGAGTTGTACACTTCTCCTCCTACTCTCTTTAGGTTTTAACATGTTATTTAATTACTTTATGGGCATGGGTATTTTGCTTGCATTTGTGTCTCTGTACTACATGCATGACTGGTGGCATACAGAATACATACAGAAGACATTGGATCTCCTGGAACTGGAGTTAGAGACGGTTGTCAGCCGCCATGTGGGTGCTGGGAATTGAACCTGGGTCCTCTGGAAGAGCAGCCAGTGCTCTGAACTGCTGAGCCAGCTCTCCTGCCTTTCCCACAATTTTTTTTTTTTTTTTAAGACAGGGTCTCATTATGTAGCGAATTTACTATTTAAACTACACTGGCCTTGAACTCACAGAGATCTGCCTGCCTCTGGCTCATAAGTACTGGGATCAAAGGCGTGCGCCACCAACCTATGGTTCTGTTCTTTATGCAAAAACGGTCAATTCCCATGAATTCTAGTTTCTGTAGAGGATCCTGACAAACAGTAATCTCTTTAGTTTTTTGCTCTTTATGCTTCTCTCTCATTCTGTCCATCCGCTCCACTTCATTGGAATACATGTTTGGTATTGCACTTAGAAAAGGGTGCATCACGGTGATCTGGGAACCAATACAAAGACAAGAGAGGCACCCGGACCTGGTGAGAGGCAGAGGTGCACATGGAAGCCTCTGCAAAGTTGATCTTTCAAGAAGCTAGCTCTCCTGGAGACGATACCACCCCTCTCAAGTGATTTCTGGATCCTGCTGCTCTGTTGACTGTCCGAGAGGGCACACACCCTCTTCTACCATGAGTCCCTTGTTTGAGTGAGAGTTTTGTCACAGTGGCCTACCATGGAAGGAATTTTGGGCATGCATCCAATGCTGTTTTCCTAAAAACTGCTCCCCAGTTAGTTTGAGGCTTGGCTTGTGGGGGTACAGACACTTTCTCTTTTGCCTTTGCATGATTCCTAGAGCCAGAGGATCATTCTGGCCTCGGCTTGGTCTGGCCGTTCATTGGGACAAGACTGGGAAAGGACAGGGACTGGAGATGGAGCTTCCTGGTTCTTCTATGGCCAGGGAAACACCCTGCAACTGTGCTGCAGTCAGGGAAGAACCTGAGCGTTAGCATCAGAACGCAGTCCTGATACGGGCCTATCACCTTCTCTCTGTGCGTTTGGGGAAGTGCTTGGGTCTCCACGCGTTCCTCTGCTTAGGTGATAAAACCACACCGCCAGCCACAGAAGAACTCCAGCCACCTTGGTTTTCTTTTCACCCTCACTCTGTGACCTGAATCTGTGTGTGTGTGTGTGTGTGTGTGTGCGTGTGTGTGTGTGTGCGTGCATGTGTCTGAAGGCTAGCAGTCAACTTTCAGATGTCCTTCTTCAGGAGTTGTCCACCTTGCCTCTTGATTCAGGGTCTCTCACTGGTGCCTGAGGATTGTCATTAGGTTCTGATCACTGGTCCCAGGGATCCCCTGTCTCTGCCTCTCCAGTACTGGGATTTTAAGTGCACATCACCGTGCTTGGCTTTTTATGTGGGTGCTAAGCCTCAAACTTAGATCTTCAGGCTTGCGAGGCAAGCACTTTACCAAATGAGTCTTCTCCCTCCTTGAAACCATCCAGGGAGAGCCGGACCCACTGGTCTAACTGGTGCCTGGTACCATGTAAGTTTCCAGTGTTGGCTGGTTAAGTGAGTGAACTAACTTGGCACTTGGTATTTTGCAATCTATAATGTGCTTTTAAAAATAACTTCATTGTAATCAAATAACAGAATGTAAAGAATTGATCCTGTTACTCACCCCTACAATAAATAGATCCTGTTATACTCTACGCCACAATATCCATGGACAAACAGGCTTGGAGTGAGGCCAGAACTGGCCACTGTCAGGCAGGGACCTGTATGTAGGCAAGTGCCCTGCCAACAGCACATGACTAGTCTGGGAGGGTCTTTGGTGCCTTCTGTGGCCAATGAAGCTCAGACATGGGACAGGAATACCATGGTCTGTGGTGTACCGCGTTCTACATGATAGGACCCTCGGGTGCTGCTCAACCCTGTGCACGGCCACCACAGCCTCCTTCAGCAACATCAGGAGCCTGGTGGCTGGAAGGAGTGCATTTACAACCTCAGGCCCTGGGCACAGTCACAGGCCACATGCTACCAAACATGGCCAGTCCCATACTGAGCACATTTGCCCACCTTGCTATGTCCCCATGGGGTGGATGGTGCTGAGGAGCATGTCTGCCTTTCATCTTCACAACCCCATCAAGGCCACGAAGAAGGAAGTGCTGTATCCACAGGACATGGTTGTTCCTTAGTAGGGTACTCTATACATGTTAAGGGCTCAAGACAGTGATGAATGACATTCCTTCTCCTTCTACAGTCTTTTCAAACTGAGAATAAGGACAGCACCCAGCCTCTCTTTCTTCCTCCTCCTCTAGCCTCTGGGAGCCCATGTCAGATGCAGGCTGAGAAGTGGAAGATGGAAATCTTTCAGACATTCGTTCACATACTTGTCCAATGATAATTCCCAGCCTGAACTGAGGAGTGGAATCAGATGTGACCACAATGCAGGGTCCATAGGGAGCTCACCACAGCCTTCTACAAACAGTTCTGACAGCACACTGTGTGGGGGTGGCTGGTGTCCCAGTAGGATGCATGTAACCCAATGCCTCAGGAATGAGGTCAGCTCCAGCCAGGAGGAGCCCATCCACTTTGGGCCTCAGAGCACACTTCTTGATGCTGTTAGATGCTGCCTTGAGATAGTACAAAGAGGAAAACCATGTGCATTCCTCAAGCTGAGCTAGTTTTAGGTCAGAAGGTGGCAAGGAAGGGCCATCATGAGGACCTGAACTAAAGAGGCCTGAACAAGAGAACCATGTCTCTGCTCCCAGCCACAGAACACCCAACCTCCATCCCTAAACCTGGGAGCCATGTTCTTATTGCAGTCTTGCTTTGGGTGGGTGGGGGTCAGGAATGAAAGGATGTTACCAGTGACCAGGCCTGTTAGCTGTGATCTCAAAGGCAAGGCCACGTACTGTCAGTGAGGGTCATATTATGGGACTGTAGACACACGGGGTGGGTGTCAGGAGCTGCTCCTGCATCTGTGAGTACAGCAACTGGTGCTGCCGTGGCAGAAAGTGGGGACTGATCCAAAGCCTGTGCTCAGCTTGCTCAGCTGTGTGTTCACCCCCAGCCACAGCACCAGAGCAAAGGAGCAGCTTGATTCCAAGATCTCAGTGAAACTGTAGCAGGCCAAAGTGGGCAGAGGCAGCCTCTCCTAGAGAGGATGGACCATTTCAAGTTTTGGTCATTAAAAAGCTGGTATAGAACAGAGGCACAAGAAGCAGATTTACCGGGAAATAAATTCTAGAAATGACAACCTTGTTTGCGTTGGCTTTGAGCGAGAGAAGGTGAAAAAGATTAGGTGCTTCCTAGTTCACATGTTAGAGCCCCTTCCGACCCCTTGCTGGTCTTCTTGCCAGGGCTCCCCAGTCACCTCACCACCTTTGGCTATCTTCCCCATCCCGCTGCTCAGACTGGGAGACAAGGCAAATTCAAACAGAGCAGGGGTGGAGAGGGTTGGGCAGGCATCTGGGCTCTTGAAGACAGCATGCGGTTCCCTTACCCACCATGTTTACCAAGCGGATGAGTCAGTATTCAAATCAGCATTTCCGTGTGGGGACAAATGGGTGTCCCACCTTGAACCAAGCCACTGAATACAGTCAGTTCCACGTGGCCAAGGAAGGTCCCCCAACCTCCCTACCCTGCCTAAAACTGGTAGACACCATGGGTGCCAGAGCCACCAGACCAATGAACAAATACAGACGTGTAGCAAAATAAACTTTGTAAAAACACAGCAGAATAAGCTCCCTACCCTTTGTGCAGTTCAACAATGCAGAGCATGTCCTGTATTGCCAACTATGGGGAGGAAGTACGGGACCCTTTTCCTAGTCAGCTCTTCATCGGTTACTTTGGGGGCCAGAAGCCTTGTTAAGACTTCAGATCTCCTCCAGTTTAAAGGTCAGCACATATTCTGTAAAAAGCCAGACACTAAATATTTTCAGCTTGTTAGGTCATATACTCTGTCACAGTTCAAGTCTGCTCTGTACTGATCATGGCTTTAGACAAGATGCAAATGGATGGGGGTAGCTGTGTTCCAATAAAACTTTATTCCTAAGAACAGGTGCTGGCAGTATGGGCCTCTGACTGTCCACTGCGTCCTTCTCTAGTCTGCACCTTCTCTGTATAGAGGAGGCGAGGTGAGGTGACTCCTTCAGGGAAGTACGTGGCTGTCCAAGACTGAGTTTGCAAGGCCTTGTGTGGAGGTCAGAGCAGGCCCAAGAGCTGCCCAAGTTGAAGAGAAAATGGCCACCTGGATAACTGGAGATTATCAGAAGGGACCAAGAACAGAGTGGAAAATCACAGGTTCAACATCTCTGTGTGGCTACAATCTGTCGAAGCTGGGACAGCCACTTGCAGGGATGGAAGCAGGGGCTATGGGCTGCCTAGTGTATGCTGCTCGTGGTCATTTCTCAGGGAGACTCAATCTCAAAGCGTCTCAGGAGAAGGGCCGGGAAAAGCGGCCAAGAGGAACTGGAAAGCTGCGCTGTTTGTCTGTGAACGGTATGAGAAGAAAGCAGCAAATTCGTTTTTTTCCAGTCAGCAGTGAGTCCGGCACCCAACAGCACAGAAACGGTCAGAGAGGACAGGCCCTCTTGTCCAGGCTGAGAACAGGTTGTTTTGGCTGTCAAGCATTTTCAAAACAAGTTTTCTTGGTCTCATGACAGGTTGAGGCAAGAACAAGAAACAGAAAAGAGTGGAAGATCCCATGATCACGCTCAGGGCTTCCACGTGGGCTGGCTCTGCCTGCATGGTCAAGTTTGCTTCCAGAACATTCCGAGAAAACTGGTCTTAGGGGTAACAGCACCTTGCCAGTGACACCATTTAATGGAGCGATTCCTCTAAGAACGCTCTGGCAGCTGGATAATCATTCTAGTCCAGGAGGAATAAGAGGTCAAAGTCACTCTTAAACCCAAGGGTACGCCTCTGCTCAGACCTCCGCCCTGTTCTGTTTTGATTCTCACCTCAGGTTACGTGGACAGTCTTCCCTGAATCTGAGGTTAAGGACTATCTTCTCTACGGTGGAGTTTTCCATCCCAACCACAGAACACTTGGTCAGGGTGGGGCAGGGAAGGCAGCAAGGAAGTATGAACCGGGCAGGCCAGGATCAGCCTGGTCTTAGGAAATGCCACCAGTTCCTACCAGCACCGTCTGTTAGGGCTTAACAACTGTCTTCAGGAGAGAAGTGCAAAATCCTTCTCTGAGTGTGGTGTCTCAAAGGACAGTGCACCAGACGGAGCCTGGGGACGGCTTATCATACAAGCCACAGAAACCATTCAGACACAAGGGTCCTGGGGATTCTCAGATCGCCTGAATAATCACTAGGGGCCGCAAACAGAAGCCAGAGGAGCTGTTGATGGGGCAGAGCACCTCCCTTCTGAATTGTCCTCTCATTGTCTCAGAGTCCCGGAGCAGTGCTCAGTGAGTCCATTAGCTTTGGTGGGGGCTGTCTCAAATCCAGGAAGAGGGTGCTCACTCCACTCTGACCCTGTGGGATAAGTTGCTAGACCACAGAGGCTTGTTCTGCTAACTGTCTGCAAGAATGTTCTGAGGAGAAAAATCCTCCACCCGACTTTCACGCTAGAGACGTGAAGGTCTGAACTGTGTGTTCAGGTCCACAAAGAGCCTGGAGAGATGTGCAGACCAGCACAGGACATTCCTCCTGCTTCACATCCATCCCCACTCCCACACAGTGGGGACCATCAGCACTGCTGTCTCTGCCCAAGGTCCACTGGGTGGGGCTTTTATTACCTGAAAGACCGGAAGAGCAAATCCTGCTTTTAGAAACGCAGACTGCTCTGGCTGACCACTTCTGCCTGGACTGCCCACCAACACAGGAGACCCCATGACAGTCCAACTCTAGATAAACAACATTTGACTTTTTAGTGTAAATATGTTCTGCAAGGGAGAGAGACACTTTTATGAACTTATTTGTGACTTATCAAGCTTTACTGGGCACCCTGCCTTTTGAACTGCTCCATCTGGCAGCTCTATTTTTGTGTGAATGTGTATGTGTGGGTTCATGTGTGTGTGTGGGCCCGTGAAGACTGGAGGCCAGCCAGGGGTGTCGTTCCTCAGTGTTGGCTACCTTTTTTTTTTTTTTTGAGATAGGGTCTCATTGGCCTGGAACTTACCAAGAAGGGTGACCAGCCAGCGAGTCTCAGGGATCTACCAGTCTCTGCCTCTCTAGTGCTACAAGCATGTGCCACTGCAACTGGCTTTTTAAATGTGGGTTCTGGGGATCAAACTCTGACAACCTGCAAAGCTGGCACTTTCTGGCCATCTCCCCAGTCCTTCACCTGGCAACTGAACACTAGAGAACCAGAGTAGGTTTGGACATGAAAGGGTCAAAGGGTCCACTCTAGAGCTTGACGTGAAGACATGATGCTTTTACTGCCTTTATTTCCATTTCCAAGGTTATGAAGGATCTAGTAGGATTTACTTACCTACATTAAGGTAGGCCTGTGCATCAGTATGTAAGCCTTCAGGGAAACCTTACTGCACACAGAAAAAGGATCGAATGTCTCAGTTAATAACAGCAGCTACCATTAGCCAGCACTACGCCAGGTACTATGATCACCTCCCTATCAACACTTACATTCTGACTTGTACGCTGTACGTTGTGCAGTTAAATCCCTGGAAGACCTTAGTGTTTGGCCATTAGTGACTGGCCACGCTAGTTGGGGTTCTCTGAAATATGGGTATATGGGTTCTGAGTTTTACTCAGAGAGCAGCAATGCTGTGTGTGTGTGTGTGTGTGTGTGTGTGTGTGTGTGTGTGTGTGTGTACACATGCTGGAGTCCCCAGGGCTCGGCACATGTTCTGTATGTCGTGACTTCCTAGGTCTTTGCTGAATGGATTGGCAATCCTTACCGTAACTGCTATGTCCTGTTTCTCTCTGCTGGGCAGCCTAGCACTGACCTCCACGGGACACAAAGCAATGAATTACCATTTTCCCCTCAGAAGTGACTTTGGATAAAGTTTACCTAGGAACCTCTAGATCTGACTTCTGCTTTCCCGCCTTCTTTTTCCACTGGGCATGACTAAGTGTCTGGAGGATAGGAGTCAGGGGAATTTTCTGCCCACTTCTCTCTATGCACCCATCCCCTGCTCATTTGGGGGTTCCTGTGAAGGGCCAGGTTGCTTGTAGCCTGTCCCTGTAATGTCCCTTACTCTTTTCTCTCATTTATAAACCCCAATAAAAAGTTTAGCTATGCGGGTAGTTTACCCTTCCTTAAAAGTCCTTTAGACTCTCAGAAAGTTGTTTCTGCGAGAATATCCTGGGCTCATCCTGTGGCTATAAAGGCCTTCAGCCTCCTGGGTGAGCTGAAGCAGAAGGTTATTCCAAGTCACTTCATGGGTGGGTAGCGGGGACATGCAAGCCTCCTCACCCCAACCCCCCACTCCAATGTGCTGCTCCCCTCAGGGAGGAGGCCCACATGAGGCATGGGAGAGGCAGATCAGAAGCAGCTTAGGTGTTATCTTGGACCAGTTTCAGGGATGCAGGGTTCTAATCTCTGAACTGTGCATCTTGACCAAATTCTTCCAGGAAATGAAACTGATGCACAGAATGTCAACTCCATGTCATTCATTTCATTTCACTGTGACCACAATGGCTCAAGTTTAGCACGGTTCCAGCTGGCTGGACTAGCTGCTGGTTAAAGCTTTTCCTGTGCCCGACATTGTGAGCCTGGCCTCACTGTCAAGTCTACCCCCTTGCATGGTCACTCAGGCTAGCGCTGCCGATGGCTATGGAGTTTTGGGGATCACTGTGGATCACAAGAGACCTATCTACCTCGAGACTATTTTTGCTTCTTTCTACCAGCTCTGCTTGAGCAGGCACGCTCTAGTTCATTTTCACCCGTGGTCCTTGTGCCCAATGATCTGATAACAGACAAGAGAGACTCTTGTTCCCACAGAATCAAGGCCTCTGCTTGTCACCATAATCTGCGCGGGATGAATGGTCCTAATTATCCTCTGATCATCCTGTGATGCTTCCTCTTTTTTTTCTCTCTAGAATGCCTGCCTTAATGAGAAGTGATAGAAACAAGATCCCGGGCCCTCTTGCCTTGGCTGGACTCCACATCACACATGACAGCCCCGAGCAGCCCTGGTGGCACCTGTCAGAAACCAAGACACACATCTGAACAGTCAAGCCTAATTCCCAGGAAGCTGTTTGAACTTGACATCTGAAAATGTACTGCATCTAGAATTATTTTACAGGGCGTGTGTTCGGGGCATCTGTGTGCACATTCCACAGCTGAAGTGTTCTATAAATATCAGATGCAGGCTGTACAAACGGCATCACGTACACAGTGTCCTTGATTCTGTTTAGTAAGAATTCAATTTGTGTCTGACCTCTGGTAACAGGGATGGATGTTTTTCAATACGGATAAAAAACTATGACAAGCTATCTTAAACACACCTTTCACTTCAAATTCCCACAAATCTATCAGAGTTCATGGATAACAGGTAGGTACTCGCCTGCTGCTTTCAGATGAGGGTACCAAGGCCCAGAAAAATGACATGCCCTTCCCAAGATCACTCAAGAAATTAAGAGTGGTGCCTGGATGAGATCCAGGTCTCCGAGCTCATAGCCAGTATTCTTTGCCTTTTCTTTGTTTTCCTATACATGTCTTCTTTCAGCAGTTCAAAGGGAACTCTGATCCTATTAATAAACGTACATTCCTCTTCAGTGTGTTATTAAAAACCTCAAACCAGACCCTCTCTACCTTATCCTTTCTGTATATTTTTCCAAGTAAGGACAAAAAAAAATTGACTATAACTCACAAGTAATTAAGACAACCGTACCTAGTGATGGAAAACACTTTTCCCCAAGGCAGGGGGTGGTATAATTAGAACGCATGCCTGAGTACTCAGTAGTCCTCACAATGGAGTAACAAGTGGTTTTCTCCAGCAAAGATGTGGAGATCTCCCAGACCCTCCATCCCCCAGCTCTCCCCTGATAAGCCCAACCTAGGCCAGCTTCTTTTGGCTTGTGCAACTGAGGTTGAAATTCAAGCCCACACCCTGTTTTCTACTGAGAAAGCAGTATGGACAGAGAGCTCAAAACCAGCCCTCTGTGGAGCAGAAAGAAGGCCTGAGAAAAGGTGGGCTGAGGGGTCCTGCTGAGGGGATTGGCTCTACTTGGCATTCCCAGGGAGAGGGGAGGCAGGGCAAGGCTGCAAAGGCTGGTGCCTGGTACAGTCAGGGCTGTGCAGGCTCCCAAGACGCCGAGAGGCTCCTGGGATGAAGCTGTATAAGCAGTGACTGATGGCCAGGCTTTTTAATGGAGCTTATCATATCACAGCAACAGATGTCGGGCTCTAATAAATAACACGCTCTTTCTGACCTACGCAATTTGGAGAGGATGCCTGTTGTCAGGCAGAACTGGATCCCTCCCGTCCCTGTTGCTCCGTCTTCTGTCAGGAAAAACAAAGCATGTCCCTTGAAGATACTCTTCAAACCGATTCTCTGCGGAGCCATGGCTCCATGCTGTTTATTTGCTTTTCTCTCCACAGCTTCTAAGTTTCTACACCCAGTGAGGGAAAGCTTGGAGGGATGCGGGAACTCGGTCACAGAGAACCCCAGGCAGGCAGGGATGGCAGGCCGTGGCGACTGCAGCCTTCCCAAGGCCTGTCAGCACACTAGTGCTGGGTCCTCTGCTATCCTCTCAGGGTGCTCAGACAGCCCAAGGCTTGGAAAATTCCCTTTGCTCTCAAGGGGAGTTCAGTTGAGATAAGGTTGGGAGTTTTTAAAGGGAACCGGTCCTAGGAAACTGGACAAAGCAAGGGACAAGGGAGAATGTCCATGAATCAGCGCAGTAGCTGAGCTGTGTGTCTGTCCCACGGGCCCCTGGGACAGAGCTTCCTTGGAGTCTAGCCTGGGCTACTCTGCCTTCAGCCAATGATTCCTCTTATCCCTCTTTGCCCTTTGTCCCCTTTATCCAGGGGACTTGGAAAGTGATTAAGCAAAGCTTGTCACATCTCCTCCCTTCCTGATTGACTCTGCATCTCTAGATGTCAGGTGAGAGTCCCAGGAATACAGACATGAAGGGAAGGGATAAGATGAAGTAAGTCATGGGCCTGGAGACAGTCATCTGGTCCCCACCAGGGTTCCCCAGAACTTTGCCAAGATGAGGAGAATGAGAAGCACAGAGGTAGTGGGTCCCCAGCTGCCAGCTTACTAGGCATGGGGACTGGTGGGAACAGGGCTGACCACGGCTCAAGCTCCACAGAAATAAGGCATCAGCAGGTACCCCAGGAGCTAACAACAGCCAGCCAGGAGGAGTGGTTGACTCCTGGGGAAATAAACACACAAACGAGCTCCCACAGGAACCACTTGGATGCCATGCCCCAGCCTCTGAGGAGTCTCAGGCCACAGACCTCTCACCACCATGCTGTGAGGGGCCAACTGGAACCAGGATGTCCATATTGTAGTCCAGAGTCCCAGAACAACTACAGACGTCATGGAGAGGGCTGGAGAAGGGGGTGCAAATTCTGATGCCACATCTATCTCCATCTCTTGAATCAAGAGGGGGCGATCTATATTTAGATGTTTTATTTAAAGGACTAATGCATGAGACTGGATTAGAGAATTCGGTAATAAGAACTTTGAAGGAAAAAAAGCCCAACCAAACAATCCATAGTCTATTTGAGAATATTAGAGTAGCAACAATGAAAAGCCATTGAAATAATCTGTAATACACAATTAGAAAAAGATTTGCTAAAGACAAAGTTCTTCTGCACAGACAACTGGATGTCAAAGGGTAAGAGAGTACAGGGAAAAGATAACACATGGGAAACCATGGACTGCTCTGGGAGGGTAAGAAAACTCTTTCTGACCTTGGGACAGGAGGGGAAATGGAAAATGGTTTGGGGAGGCACATGATGGATTATTCCTGTGTGTTGTCTAAAGAGTTATTTTTGAACTATCTTTAGTGATTCCTTTTATGTTATGGATTTTTGTGTGACAAACCATTGAAGTAGTTGCTTTGGGGGTTCAGCCTTATTCTAAGCTCCTCAGGCCTCTGCTAGGTCCGACCTGATGCTGTACACAATGGAATTCAGGAACACTCATGCCATCTATGTGTAGGTCTCACTGACCAGATGGGACTGTAAAAAGGTTGCCCCCTCCAATCTTCTAGATATGTATAAGTTACCTTCACGATACTAAGGTATCTTATTTTGCCTTTTGTCTTTTAAAGTGGTTATTTCATACAGATTAAGCAACTGAGGGTGAGATAGAAATCCTTAGGAGTCAGGAGCCTAAGATTTTAGATCTCTGGTCAGGTCGCTGGGGTTTGGAGCTTTTGACTGTGGTATGCCTCAGTGTTGATGCCATTACCTGTTTCTATGAAAATCTGTACTTGGTAAGGAAGCACACTGACAGCTAACATCTACTGCATGCTCACCACACATCAGAGTCAGTCAGACATCCAATACATTACCTGAAGAGCAGGTAGAGTTCTAAGAGTCTACACTCCCTGTAACAGCTGAGGTACTGAAAGCAGAGGGTCCCATTCCGGCAATTAGGCTGTCTTCTACAGTACCAATGGCTTGACGAAAGGGGGACTGACTGACTCAGTGGAATGGGCCCTTTAAATCTGGGTGTGGAGCTCAGGGACACAAGGCAGAGACTGGAAATACGAGGAGGATTTGTTGTACTGCTGTGGGCTTAGAAATGGAGAGGCTATAAAGCAGGGAAGGAAGCCAGCTTCTAATTACTGAGGGTGATCTCGAGGTGACATCTAATAAGGACACAGGGACCTGAGTCCAACTACCCCAGGGAACAGAACTCTGCCAACATCCCGAATCAACGTAGGGAAGTCTTAGCCTAAATCTTAATTGCAGCTGTCTGGACCCATGCATGGTATGTGGGCCTCCTAGCCCATCGAAAGTGCAGTGTAAAAACCTGTGGTGCTTGATGGGAAGTTTGTGGTAACCTGTTAGACAGCAACGTAGAGACCCATAAGCCCTATGTGACATGCAGTGACCCTTGAAGCAAGTCTTTACCAGTTTATAGACAAGGAGTCAAAGACTCAGGAAGATTATGCATTTCCCCACAGTCGCACAGCCAATGAATGGTAGAAACAGGGCTGAGCCAGCTGCCAGGACTTCGGGGTCATTGCCCTTCAAGTGCCACATACATTTCCTCTCTGCAGCGTGCCACTGAGATGCCAGTGCCCCGTGAAAGGGGACTTAGGCTAACAGTGAAGGGAGTGGGGACTGTGTCCATCCATCTGTCTGTGAATGCACAGTGAGGCCAGAGCTCAAGTTGCTGAGCCCTTGCTGTACAAGAAGCTAGCTATGTCCCCTTGGGAAATCTTCTTTATCTACATGAAGGGACAGAAGAATTTCTGCAGGGCTGCTGCAGGGGTGATCCTATAAGAGAGAGGATTCACTGTCACCAGTTAGGTCTACTGGGAAAGCAGAAGCACCTGAATGTCGTTTGTCAAAGACTCTAAGTCTCAATGTTCTTGGCCTATACAGTGGATATGAGCTTTCTGATGGTGTTTCTCAAAAAGGTTTTAAAAATAAGTTTCTTTTGGGTGGGGTGACTCACCCCTTTAATCCCAGCAAATAGAGGGGCAGAGGCAGGTGGGTCCCCGAGTTTGAGGTCAGTCTGGTCTACATACAGAGTTCCAGGACAGCTAAGGCTAGACAGTGAGATCCTATAAAAAAAAATTTCCCCCTTTGGCAAGGAAATGATTCCCTATTCCCTTTGGCAAGGAAATGATTCCCTATTACCTGTATCTACAAGCTCTGGCTGTAGATTTCCTTTGGCTAGAAAAAAATTTTAAAGCTATTTGACTGTTAAAAGTCAACTTATTGTGGAATTCACATGCAAAACCAAAACATATAGCTATCATAGTACAAAGGCTAACTGAGGGTATGAAGAGGCTTATCTTGTTTTAGATTTAGGATTTTTACATTAGGTATGAAACACTGTAATATTAATAATAGCTATTATTAATATTAATTCACGTGTCAAAGTAAAGGTTATATTTACTGCATATGTAATCAAAATATATGAAGAGATAGTTAAGAAGCCAACAAATGATATAAGGGAGAGAAAGAGAAAAGAAAAGAATACTTCAATATATCAAAAGAACACAAGAAGAGGAACTAAGAACAGGGGAAATAGGACTTAAGCTTAATGAGCTCATTTGTTATATCAAGTATAAACAAACCAAATAATTCTATTAAAGGACATAGACCATCAGAATAGATTAAAAAAATCAAAATCTATAAAAGGTTTCAGGACATACAGATATATAGAGATGAAATAAAACAAAAAGGGATGAAGGAAGACAGCATACAAAATATGTAGAAAAACAATCTGGTACAACTATTTTAACATTAGGGAAGACTTCTAGTTAAAAAGCCTTACCAGATACAGGCATTCTGTAATGGCAGAAGGACCAATACATTAAGAAGACATAAGTAAAATCGTCACACCGTAGACTATTGTTTTTCCTCCCTAGGAGCTGTGGTTGGCCACTGTTTTCTGGAACAGCATAGAGCACTGTACTAAATAAGACTAGCCCAGAAAAATATCACAACTTCAAAATCAAATATGGATTCTACTAGATGCATGTTACTTTCAGACCACTACTTGGTTCAAAAATTATAAACTGAGCCATTATAAGTTGGAGACAGTCTTTACATGAAAATCTGTCCACAGCATTGTAAATTATACTACAATAAAAAGATAATTACGGCAAGCTTTTGCCTTTAAAGATCTCACCATTTGGTTATGGAAAGAGACATATATAAAGATGTAAAAATTAAAAATAGCATAAAAGAGATTCTAGAGAAACATGTGAGCAGAGTAGAGGCCTGGAGAGAAGGTGGTGGAGGGCTGCCTGGGAGTTGAGTCTATGAGGAAACCCATATGGAAGAAGGCTGGAGGAGGAGGGGACCCGAGCTGTGAGCACAGGCACCGAGAGACGAGCAGAAGGGACACTTCCACTGTTCAGTGTGCTACCTCACTGACTGTCCCTTCCTAGCAAGCCCATTTAGCAGAGGGGAGTACAGCCCTGTCTTCAGAGATGAAGTTCAGAGAGATCATGCAGTCCGCCCGAGGCTACAGAGCTTATAGGATTAAACTCTGTGGTCGGAACTGGGGCATGCATAACCCCGAGCCTGTGCCCACTCACTTTGGGGTATTGTACTTGTTGAGGGCAGAAGTGGCTGGACTGACATCAGCAAGAAGCACTGTGGTAGGAAAAGCCCTGGCTTTTCAGTGCCAGGAAGTATCTGTCCTTTCTTAATGCACATGCTTAGAGCAGGCTCTTAACAGGCAGTGTAAACAGCTGATTTCACTCAAAGGGCTTTGGGGCTGTTCTAAACCATGAGAGTGTTTATGTCGTGGGCAGAGCTCCCCAAGTGAATTATAGCCTTTTACGTACTGTGTACAGTATCTTCACAGGATACAGAAACGGGGCATGCAAGGAATGTTTCAGCCGGCCTTTCTTCTTGTTTGACATTTTCCTCCATGCCTTCCCACCAGTTTTCAGACAGTACCACAGGACTGTCTTGCTTACGTTTACCCATTACCTGGCCTTTGATACAGCCCCCGTGCAATTACTCAGTTCAGTTAAAGAACGGGGCCTTTAAATGATTTCTTCTAGCTAGCACAAGCTGCTGGCTGTCTCTCTTATTACATCTAAAATGGATTCATCTTCACTGAAGTAGAAGGCAGATTTCTTTAATAGGACTTCAGATGTTTTCTTTAGACCGGTGTTAACATAAAGCAAATGTGTCTTGAAAGTCTGAACCAATCTGTTAAGACAAACAGGCTTCACTTACGATATTCCTACACTGAAATCACAGGCTCGTGGTCTACAGCTCCTTAAAGATTCAATTCCTACATGCTAAAATGCCGGCTTAAGAAGTACACACACGCACACCAAGACAGCTTTGCCATGGAAACCACAAAGACATGTCTGGTTCCGACTCTGGAGCTCATACCACAAATAATGGCCCATCTTCGAAGGGCAGATCCTGTATATACAGGGAAAGACCAGACAAGTAATCAACTCCAAGACTTCAAACAGAAACCTTGCTTTCTATCTTTGTTCCACTGCACTTCAACACAGGTATTAATAGTTGTTACTGGTTACATTTATATATGTTCGTTTCTTCCCTAAATAGAATTTCAGACGTCAGTATGCTGGACAGAAAGGGAAGAAGGCACACAAGTTGCAGATTACAACTCTGGGTTGCACATAGGATTTTCGGTGGCTGGAGTGCTGGAGAAGGGCACTCAGAGTAGAACCCTGAGCCTACCATGCATGAAGGTTGTACTAGAGAGACGATGGGAAATGATAGGAGGTTCCCCCAGGAAGGCAATCTGTATCAGAACATGGGAGGTAAGAACAAGGAGTCTTCATAATCAACAAGTCTCTAGGCCTGGAAGGCCAGCTTTTGTTAGCAGGTACTTGAAAACTGTCAGAAATTTGGTATGATTCATCTCCTTGCTGGGCTCCAGGAGGCCATGGATAGTTTGCAGTTGGCTTATCATGCTATCCTCAGCACAGCACACAGTTCCTGGATCATGGTAGATGCTTGATAAATACTGGATGAGCAAATAAGAAGATGCGTACTAGACAGTCTTCATTTCTATGATTCTTTGGCTCGGTACATCCTTCAGCTGGGATCACTGGTGTGTGCATAGGAGTGATAAAGTACCAACCACACGTCACACCATGATTTATTTTTTGGGAACTACCATTTCAATCCATTGCTTCTTCAGTCTAGGAAGCCATGATTTATTTTTGGGGAACTACCATTTCAATCCATTGCTTCTTCAGTCTAGGAGGCAACGGTCTACAGACTGCTGTTGTAGACAACTAAGTCTTATCTCCCAAAAGCAATCAGCATGTTTCCAGATCAACTGAATCCTTATGACTGAAATGACTGCCGTCCCCACCAACTGTGAAGGCCAGCTGACCTCAGCCTCTACTGAGCCGCTGCTTGCATAGTGGTGTTAGCAGACAGACCCAAGGAGTCTGTGTATCTGAGTATGTAAACAAGACACACCCATGCAACACTCAGGAGAAATGTGATACAATTCAAGAGATGCAGCCTCCCATGAAAAAGTAGCTACTGAATCCATATACTGATGACTTGACTGTTTATCAACATTTGAAATCTACCTTTTTAAACATATACCAGTAGCTGCCAATGTTTTTATTATTGACATTATTTATCTGCAACTCAACTTGCTATTTAGTATTTCTCTAATCCAAATAGAAAGGTAGAGTTCTTATATATCCTACAATCAATTTACCAAGAAAAGCCACTCATGGCCAGTCTTAGTTTCAACAGAAACAGGACGAGGGGACATCAGACCCAAGTCAGCTTCCCTGTGAGGAGGTGACAGAAGAGAATTCTTTTTCAGTCTAAAGCTGGAGACAATTCTGACTTCTGATATTCTCTCTTGTGACTACTAACTCTGCCACCGTGGCATGAAGGCAGCATGGACAAGTGAAGAAGTGGGGATTGCTGTGTTTTAATCACACCTTAGAAAACAAGCCCTGGGCAGGAGTTAGCCTAGTGAGCAGTGTCTAGTCGACCCTGGACTGTATACACACACGGATCTCTGAAGAAAGAACGTTGGATCCACTTACTTTGCTCTCTTGGCCATTTCATTCCCATCCCATCTGGGGCTGTATGGGTAATTCTTTTGTGCTTGGGAGTAAAGTTGTCCACTGTTGGTGAAATGGTAGACGGACTGAAAGGTGAGTGTTGGCTGATCGCGAGGAAAAAACAGGGGCAGGTCAACTGGAAACACAGAAAAAGGAAAAGGAAGTTAAGTTAAACAGTTCAAAGTTAAGTTAAACAGTTCAAAGTTAAGAAACATTTTTTTTTTTTGGCTAAATTGGAATGTTGGGTACATGAAGGTTGGAAACAAAAATACTGCTTGAGGTTTGGGTCAAAGCTATGGAGGGAGAGACCAAGGATGCAGGGCATCGTCCCTGTCTCCAGGAGTGTAAAGTCTAGTTGGAGGCAGATCATACACGAAGTCCAGTGTCATCAGCCTGAAGCATGCTGCGAAAGCGCTGGAAGGCCATCACAGAATGCATGTGGAAGGCATCCCCAGGATGGCATCCCACACCGTCGGATGGCCTGGCCCTGCAGAGGCAGCCATAGAGCTGTGTTAAGTTTCGATTTTGCCATAGCTCCTCAAGGGTGGGACAGTGTCTTCCTCATCTGTAATTTGATGGGGAGGGCAGGATAGAGGATAGTTTTCAAGAACCAACTTGGAAAAGGGACAAAGAAGGCCTCCAATAATCTCTCTACTTTATAGGACGAGCCAACTAGACTGCCAGAAAAATAAAATTATCATTCTGCTTCCAATCAAGCAGCGGATCTCCACACTCAGCATTTTCCATTTTCCCCACATGTTACCACATGTATTTATATCTCCTAAATCAGAGGGAGCTCCTTCATGGGCCAGAACAGGGACAAATCTGAACACAGACTGGGGCTGCTGGTGCAGCAGGGCTCAGTCTACACCTCCTGCTAATGTGTATTCTATGCTTTATCACTTCATTTCGGGGTTAAGTCAACTTTTAAGAATAAGATCCCTTTTTAGTTTTAGTGGAGGTGAACCATCCCCGGAAACAGACGGTTTTAACATTCTTTGAGGTAGACAATATTTGTGTAAACCTCACCACTTCTAGGACAGAGAAGAGGCACATTAACAAATGCAATAACACTATGTATAGAATTTTCTAGCTTTGCCGAGAAAGACCGCGGTACTTTAAAACTTCACGAAGGGGACACTAGCTTGAACAAGTGAGTAAACTAGAAAGTGCATGGAGTTGATCACTCTTTCACAGACAGGCGGCAACAGGAGACAAAGCTGGGGCCACGGTTCAAATCTTTGGCTCCCCTGACACTGCCCCCACACTGCACTGAAGAAAGCTCAAAGAAGCTGCTTATAATTGTGCTGAAATTACAATGTGGTAATCCCCAGGCTCCACTGTAAGAAGGAACAAGGATGAAAACTTTAACTGTACAAGATACATATATTAAAGGAACATGGACTGGACGGTGTGGTATTTATCGCTCCCTCGGGGTTGGTAATGCTGAGTTCTCGAAGGAAATGTTAGGTTCAGGGTGAGACAAAAACAAAAAAACCCACAAAAACAAAAAACCATCAATAACAGCAGCAGCAGCAACAACAACAACAACAACAACAAACCCCAGTAAAAACCCAGCCACTGGGAGGACCCTCAGACTTCTGAGGCCACTCAACTGATGCCTGACTCAGAGACACAGGGAATTTCTACTGGTGACTCACAGCGCAACCCAAGAGAAGGGGCAAGATTGAGAATGTCCACTTTTTAGTCACATTTCTCTGTGTCACAATAAGCCAGTCTCCAAACATGTCTATTTTTGTCAAAGCAGAGCTTTTATAACATGCAGAACAATGGAAGTCTGGAAAGACAAATATCTCAACTCAGAAAACCCCTTTGGTTCATGTAACAAAGCTTGGTCCTGTAACATTTTCAGTCACTCTGGACAAATACTGCTTTCTAACCTTCTTGTATCCTTTCTGATACTCATTTAATTTCCTCTGATTAAGTTTTTAGAAATAAATGCCTGTTCGTGTAGACTTTCCTTTGATTTCAATTGCAATCGATATATTTCATTTGGGTTTTTCAAATAGAAAACAATATTCAGATTAAGTTCTAAACCAATTATTAATAATCGAAAAGTATTAAATATGCTATCTTACCTATGAAAAACAATAATTTCAAGTAATAGAATTCAGTGCAACCATTAAAAAACAGCCACCACTCAGCATCAGAAGCAGTGTAGATACTACTATAAGTTATGAAGCTACTAGCTTTTGGGAGCTTTAGAATACGTTTTTCTAAAAACAAAGAAGTTTTTAGTGTGCATGTGTGCATGTATGCATGTGTGTGTGCGTGCATCCATGTGTGTGCACGTGTGTGCGTGTGTCAGTGCTTGTGGAGGTCAAAAGACAACTTCAGGTGTCATTCTTAGGAACACCATCTACCTCTTTTGAGAAAGGGTCTCTCAAGTGGCCTGGAACTCACCAGTTAGACTAGACTAGTTGGCCAGTAGGCCCTGAGACGCCTCATGTCTCTGCCTCCTCAGTGCTGGGATTCTAAGCACATGCCACCATGCTCAACTTTTTATATGGCTCCAACTCGGGTCTTCTTGCAAGTACTTTACAGACTAAGCCATTTTCCTAGTTTCCCTGAAAGGTCAACCTTTCCAGGACTGGGGATAGTGCTTTGGCTGGTGCCAATCTCCTGGGCATACGCCATCCTTTGGCCCCAGACTCCAGAAGTGCGTCACTGCATCTGGCTGTAATGCCTTCTACTTTGTTTCCATTGTTTTGTAGAAGAAATGAATCGCTGGATTTAGTTTTTTGATATGTTGAGAAATACTTTTTACCTAGTTTTGAACTATCTTCTTTAACTCAGATGTTCATTAGTAGCAAAAACAATAAAACCATAAATATTTACTCACTTACAAAAGTAAGATCCCTAATTTTTGTGTTTTGGTTTTCCGAGACAGGGTTTCTCTGTGTAGCTTTGTGCCTTTCCTAGATCTCACTCTGTAGCCCAGGTTGGCCTTCAACTCAGAGATCCGCCTGAATTGCCTCCCAAGTGCTGGGATTAATGGCGTGTGCCACAACTGCCCAGCTCTAATTTTTGTTATTATTTAAGTACCAAGTGCTGGTGGACACTATGACCGCCCCCACCCCCCAAGCATTTATTACATGTTTCTTTCTCTATGGAGATTTGTCTAACAGTGTGTCGCTGTAGCCAGTGGTCAGGTCTGAACACTTCTGTGTGCATACAGCAACTGGATTACTAGATGAACAGGAACTATCAAAGGATTTCAGAGCTAAAATAGTTAGTCTATATGGTAATTCATATATGAGAACATAAACATTTAAAGCTATAGATTGCTTTAATAGTTATATCCTATTTAAAGTAGTCTGTAGTTAGAAGGGTGGCTTCTCTAAAAACTACTTGATGCCTAAAATGATGTCATAGCTGAAATAGCTCAGACACACTTTGCATTTTCTTATAAGATCTGAATGGTACAAATTAGTCAGAAGTTAGCAAAAACAAAAACCTCTTTTCCTTATCTCCAAATGTTTCTGTCACTTAACTTTTACTTAACGGTTAACTGATGGCAATAATGATGACTTCCAACAGCTAACTTGTTCTGAGGGAACCTCATAGATCTAAGCAATTTCGTCTCATAGCTGGGCAGCAGCAAATAGAACGCTTTAACCGTTTGCCTTCTTGGAGGTGCTGGCACATGGCTGACGCCCAGAGCAACATCATTCTCTACTTACATCAGTATTATTTGGACAACTGCTCCCTGGTTCCTTCTTCCTGGGAGTTTGCATCAGCTTTCTGTGATAGGAGGGATGGCCTTCACCAGCTCAGCACATCTGAACAACTCTAAAGGTTCTTTCTTTAGCGCCTGTTCAAACAAACCACACCCAACACTTCTCTACTAAGCACACCGGGCCATTCTCGGGCCACTGGAGAGAGGACAGGAGTGATGAAGCCGCAGTCCAGACAGCTGCTGTGTGATAGGTTCGGGTGGTCACTGCCACGGAGTTAATGGACCAACCAGGCGGCAGCAGGAAAGGAATCTGAATGCAGGTAAAGCATGCTGCCTCTCTTTACACCACTCTAAGCCGCAGTGTGCGACCACGCTCGCCTTCCTTAGCAGCCTGGCTTGCCTGTCTCCAAATACTCATCATTTCACCTAAGAAGACTCCAGGAGAGGGGTATCTCAGATGCAAAGCTCGATGGGAAGATCTCATTTCGTCAAATAGACCCACCCCGGAACAACGGCTCTAGGACAGTGAAAAGAAACTCCACCCTATGCACTGGATTCAAAGCTAGGGCGGCCTGACTGACTCAGGATTTTAGGCATAGTTCTAACAACTTTGGTGACAGGAATCTTCATCCTTAGAAATAAGACGTCAGAACGACAGCAAGACAGTAAGAGCACTTTAGCAGCAGGTATTGGTGATTGCAGTCTGGCTTGGGGAAAAGGACAGTATAAATAATAATACAGGAGCCGGGCGGTGGTGGCGCACGCCTTTGATCCCAGCACTTGGGAGGCAGAGCCAGGCGGATCTCTGTGATTTCGAGGCCAGCCTGGGCTACAGAGTGAGTTCCAGGAAAGGCGCAAAGATATGCAGAGAACCCCCCCCCCCAAAAAAAAATCAAAAAACAAACAAACAAAAACCCCAACAACAACAACAAAACCAACTAATAAATGAAAGCAGTTAGGAAGGGAAGATCCTAGTCTGAGGCCACTTAGTGGAGGAGCAAAGAACGCCATTACCTCCAAGTCATCCCTCAGACTATCAGTGAGGGACACTGTCACCGAGTCTTGACGAAGGTCAACCACCCTTGGTTGCCTCCTACCTCACGGCCTTTCTCTACTTTCCCCCCCTTGAGCAGAGCTCCCTTCTTTTACCCAGTGTGCAAGAGCTTGATTCTCTTAGACTCCCAGAAGCCAAGACATGTGATTGGTGGTGCTGGGGATTAGAACCCAAGCCTCACACACGTTAGACAAGCATTCTCCTCCCCCAAAGCATGGAAATGTGACTCACTGTTGCCAGCGGGATCTGACAGGAAGGTGGCGAGGGCTTTTCTGAGAAATATTTTCCTCTCTGGTTAGAGACATGTGGAGACAGAAGCCTCCATTTCATTCTAGCTTTGAATCCTACCCTGTGAAGAAGTTCTGAGGCCAGTGTCTGTGAGGAGGTCAGCTTGGCATCATTGAGCCACTGACTTTTTCATCTCTGGGGTTTCTTGTTTTCTGAGGTGACTACAAGTCTTTACTATTTTAACCTCACTTGATCTGGTTTTCTCATATTTAGAGTCAAGGCGATCCAAGGAAACATTGTTTCTTATAGCTTCTCTCTTCAAGAAGGAAGGAAAACCGAATAATACTTCTGAAACATCTTCATCAAGGATGGCAAAAACATTCAAGAGGCATAAATAGGAAAGTTTTAGCTGTCTGGAAAATTTGGTTTTGTGGGACAGTTCAATCCTTGAAAATGCCAAACAAATGAGGGGTTAACCATAATTGCTTCCCTGGGAGTCACATCATCAAATATTTTCATCATTATTCACAAGCCATTATTTCATTTCTTCAGGCCTTACAAGCTATATTCCCCTGCTTGCCCCCATGTTCTCGGATTAGTAGGGAAGGTCCTTACAGCCCCAGTTACCGGTGGTTAGGGTGCGGTTCTCAGTGCTGGGCTCTCAGTTCCTTGAAGTGGCTTTACGAGCTAGTTTTAACCCCGTGTTAACCCTCCAATGATGACAGTCTCACTGTGCACTTCTACCGGCCATGTAGCCCAGGCTGACCTTGAACTCTTCTTCTGTGTCCCCAGTGCTAGGAACACAAGAGTACGCTAGCTATCACACCCGGTTTGAAGTTGACTCTTAACCGCAGTGTGTGCATGTCTCATTCTCAGGCTCTTCTCCAGCCAATGTGGAAAGACTGCCATGGAGTTACCATCCACCTCCATCTTGTTAACAAGTACAAAACCTTTGAGACACATGGACTCCAATCCCTGGAATGCTAAACAGGATCTAACCACACTGCTCGTTTCGGAGAAATACAGAAGCAGTTAGCCCTCTTTAAGGCGTCTCCCTGGTTATCACTGCCTTTAAGTGACAAGGGAAGTTAGTAGTTAGATTTTGTTAACCCAGCTGTACTTTTTACTGATTTTAAATGTTCACTCTGTGTGTGTGTGTGTGTGTGTGTGTGTGTGGTGGTGATTTGATGGTGTAAACAGGTTACCTTTGTGGTTTGAATATTACCAAACGGAAATGCAAAGCTTGCTGAAAGGGGCTGCATATCCCATTTTGAAAAGAGACAGACTTATACTCTCTTGCTATCAGATAAAAATGGCCCACAATTTATTAGAGATGTCACAGGCAAAATGTCACTTCTCATTTGCAAAGTAGGAGTAGTAAATATTACCTCACTGTGAGTGTTGAAAGGGCTAAACAAAAACCAGGCACGTAGTAAATAAATGGTTATTCCTCACCCTTACTCCATTTTTTCCCTATTTTTTTCATCTAGCTTTATAGTGTTCCACACTATTGGAATTTCTCATGATTATAGTGTAAGCCTTCAGATGTTTACATTTTAATTATCTTGATGGAAATAGTTCTCAACGTTGTAAACATCTTCACATCTCAACAAATACACCGAAATAAATTTAGTCTTGTTATTATGGAACACTCTAAAAAACATTATACAAAATGCCTCAGGGGTTAAGGAAGACCTTGCTGCTATTTCACAAATGCTTGCTACCTCGTGGCCCTGCTCCCCAAACTGCTGTGAAGAGCAATGTGACATGCTGAGGTCTCCAGGGCCACTGGGTGTGAGCCAATATTCACCCGTTACTACAGACTCTCTCCTTTCTTTATGGTTCTGTTTTCTAGCCAACCCTCTTCCAAAGCCAACTCAGTCCTAGGATCAGTTCTTTCCTTCTGTACACAGGTAAGGTGGGGCTAGTACCTATCACTGGGCAGAGATGGAGGAAACAGGAGCTCTGCTGCTGTCTACTCAGGTAGGTAGCCATGAAGAGCCAAGGTCCTCTCACCTGCCCACTTAAGCCAACTTAGAGTGGTTCTATGAATACTGAACTTCTCTTCCCATAGAACAGAAATTTCCAACTGTAAGTCAACAATGACACACTATGGAACCTGACACTGTGGACACCCTAGACATTTTGATGCCTCCTCAGGCAGAAATTACTACGGATGTCTGGAGGATCCTTTAGGATAGGGACTGAGGATTAGTTATTTTATGTTCTTAGCACTAGCACAGCTGGGTGACAGATGAGAGATACACAATACTTGCTTATTGAATGAAAAGAACTACCGGGTTCACATAAAATCAGACAATACCCAGCACTTGTCCAAGGCATGGAGCACCAAGTTTCCACTCACTAATGCTGGAATATAAAGCCTCCAGCATAACGAAAGAAGATATACACACTCCACAACTCAGCAAGTCCACCTAAGAAACTGCATTAGAATCTGATAGGTGTCTGCTTGGCATAGCATCATTGATGATGATGATGATGATACCATCTTAAATGTAGACCAACAGGAGACTGGATAAATACAGTGGTGTAATCTTTCCACAGAGTACTGGACAGCAGTTTAAAAGAGGTGAACATGGGCTTCATATGTGAACGAACAAAGTTCAGAGACAATACTCAGTGAGCAAAGCAAGCTAAACATGAACATGTTAATACATACTTAGGAAATTCAAACATGCACACACTCGCTGCTTATGAGTGACTTATGGTGCAAAGCATACACATATGCACAAAACAGACAAGCACTAGGTTAAGGGTAGTGATTACTGTGGGGAGTTAAGGAGACCGTGAGAGATGTGGGGTGATGGGGGACAATCACTGTGCTATTTCTTTTAAAAATCCAGAAGCAATTACCACAATATATCAATTTTTAACTAAGATGGTACATGTGTATATGTTTCTATACTCTTCATATAAGTACAAATGCTACATAGTAATTTGTAAAAAGCTTTAAGGAGCAAGAAATTCACTTTTTTCTTGGTACTAAGGATTGAGCCCAGGGTCTTACTCATGATCAGCATGTACTCTGCCACTGATTTGTACCACGGGCTAGGCTATCAACATTCACAGAAGCAGAAAACAATCAGTATAATTCCACTTATACGAAGTTCAAAATCTGTAAAAAATGATATATTGCATATTGTGTTGATATGAGTATTATAGTGTTTATGGATACAAAGTTGATATGGTAACTACAGGAACAGTTAACATAATGTTCAGGTTAGCAGCTGCTGCTGGGACAGGCAACACAGGCCTTCAAAGGAGCTGGCACTCTTCCTGCCAGCTTTTCCTACTCTTTAAAGAGTACAAGTAGGTTTGTATAAAGCCAAAGGCTTAGCAAAGTTCAACAGTGTTCAGGAAATAAACCAAGCCTGAAGCTGGGAGACTATGGGGAAGAATGAGGGTGCCCATGCGCGTGCCCAGGGTCTGCAAAGATCTGAGGAAGGGAAGGAACCCCTGAACTCACATGAGGCACACAGGGTGGCAGAGGGGAACCCCGCCTGAGGTCAGAGTTCTGCAGGGGAGATGGACTTCAAGCTGCTTGGAGAAGGTTAACTATGAATCAGAATTGGAGTCTGGGGACAGTCTATAGAAAGAGAAGTCAATCAGACGCCCACAGCTAGCTGCAGGGGGAGAACAGGTTTCTACCCTTTGGCCAGAGAAGCCCTAACTTGTTCTATTTCCTCCGTCCTGCTTCTGTTCACCACTTTCCTGCCCTTTCTGCTCACAGATGGAAAGCTGAGGGAGGGAAGCAGCTCTGACCCCAGGCGGCTCACAGGCCAGGCGGCTCTTCCTTCACAGGCTCTCTTGTTCTTCACAATCTACCTAGTTTCACTCTCATCCAGCCTCAGGGTGTCAAGAAATGGTCTCGGTTCTAGAACCCGCCATGCTTCCAACCTGCGCTCCCAAGCAGGGCTCCCTCATCCAGGCTCTCGGGAGGATTAGAGAACACCAGCAGCTGAGGCTGGGACCAAGAGTCCTGAACTGGGAACCCTTCCTGGTACCGACTGCTCACCTGTCTCCTTTCAGGTATCACTCCCACAGTGACCGCGTTCCCTGGTCCAGGCGCCATGCTAGAACTGAGGACCCATGCTTTGCAGAGGCTGGCTGGGTGCTGAAATTTGCCTCTTCCGCTGGCAGTGCCATGTGGGGGCCACATCCGCCGGGACCCTGGCTTCCCTGATGCTCTGACACCCCCATTTCCACCATCTTTCTGCTTCCCCCCAAGACACTGCGCCAAGTCCCGTTGCCTCCATCTTCTGGGGTCCCTACTTTTCTCAGCTGGGCTGCTAGGGTGCTGACTGTAGTGCTCGCCCCACTCAGGGCTGGCCACGCAGAGGTGGTCAGGGTACACGCAGTGATTGAATGGCACACAACACCACGGCGAGGAGATGTTAACTGTGCTAGACATGGAGGAAAGCAGCACACTCTTTGGAGATGCAGAAAGAAATACAGCAAGAGAGCGTGCCATAAATAGCATTTAGTACTGTTTTAAGTTCTACTTAAAAAAAGAATTTAGTCACAATAAACAAATTCCTGGCTTGGGAGTATTAAAAAAGAAAGCTGGCTAAATTAGGGAAGCATTTGATTAAAAGAATCCTTAAATAAATTAAAATATATTCAAATGCAAAAATCCCTGGCACTTAAAGGCTGGGCAAAGTCTCTAAAACATCATAAGCTTTTAATTTAAAAGTATTCATGGACAAGGTACTAAATGTAGCTGATTAGAAGGAAGAGGACCAATGCAATGTTTCTGGTTCAAAAGAGGGACTGACATTGGCCAGCTTATATTACAGGCTTAAAAACTTGGACTAGCTACATACAAATTCATAAACATTGTGATGGCCCCATTTGAAGGATGACTAATGAGGATTTATGAAGAGAATAAAATTCCTCAAGCTAAACTAGTATTTTGTTTTGTTCTGTTTTTCTAGACAGGGTTTCTCTGTGTAGCCCTGGCTGCTTGGAACTCTGTAGCCCAGGATGGCCTTGAACTCAGAGATCCACCTGCCTCTGCCTCCTGAGTGCTCGGATTAAAGGAGTGTGCCACCGCCGCTCAGCTAGTTTTTTTTTTTTCTTTTTAGTGATGTAGTTATAACCTTTATAGAATAGAGAAGGCAACATGTAGCCAGTGAGGACCATTCCCCAAGCATCTCCCATGAGGCGGCTTGAGGGAAGCCATCCTGATTAAGCCAGGTCTTCCTCCTCACTGTCCCAGCTCACGTGTGAGCTCCACCACCGGAGGCTGGGAGGAGTGAGGGGGTCAGCAGAAGTGGTCCTACCGGTGTCACTGGTAGAAAGGCACACTGCCCAGGGGCTTCTAGAAGGAACATTAGCTAAGCCGGCTTTGGGCAGGGAGGGTGATGGGAGGACAGTCAGGTTTCTAGGAGCCTGTTAGAGGGACAGGGTTGTGCTGGCAAGGGAGGGACAGGAGCAGGAAGGCCAGGGACTGGGGACCATGGCAGATGTATTACAGGTGTGTGGTGGGTTAGAACACTGGGTGGAGGGGCGGTGATAAAATGTGGAGCGCTTTGAACATAGAACACGGGACTGTGGACATTTTCTATGCAGAGGACATCTCCCATGCCACTCACTACAGTAAGTGAGGCAGTAGCCAGCTCGGTATGAATTCTTCGGGGTGGAGACCGCTTTGGAGAGGAAAACTAACAAATCAGTTACATTCCGAGTTGTTACTGGAGGGGCCTTTCTGAAAGGAGGGGGATGCTCCAAAGGAGTGTGTTCTGCGGAGGGTGACCTGGATTCCATTAGCAGTTAAGCAGCAGTAGCACATTAACTGACCTTTCGGAACCTCTTTTCCCACACCATAAATCTGGAAAAATTCCAGCCTGAGGGGTGAAAATAAAGCCCTGGGTACCTTTGCTGCCTTTACTGGTACATAGCAAGGACTGGATGAAAAGGGATGTTAAGGTTCAGGAATGTGAGAACAGGATGGTATACTGGATACTGTCTTTGGAATGTGACAGATCTGGCCTTGATTCCTGCTCTGCCAATTACAACCTGGGTGACCTCAGGCAATTCACCAAATTCTCTGAGTGTGAGTTTCCTCATCTTTAAAATGGGAAAATATCTACCTTGCAAGACTCTGGATGATTTCATGATCTAATGAGTATGTATATAGAATGTTTGGCACACAGAAAACATTCATCAGTTATCATTATTATTATTCATTTTTCTCTAGAAATAATTAAAAAAGTAAATCAAAATCAGTACGTTTTTTTCTAACTTGACAGAAAACACAGCCCACATAACAAGAGTAACCTTCACTATTATTTTCCCCAATTAAGCTTTCAACTCAGTTTGTGCCCATGTTTATTTGAGGATAATTCAGGAGCCCTCAGAAATCTTCATTAAAAAAAAAAAAATCCTATAATTTTCTCCATTCAAATAAAAAAACTTATAGGTCCAGATGATCTCCGGCCAAATGGTGCCATGCAGCAGAAACTTCCCAAACCAGAAGGCAGCCGAGCGGGCAGAAGCTTGATGAGCGCTCGGCCAGACTCTCTGAGCTTTCACAATGCAACATTCTCCCCACGCTCAGAGTGTCTCCTGTGAGGAAAAGCCTTCCCTTTGTTTGTCAGTGGGTAGTCTTGATCTTGAGGAAAACAAAGAGTCTGCAGGAATAGAATCAGTCTTTGCACCTCGAAGGATTACCTATGTGAGTTATTCAGGGCTGGAGACTGTCTTAATGGTACTTTGTTATTTTGGCCAGCTCCTTTGGTCATTATTTCTATGTAATTCGGCAGGAGGATGGAAATGAATTAATGTTCTTCTCTGATAGAAACCCCAATTAGAATTTCACTTTAGATAACATATGGCTGCTCCTAAAATGCGATTTTTTGAGCTGTCTCTTTATTCTCATCTTTAACGAAGGAGAATAAACTCTGTCAACATAAGGTCATCCTGTTGAGGCAAGCTCGGGGCTTCCACACACAGCTCGACTTGCATGTCAGATCTGAAGAAGAAGGTCCTCTCCATCGGGGCCTTGGCTCGGTGGGTGTCACCTTCCAGAAAGGCACATTTGCCCCCAGCAAACCATCCTGGTAACCGAGGGTTTGCTTCAAGTCCCACAACCGTGTGCGGGTGTGCGTGCGCGTGCGCGTGCGTGTTTGGTGTTGTCCCTGATAAAAATATAAGTAACTTCACACTTACTTCTCTCGTAACCCTAGATGATTCAATTCAGAATTATAAATCAAATTCGGATAGTAGGCCCTTTAGTCACGGCATGGCCAGTAAGGTGTGTTAGCCTCTAGTCTAGTGCCGGAGAGTGCTGTTCTTGGCTCGCAACCCCTAACCCCTGGCTCTGAAGAATTAGGTTATTGTCCTGGAGTTCAGTTGAAGAGCGCCTGGACTGCTAAGGATTTGGGAAGTAACCCCACTAGGCTGATTTAGTCAGGCTGGGGCCCTTCGAGTAAATAACACAGACGTGGGGACATACATCTCTTTATCTCTCCCTCTTCACCGTCTTTTGACAGGGTCTCATTTTCCTCAGAGGTTTCTCTGTCTTGTCACATCAGAGGACATATACTCAATGGCAGGTCGGCAAGAGCTCGGCAGTTACCACCCAAATGACAAGTGGAAAGTTTGTGCTGTAGAAGGTGGCCTGCCTCAACTGCCTGAGCAGCTACAGAGAAGATGCCAGAGTCCTTTCCTGAGACCCACTGTGGCAGGCCACTGACCACACATAAGCCTCCCTGAGAAATGAAGCTGCCACAATACAATGGCTGTTTTCACAGCATGACTGGATTCTCCATGAACCCAAATCTGAAAATCCCTTAGAACAGACATATGGTATGATAGGCTTTTGTTCTGTTTGTTCTAATACATACTTTTTTAAAGCACTAAGAAAATGCAGGCCATCAACACCAAGTGAATGCCTGCAATGTACTGCATGCTTTCTGCCCTGGGATCCTCTCTCTCCTCCTTTCTACTTGAGAGTCAGCCTGCCTCTGGGGCCAGCCAGAGAACCAGCTGAGAGAGTGAAGGCAAGATGACCAGCAGACATCAGCCTTCTGGGTCTGCAGCCTACATGCCTTCCAGCACAGGCTCTACCAATCTGACCTGCTGCTCGCTTCTGATGCCACTTGGGCAGTTTGATTGGGTTAATATCTCAGTCAGGGGTGGTTACAGGCAAGCATTTGCTGGCCCTGCATGGAGAAAAACCTAAGAGTCTGGGTTGGCATTTTGTCAGAATGGACAGAGAAGAGGGAGATGATGTGCTTGTCTTTCAGACAAATTAAGCTCAAGGGTACAATGATCTTAGGCTTGAATTTTTGTTTTTGATGTTTCAATTTCCTTGCTTGCTCCTTTTGATGGGGAAAACACTTTATGGCCCGACCTACGGAGCTTTAATGGCACCTGACACCGCCGCTCACCCCTGTTCTCCCATGGTTTCCGTACTACCACTGACCCGTTACTCCTCTTCCTTTCCACATTTTAACGCCCTCATCCCTCCATCGACTCACTACAAGTTCAGTCGAGGGACTTGTTAACTCTGTGAGGTCCAATAATTCCTCTTCCAGGAAGTCCATCCATCAATGAAGACCCTCCAACAACTTCTAAATGTCCACCTCCTTTCTGACTTCTCACCTACGCTCCAGCCTGCTAATTCCAGAGGCCTGGAGAATGTCGCAATACAGGCTCTATGCTTAAATATAGCCTTCCAGCTTGGCACACAACCCCACTCACAGAACACTACCTCGGGAACAGATAGTACCGCATTTCAATCAGGCAGCACTACCTTGGGTTCTAGCCTTTAGATGTGAAATCTAATGGTCCTGATGCCATCGGAGCGTTCCGGCATCTGTGGGGAAAGAGTTCTTCCTGTCTGTTCTAAGTTCACTGAACATCAGACTCAATCTAAGATTCCGCCAAACACAAAACCTGGTCATCTCTGGCCCCCTTCACTCTGCCATTTCCGCCCTACCGAGGATTGCCTGCAAGAACACCTTCTTCCACCCTGGATCAGAGAAATGAGGACGTACATTCACAAACACCACTATCAGCCTACATTAGACAGCTGGATATACTTTTGAACATACTTGCAGGTTTTTGCCAGAGCAACTGCCAAGGCCTCCCACACCCACCATTCAAGTCGGCTCCAAACAACATACTAATCAATGTTCATATGGAATAGATCAATAAGCTTTCTTTGCTCCTGGGAGCTGGTTTTTTATTTGACCTATACACAGATGTCAACTTAATGACCGCCCTACCCCTTGTTCTGGCCCACGGTGCGAGCTACAGTCTCTGTGATAAAAACAATACTTGTATGCAGCTAAGGGCAGCTCTGTGAGGCTTGGTGAGTCTTCTGCTAGCCTATAACCCATCAAGCTCAGGCTAAACTTTGCCTTGGAAGGCCAAAGAGGTCTGGATTCAGAAAGCGAAGTTCAAGTATATGGAGTATTTTAAGGGTTAGTGAAAAAGAATCAGATTAGAAATAGAAAAGAAACTCAAATTTCCAAGGCCTTTAACGTGGACCTGGTCCTATCTCCAACAGTCTCGACGGCAGACTCAACAGCTAAGCCCTCCTCCTCAGTGTGCCCGACACTGCTCTTCCAGCGGCACGGCACTCCTGCCCCACTCTGCCCCGACCCCTCACCAACACACACTACGATGAAGATCGCGGATGCCAGAGGCCAAATGCCTCCTTTTAGATTTATTATTAATCGGCTCATGGAAAAACAGGTTTGGCTCTTTGTTTGGCTTGCTAAGTCATTCCTCAAGCTTAGTTCACAGAAAAATCAGACATCTGCAAAGTAGTGCAGGAGCAGGCGCTGGAATGAGTCAGGAGGAGAGGGGTGTTGAGCCCTGGCTCTAGAGCAGGGGTTCTCAACCTTCCTAAGGCTGCTACCCTTTAATACAGTTCCTCGTGTTGCAGTGACCCCAACCATAAAATTATTTTCATTACTATTTCACAACTGTAATTTCGCAACTGCTATGAATCATAATGTAAATATCTGTGTTTCCTGACGGTCTTAGGCGACCTCTGTGAAAGGGTCCTTCCACCCCCAAAGGGTCACGACTCACAGGTTCAGAAAGTGCACATTGCACCCCCAGCATCTAAACATCTGTGTGAATTTGATGCCAGTGTAGTTTAATATTTGTATAAACTAAAGAGCTGCTGGCCTGCAGCTCTGAGAATGTGACCAAGGCTTTTCAGCCAGCACAAAATGAACTTTGGGATTTCAACTCTTTAAAACTCAGTTTTAGCCAAGTCTGGGGTGCAGGCCTGTAATTCCAGCACTTAGGAGGTGTAGGCTGAAGGGTCAGGAATTTAAGGTCAGCCTGGGCTACACAGTCAGTTCTAGGCCAGCCTATGCTACATGAAACTATCTCAGAAAGCAAGCAAGCAACCAACTAAGCAAACATGAATACAAAACAAAAAACCATACCTAGTTGTAGTTTCTGTGAGACCCGATCGATACATTCTATAAGCCTATTTAGATAGGAGGAGCCTGTGGTTTATTTAAAAGCCCAAGTTGCCTGCCTGCCTGTCTAACTCTGGGCTATGGGCAGGGGATTCAAGGGAAAGCAGGAAGTAAGTTGCTTGAGCTGGCCGCCAGGAGTCAGGGACAATCATGACACAGGGTGAGGACTCCTAACGGGAGCACACTAAATGCTCCAGGCTTCTGAGGCAGAGAGAGGGACCAGCTAGAGCTCCTCTGTCCTCTAATGTGCTCCCTTTACTTAGAAGACAAAGTGTAGATGGAGGGGCTCACGGTCCGCTCTGACCAAATCTCAGGTCCAAAGATGACTCTACTCTATGCCTCTCAAGTGGCCTTCTCCACTTGACAGAGGGGGAAACCCCTGCTCAGTGGTGCCCAGGTAGCGGGGGGTGGGGGGCAGGCCTGTGGTGGTGCTAGTTACGTTTCACTCCCCCCTGTTCTCAGGAGCAGCTACACTCTGTGCTGAGAACACGTTCTTCCTCCTTCTGCTGGATGACAATTTCATTGTCCAAACTTGCCTCCTTGGCCGTCACCTCTACCAGCGACCACCTATTCCCTCTTCCTTAATGCTCTCCACTCATAAAAGAGGACTTTCAACAAATCCTAGAACCTGCTCACACTTGACTTCTGTCTATCGGCATGCATGGGCGGTCCTCACTCCACCCACAAGCCCCCACCACCATCACCATAGTGATGCTTTTCCCTGTCCTTCCCAATCCTGCCCCACCCTTCCGGATGTCCCTCTCCTGGTTCACCTTACCCCTCTGCCGCTTAGCATCTTCCAGGGGTAATCTTCGCTTGCCCTTCCTCAGCCGTTGGCCATACCACTAGCCCCAAGCCTTCAACCGCCATCACTACGTGGGTTACAAAGCGTCGTCCCATCTATTTTTCACTACTTGCTGAACATCTGCACTTCTTACACAAACATCCCAGACTCAACACACGCACACTCATTGGCATTCTCCCGACTTCTGGTCCTCTGCTTCAGTCTCCAGTCTCTCTCATCTAGCCAGAATTACACAGCCATCTGCGAGTCCTCCCTCTCCTTCGCCCTCCAAGTCTGAGTGCTCACGACGTCCCGAGTCTCTGCTGATGTATTTCTAGAACCCGTCCTTTCCTCTCCCGACTCCCACAGTATTAGTACCTCAGTCTCTTGCCTGAACTAGTTACCAAAGTCGGGGTTCTGCACCCGGTTTCTCTTCCTACTGGCATTCCCCTCCCCTCTGCCATCATACTTGGGAGTCAGACATAACGCCACATCCATGTTTAACATTCCTCCAGGCCTTTCCATCAGGAAGATGACCTATTTCCAACAAGTGACGCACACGGTTCTTCCTAATCAGGCAAGTTCCCTTTCTCTTTCATTTGCCCAGGACTCTCTTCGCTCATGTATCCTGAAAAGTCATTTTTATGAATTATTTCCACTATCAGAATATACTACACCAGTCCTGAGCATGCTGTGCTACTCTCTCTGGGGCATCCTTCCCCCTCACCTACTTTAATCTACACAGGAAATGTGAGCTCAGGGCCTTGCTCTAAGGCTTTCAGAAGAGGCTTGGCATGCCTGTGTTACAGCAGCCCACAAATGCATCTGCATACTTGCATGTCTGACTCTCCCACCCAGGGACAAATGCTGCCCACCTAGCCACTTCTGTAGCTCTGGGCCTAGTCCAGGGCTGGGTTCACAGTATTTGTCTCAATATTTGTTGAGTGGACGTAAACATACATAGGGCTTCTCTTGACGATAGGACCTTAGCCTATGCACGATCTGCTGTCCTGGGTAACAGCACTACCTACTGATACAGCAAGTTTGGAGCTAGGCAGACTGATGGTCACAGAGGCAATTGCTAAGTGTCAGAAATGGCCAAAAGTGGCTGGGGATGGGCAGACACAGGGGGGATGCTAGGGCTTTCTCAAGTATTTGCTGTTGCAATCATGCTGATATTTCCTTGATAAACACATCGTTGGCTACGAACAGTCAAATGACAGGTCTGCAAACTGAAAAGTCCACTTTCTGTACATATGAATGGTCAGGTTACACTCTTATCTCCAAATAAACTGCGTTATTTATGTGTCAACGACAACAGGAAGCTCAGTGTGTGAGGCTATCCCTTGAGGGCCACTGGACCAGCAAAGCTCAGTGATAATCAGAGAACAGAGTGGAGGCCTGTTGGACACATGTGCACTTGCCTTGACCAAGGCTGCTTATCTATAAAGAGAAATCTTATGTGCATGGGTACTCGTGATTTTTTGGTTTTGTTTTTGTTTTAAAGCATGGGAAAACACTCTAAAGCCAGGTGTGGTGGCATGTGCTGCTCATACCTGAACTTAGGGGGTAAAGGCAAAGGAATCAAGACTTCAAGTTGGGCTATACAGCAAATTCAAAGCCCTTCTGGGGTACATGAGACTCTGTTAAATATTGTTTTATTTCTTGTAACCTCTGAGCAGAAGTAAAATGTGGAATGGAGAAGCCTTTGGAAACTTTTTCTTCCAGCTTTGAGAACTAATATTTTAGGCTGAGATTTTCACACACACACCCCCGCCCCCCAGCCCACACATCCTGTTTAAAGGAAGTGGGCCTTTTCAGGCTGGACATGTGAATGGAGCAAGGGTGAGACTGAGCTTCTACTGAGGTTGATTGAGTCCCTGGGTCAGAGGAGCCAGTGTGAGGAGGTGGTATTGCAGTGTGCTGCAGCAGAAGGAAAAGACATTGCCCAGCATGGATCATAAATAGATTCTTTGAAAGACAGAGATGAAGATCAAGGAGCCCTTGCTCAAACACTGGATGGCTGCATGGTACAAAGGCCCGGTTTGCTTTGCTATGTCATTTCCTCTCTACTTAACTACCAAAGCCGATCAGAATTGAATTCTAGTGCTCTGTCTAAACGGGAGCTGAGTCATGGGTACCTTGATGCTGTGTCTGCAGACTCAAGTGGATGACTCACGTCTGTAAAATTCTGAGAGAAAGTACCAACCGACCCCTTGCTGAATCATCTTTTGCATGGATGCTGGGTTCATGAGCTCTGTAAACTCTAATGAGCTATCTCGCCTTTTACCATCTCTTTATTCTTTTCTAAACAGTACAAATTACAGCTCTAAAAATAACCTCATCTACGCAAGTGAGTCACTTTGACCTAACAAGCTTCCACAAGCAGTTAGCCAGCTAAATTGTAATATTTACTTGTGAAGGTACAAATCTTATTGTCATATTGGCCCCCATTTTTCTTTTCTTCTTCTGCCCCAAGCTCCTATAAGGATTTAGTAGACCGGGGGAAAGGAGGAAGGAAGAAGATGTCAGGGTAAGTGTTGAAGAAAATATGATGTACTCCTCAGGTCTGATATGTTCAGGACTGTGGATAGGGCTTGGGGGAAGGAACTCATTGAAAGATATCCCTAGGGTTGGGATGTAGTTCAGCTGGCAGAGAGCTTGCTTAGCATTTACAAGACCCTGGGTTCCATGCTCAGCACTGCATAAACTTGGGTGTGGTGGTTTGATCCGAAGTTCAAGGTCATCCTAGGCTACACAGTGAGTTTGAGGCCAGCAAGGGCTAGATATCCTGTTACTAACTAAGTAAGTAGACAAACAAACAAACAAACAAAAACCCCCAAACAAAGTAAGTATAAGTAAGTAAATGAGTAAGGAAAGTTACTCCTGACAGCATGGTGAGAGCTAGAACTTTAGTATTTTAGGCTGAAGAATAACCAGAGGCTTTTCTTTGGAGAACAAACTGATGATGGGAAGAGTGTTCCCTCTCAGTACTTCTATCTTCTTAAAAAGCCTGGACTGTAAATTTATGACTTTTTTTGACAAACAATGTAGGCACGTCAATAAATTCGTATGTACTGAATGTTTATCTTTGATTTCTCAGAAGCCAATCCTGTGCCACACCCTGAAATCTGGAGACATACCACTAAGCTTTGGCACTCTGCCCATTCTCTGTGCTACGTCCCAACCCCCAGGCCTGACCACTGGCTTCCAGCTGGCTTGGTGAGATTGGCATTGCCAGCTCTTTATCAGCCCCACCCTAGGCCTATCCTGGTGAGACAAAAAGGACAAAGAATTCAACCAGGAGCAAGAGCTGGCTCCCTCCAGGGAGTGTCTTCACAAATGAGGCAAAGACACTGAAACATTAAGCACCATGCACCTACACTCTGGCTTTGCTCAGACCAGGAAGGAAGAGCATCCCCACTTCCACTAGGCCTAGAAACTTGCCACCATGTCCCAGCCTCTCCTGTCAGAGAGCAGACCTCTTGTCCTCAGCCAGACAGTCATGTGACCAGTCTCCGAGGATGCTTAAGGAGAGAACGATGAAATCACTGATTGATCTGAAAAATTCTCCAGGAAATAAGGCTACAAAGCCCATTGATGGCTCCAGGCAGGCAGAGGCTGAGTCACCCCAATCCTTCCTGACACCCCTCCCCTTGACTTGTACTAAATAGGTCAGTTGGATCACCTGGATCCTGCTCCTCATCCCCAGGAGGAGCTGAGCTCCCCCCCCCCCATCATGCCTACTGCTTCCTGTTTGGTCTAGTGTTTCCTGTGAGGACTTTGCTAACTAGCCTTAGCCTGAGTCCCAGGAGGGCCTGTGCACTACCACAGGCTGCTCCACGGTCATGCCTCCCCTTGGGATCCCATGTACTCTGGATCCCTTCCAGGACACAGAGACCCTGGCTACCTTTGCATTCCCACAAGTTAGATGACATGTAGACCCTGCAAGTTCCTCTTCTCATTGCAAAATGGGAGTGCCATCTACCTCTCAGGCTGTGACGAGGAAAAAGGAGCCTGTCTGTCCAAGTACAAGGGGCCCCTACTACCCAGTGGCTGCTGTGCTTCTGCTCAGGACCCGCCACTGTGGGAGGCTCTGGACCTAACGATGCCTTAGAATGTGATTCAGACGTAGGCTTGGACCTCAGGGAGCAAAGTACCTAAGGAGGCAAGTTCACAGGATAACAACATGTTAACATGTCACCTCGTGCTCTTCAGAGCAGGTAGAAGATGTTCAGATCAGACAGCAGAACAGCAGCCAGGTTTTTAGAAATGGTATGAGAGAGATGAGGCCAAGGAGTGACAGACAGAAAGGAGGGTCAGCAAACAGGTTCCTGTGAGTGGGAGAGAAGCCATGGGATAGCAAAGCCATGTCTCTATTGGTTGGATATGGTATCTGGGCACAGGAGCTGGCCAGTGAAATACTCCAGAAGCTAGGTGACCTGACTTGACCTGGTATAACCAGGGAGGCAGCCAAGGGAGCGGCAAACGCACAAGCAACTAACGCCTTGCATTGCTAAAGAACAGAACCTAATTTGCATTCATGTGATTAATCCTCATAGAGGCCCTGGAAGGCAGGCAGGAAAAGGAGCAATTCCATTTCACAGATGAAGATACCAAGTCTGGAGGCCACTGTGTGGCGAGGGTGAGAACCTAACCCAGTTTTCTGGTGGTGGGATGGGTGCTTTTTCTACCATCTGTACAGCTCTCAAACTAGCTGTGCATCGACTTGTGTTGGAAGCTGGTTCTGCAACCCACACGTTTGCCAACTGATCCTCCCTGGTCTCTTGGGGAGAGACAGGGTGCAGGGCGGTCTGCAGTGGGAGGGTCAGTATTTGCAGACTCCGAGGCTCTTTTTTCCTAGCTGGGGCGGGAAGCGCTAGGTTATGCCGCACTGCAGGAGTAGACAGTGATGAGAGCAGGGGAGCAGCGTGCTGCCCCAGTGCTGGAACCAGTAAAGCTGCCCGGAGCACATTCAGTTAAGAGACTGCGTAGGACAGCTCCTCCACCGGCATGTCCTATCAGCTCTGTGTGCCTCTGCTAGCCCTATCTTTTCTCAGCGCCCAGAGCAAAGCAATTGTATGGCTTTCTAGAAGACTGGCTAAGAGCACTATGGCTGTGAAGGTGGCTTCCTGCAAAGAGGAGACTTCCTGTGACAAGGGCACTGTGCTCGCCTTGGTCTACATGAAGCCAGATGCTGTTGAGCCCGCCGCCCTTTGCCATATGTCCCGCCTCTCCTCTCTCATGGCTCTCTGCTTCCTCAGGTGGAAGGAAGATTCCTGATTCCCACATGACTGCCGGCTTCACAGACATCCATGCTAGACAGAAAACAGCACCATCCTGGATCACCTGGCACGCTTCACATGAGAGGCTCCCTTCACTATTTGCTTACTTCAGTCAGCCATGAAGAATTTCTGTCCTGCTGCTGAAGAGATGGCCAGCAGTTAAGAAAGTTTACTCTCTTTTAGAGGACCAGAGCTCGGTTCCCAGCACCTCCATTAGGTGATCAGGTGGTTACCAACCCCCTGCAACTCTAGCTCCAAGGGAATCTGAAGCGCCCTCTTCTGGTCTCCTCTCTCTCCTCTCTCTCTCTCTCTCTCTCTCTCTCTCTCTCTCTCTCTCTCTCTCTCTCTCTCTCACACACACACACACACACACACACACACACACACACACACACCTTTAAAAAATGACCTCTATCCAATTCTTAGCTTTCTGTCTCCAGCACTGCCCTTTGGACCAAAGGCCACACCTTCTTTAGACTGTTCTGACCTAACTTGAGGCTTTGATCCTTGACCTGAGCCAAGTGCCTTCCTCTTATTTCGGAGTCTTCATCTACATGGTAAGTTGCACTTTTTATTACTTCACGTTCACTCTATTTTCCTTCTCCAAGCTACAAACTTTAGTGGATCCTGACTCCATGCCTATTTTCTCATGAGATCACTAAGCCCGATGTCTAAACCTCTAAGAAAAAGTCTGATGTTTCATTTGGCTTTTATAGCTTTATCACGGACTTGATTTTTCATAGACTTTTGAATTAGGTTTTGGGCACAGTGTGGTCACAGACCCCTACAGCTGTTCCTGGGAACACACTGGTCTAAATGCTGTAAATACTTCTTTGTCTCTTGCTCATCAGGGCATGAAGCAGCGACCCTCCAGTGGAGTCTTTGTTTTGTTTTGAGACAGGGTCCTACTACGCAGCCTATCCAGCTGGAATTTCAAACCATGCCTCTGGGATGCTTCCTCAAAAGAATTTTCCAAATTCTCTCTCAGACAAAATAGCATTCCCGCTCCTCCTCTCTGAAGAAGCCATTGCACCTATCACATCTGCACCTATCACATCTGTATTTCTTTCTCTCTGCATCTACAGAAAGTTCATGTCCCTGAAAGCAGGAAGTAGGTGTAGAAAACTCCACCAAGTGCCAAGAGCTGACAGAAGGCTCGCACAAGACAGGGAACTGGTACTGATTAGCCTAAGTGTTACAGCTAAGGGTAACTGCTGGGCTTCAGCATGTGTACACCCATCCAGTGAAACCCCAGGCCCCACTTTTAGCCTCTTATTTTAACTCCATATGCAAAGCTGCTCAGTGTTGCCTCCTGTAGCTAACCGGTGTGGATTTCCCTTTCATCTAATAGCTCCATGGGAGTGTGCTGGTGACAGATGATGCCTCTGTATTTATCTAAAATCCTTTACAAAACCAAGGGATTGTCTCTGGCTTGACATGTCTAAGGAACACTCACAGTGAAGGGCATGTGGACTTGTGTCCTTCCCAGTGGGTTAATAAACTGATATCTCCAAAATTAAAAACAAACAAACAAAAAAACCAGAAAACAAACCAAGCAAATAGTATTCGGCAACGATGATCAAGTCACGTTACTGCAGCTGGACCGGCTGTCATCCTTCGCAGGGCCTGTACCATGAGGAGAAGAGGTCATGTTGGTTCAATAATTGGGTGGAGACGTTAAAGGAACAACTTCCCTAATGCAGCAGGAAGTTGCCCTGCTAGTAGGCAGGTGTTGGCTCTGGTTCAGCTCCAGGCCCAACCAAATCAAGTGCATTAAAGCACCTTATATTTACCAAAATCTCCTCGGGACGATGGGTACAAATTCTCAGACTTTTACCTGCTAAAGATGTCCATGTGTATGCAGTAGCTGTCTCCTCTCATCTCCAACTACAAACATGTCAAACATTCTACGAGACCTAGCTGTGCCAAAGGAACACCAAGATACTCCATATTCTCCTTTCGTCCCAAAGGCTCTGGCACACAATCTGTATATGCTAACTTCATGTACCCGCATCCTTAGCAGTCCTGACTCAAATCTCAGGGAAGCAGAGCAAGATCATATCTAAAGGACCAGTGATGGTGTTTCATCACTGTGTGCATCAGATAAAGGGAGGCAGAAGAGAAGGAGCTGGGTTTGAGTTTGGACACTCAGCACTTTGCTTAAACCCAGTTCTGCACTTATCACCTGTGGGATCTTAGACATGCCACTAAGCTCTGATTTCTACCTTTTGAGTTGTAAAATGGCAATTATGGTTTTTATCTTGCCGTGTTTCATAAGTGACAGCTATTAGTGTGATTTAGAATACAGTGAAGACTCATTCTCCTCCACGGGAGCAGAAGACAATGCCAACAGACTGAAGGAACCCAATGGCATGCAGGTGAACAGCAGGTCAGCTCTTGGTTCAGACTAAGGTCCTTCTGGCTTATGTACAGGACAACCCTCTCCAAAGCATAAAAGCCACAGAGAGTGCACACAGCTGCTGCTGCCACAATAAAACCCTTGCCCTGAATATGGCCATTTTTTTTTAAAAGAAACAATTTAAATATTCTTTTCTTGGGTGGTAAAACATAATGATTTTCTGAGGTGGGGATTATTTTTTATTCATATACCAAATAAACTACCTGGCCCAACTACTCAATAATCTAATTTTGAATTGAGTTATAATAGTATCTCTAACAGTTTTTCAATATAGAGTTAATGGAAAATAACAAGCTTGCTAAAAGAAACACCAAGGCTATCCCCTTCTAGCATTTATAACATAAAGAGTAAGCCTAGTGTTATTAAATACTACTGGAGCCTCTGAAACTGATCTTTGCTGTAAAAGAAAGGAAAAATCCCAACTATCGGGGATCATTTTTATTGAAGAGCCTGGGTTTATTTTCACTCTCTCCACAGCCCATGTTCATATCTGTGGCCTCCCTTTTATGGGCCCTGGAGCTATAAATCTGAAAAGACAGATAAGGTAGGAACTTGTTAAACAAAATCCCCACCAAAATGACAAACACTCAAACAGGAGTGGCCTGCCTTTATCTCGTCACCACCCAGCTCTGACCGGGTCTGTTTTCCTTCTACAAAGGGTCTGCTGTCTGCATGGCAGCCAGTATTATACCCGCGAGACCAAAAGTCACTCCTCAGCTAGGTATTTCCCAAAGGACCGGGACTGTATGTTCCAGAGCGAACTTGCTGAGCTGACTCTCTGGGTTGCCATAAAAATCCCTTGATTTTTATCTCTGGTTGGATAGATTGGGCCTTTTGATAACCTCAGTCCATTTCCCTGGAAATGTGGGTGCGCATCCATATGCTGACTCATTATGGGTACAGAGAGCACAGAATCCCCTGCAGAGGGTGGACACTTGAAGACAAGGGACGGTGGAGAGCAGAGAAGAGAGGAAAGTCAACACAGAGCTGTTCTGGATAGATTATTTACAGGGAGTTTGCTAGCAGCCAGAGGGGCAATAGGCTGGGCTGGCAGCTTGTTCAGTGGTGGGTCCTTTAGGCCTTCCATTTGAAGAGAGATGTGATGTGTTTAAGATGCAGTTTGGCCTGCCGGAAGCTGGGCATGCAACCTCTGTGGACAGCTTTAGAGCAATGACTTCTGTTTGGGATTAGGGCAGCCTTTGGCCTGCTCTGGTTGGCATCTCTGCAGGTACAAGACTTTGAGTCAGGATCACAATAACGTACGGAGCCCAAGGTGGCCTTGAACTTAAGGTTCCTCTGCTCCAGACTCCCAAGTGCTGGAATTGCACACATGTGCCAACATGCCTGGCCAAGATCCTTTTAAATAAATGATATTTACTCAAGTTAGATTATGTAAAGTCCGCCTTTCGTCAGAAGGAATGGTGATACAGTTTCTGCAGAATTTCTCTGCAGGGAAATAATCTCCACAGTAGGTGGAAAGATACTACACGTTGAACTCCCAATGACAGCTGAGTCAATAGATAAATTATGTGAACTGCAAAACAACTACCATGCCAGGTGAGATTATGGTCTAGGCACTGAGGCTGATAAAAAACAAAAAACAAAAAACAAAAAACAAAAAACAAAAAACAAAAACAAAACAAAGATCACCATTTGTGATATTTGGTAGACTGACCCCAAAGGGAGTCACTTCAAGAGCATTATGAAGCCTTGTGTGGCAGTGCATGGCTGTAATCCCAGCATCTGAGAGGCTGACGCAGGAGGGTCAAGAGTTCAAGTCAACCTTGGCTACAAGGCAAGTTGGAGCCCAGCCTGGGCTACAAGATACTTGGTCTCAACAGAAACAAAAACTGAAACAAGGCTAGAGAGATGGTCAATGGTTAAGAGTCCTCTTACAGAGGACCAGAGTTATAACTTCTTGTGGCCTCCAAGGGTACCCCTAAACATGTGTCTATGTTCTTATGCAAGCTCGTACATGCAAGTATGTACACACACACACACACACACACACACACACACACACACAGACAGAGAGAGACAGAGACAGAGAGAGACAGAGAGAGACAGAGACAGAGACAGAGAGAGAGAGACAGAGACACAGAGAGAGACCAACCCAAATAAATAAGCATTAGAAAAATCAATGAATAAGAATCACCTATCAAATGATGAATCAGCCCTTTTTTTGTATTCTTACAGCTAATAGAGATGTATTTTAATCATGACTAATTATAGTGTTTCATTCACTATTAAAATTTATTATACAGGCTCTGGGAAGATAGCTCAAACAGTAAACTGTTTGGCATGTAAGCTTGAGGACCTGAGTTCAAATCCCATTTCAAAAGGTGGGTGTGGTGACCTGTGTCTGTAACCCCAGCACTGGGGAGTCAGAGACAGGAGGAACTCGAGCCTGAGGGTCAGGTTTGGTGAGAGACTGTCTCAAAAAAATAAGGTGGTCAGAAAGTGAGGAAGGCATCCAGTGTTATCTCTGGCTCCCACATGAATGTGTACACATGTATGTGCACACACACATATACAAGAACATGTACACAGAAATTGAATTTGCAATGTAACACATGTTAAGTTCTAAAACATGCTAAAAGCATAGATTCTGAGGTTGGAGACTGCCTCAGTGTCTCAGAACACTTGCTACTCTTGCAGAGGGCCTTAGGTTTGGGTCCTAGAATCCATACAGCAGCTAACAACCATCCACAACCCCAGTTCAGAAGATCAAACTCCCTCTTCTGGCTTTCTTGGGCACCAGGCATATTCATGGTGCATACACAAATACACAAAGCACTCATGCACAGACAATAAAATAAATAAATCCATTCAAAAACACATGGTGGGACACACCATTAATCCCAGTACTCAGGAGGCAGAGGCCAGCCTGGTCTACTTAGTGAGTTCTAGGCTAGCTATGGCTACACAGTGATGCCCTGCTTCATAAAACAAACAACAACAAAATCAAGAAAACCTGCCCCCAGTCTGTCTGAAACGGCTTTCTCTGAGAACAAATACACATCTAGACCCTTGCTTCCTTGCCTCTCCCAAATATAGTCTATCTTAAAATGCCTGTAGTCACTCTTTCCTTATTAAAAATATGGCTTCAATGAAGAATTATGTATCCCTGGGTTTGACGTTTTTTTTTTTTGTTGTTTTTTTTTTTTTTACTTTTTTATATGAAAATCCTATTATACTGCATGTCTCTTATAACTTGCTTTTTAACACTAGGATTCTAAGATTTCATCACCATGGTGTGTAAATTACCACTTTCACAATTAATCAGCACTATTTCTCCATTCCCAACATCCATTCCCTCCAGCGAACACTGGGGGTTTCTCATGATTCTTCCAGACCATGTGCATCTTTCCTTGGCTTCCTGGGCACAGTCAGGCACACTTGACAATTTCTTTGTTGTTCTGTGAGTTAGGAACTCATACAGATCAGGCGGGCCTTGAACTCTTGATCGTCCTGTCTCAACCCCCTAAGTGCCAGGATCGTAAGCTTGCTCTACTACGTCTAGCTGGCCCAGCCTCCTTGCAGTGAGGTGGAGCTATGTACCCGAACTGTGGCTGGGGGACTGTGTGGAAGGGATGAGGGAACTCCCTGACCTGATCCCTCTACTGCCCTATATCCTGCCTGAAGCAGAGGGCCAAGTTGGGGGTGTAGGAGGCTGCAGGGAGTGGAGGACAGGAAACTGGGGGAAGGCGCTGCCTCATGCATTCATGGAGAGGGAGCTGTGAGGATAAAATGGCATGGGGTGGGGAACAGTGGAGTTCTGTCTCTTGGAAGTGTCTCCCTCAATGTCCCGCTTGTTGATATTCCTACAGTTATTCAAGATATTCCCATTGGGAGAAATGGGCGAAGAAGCAGTGATCTCAAGAAGTTTACAGACTATGAACAATTCTATGATGAATACAGAAATGTCACAATAAAGCCACCTCCACACCAACCACTGCATCCTTAGGTAATTTGTCGCATAAAAACAACATTGGTATCTCTCAAATATCAAAGTTTCATCTGCATTGTTTCAAAGGACTTTGTAGTTGTTAAATCAAACTTGAGGGACTAGTAAGATAGCTCAGTCTGTAGGGCTTGGCATTCAAGCTTGAGGATCTGAGTTCGAACCCCAGTACCCACCAAGAAAGATGGGTGTGGTATACATTTGTAACCCCAACCCTCAAGAGGCAGATACAGGTGGATCCCCGGGGTTTGCTGGCCAGCTACCCTAGCCTTATTAGTGAGCACAAGATCAAAGAGAAACCTTGTCTCCAAAACAGGTGAACAGAATCTACTGAGAGCTCATGGCTGAGTTTGTCCTCTGGTCTTTACACTCATGCACACATGTACTTATGTACCCTTCCTCTATTACCCAGAGGGGGACGCCCCAAATCAAACTTGAAAAGCTGAAATCAAGTTTTCTACAGTCCCCGCGAAGGATGGCTACAATGAATGGTACTGGAGTAAACTCTCTTTGAACACTGGGATGTATGGTCTCTTCCTGTTTATTTCCCATGGAGTCTACTGAGCCTGGAGTCTTGGGCTGATCACCTCCCAGAAGGAACTCCTTGAAGTACTATATCCCTTTGGTGAGAGGCCAACTGAGCATGCTGCCATCTGGTAAACACAGTGCTAAGTACCGTGACACCAAAAGTTCTACCTTCTCATCAACAGGCTGTGGCAGAGCCCAGAACTAAGGGTTTGGGGTTCCTCTGTTCTTCAAACACAAAACAAAGCCTTTGGAATTTGGAGAGGCTTTTGTTGAGAGCAAAACTCTGAGCTCTCCATCAAACATGAGCTTAAGGATATATTCTGCAAATTCTTTTAATGTCTGCCACAGGATACAGTTTATAAGCGGTGTGAGGTTTCTAAGCATACATCCAAATAAAAATAAGGACTATTAGCATAGCCAAGATTAAAAGGACACCATTCACTGAGAATGCCACACAGAATCATGAGCCTACTTCTGAGCACTTCTAGAAGAGGGCTGTCATCATCACCCTAGCTTTTCAGTGTTCATTTAGCAAGGCCAGCTTAATGCCTAAATGTCCACGGAGTCAAATCCACTCCCTCTGGGGGTATGTATATAAGAGAGCCACCTCAGCCTCCACATCACATTTGAAAGACTAACTGTAACAATACATGAACTGAACTTGGAGCTTTCTTGAGAAACAGCTGAGAAGAGACGACGCTTTCAGCGCCAGCCAGGGGGTTAGTGTTGTATATGGTGAAGGTGTTTGTTCCTTGGCCCAACCACACTTGATAGATTCTTTTAGTAATTATCTTTCCTAGGCTCACCTTCATGTAAAGTTTGCTGATCAAGAGCAGGGACTATTGTTTCCCTAGAGACCAGAAAGCCTTAATCTGCCTTTTCAACATTAGGAGAGTTCAAAAGGCTCACAGCACAAAGGGACATTCTCAGAGCTGGAGAACCAGAGGGATCGCTGGAGAATCCCAAAGCACCCCATTTTCAGGAAGAAACAAGAAGTTAGGATCCCTGCCCACCATGTCCACTGAGGTGGAGATTCACACACCTAGCTGGGGCCCTCTAACTGCTGTAGAAGAGGCAGTGGAGCACGGTGCTCGCCAATCTCTCTGAAATCATGGCACCTACCCAGAAAATGATATTATCTTACGGCATATTAGGGGAAATGGGTGAGGCCGGTGAGGCCACTGACTGTGCACTCAAGCTATTTCCATGAGTGCCAAGAAAGGAAGCCTTGGTGAAGAGCGGGGAACAGGGGATCTGCAAGCAGGTCTTGGTGTACATGTTATTTCCTGCAACTGCAGGCCAAAGGGCTAGCGGGTGCTTCTGCTTCCTCTTCCTGCGAAGTGGGGAAAGTAACCTAATCGCAGGGGCTGCTGAGAAAATGGTACTGAGTTACAGGTGTAAGATCCTCCGCACAGCGCTCTGAATAGAATGACGCTCAACAAACGGTACTGTTCCAACCTTGTAGCACTCTGTCACCTCTCCTAGTGGCCTCAGGGTGGGGTGTACTGGGTGGAGAAAACACCGGCTGGCACTCGGGAAACGCTGCTTCATTTTCAGGTTGTGGCTTTCGGTTGTCTCCGTTTTTTTAAAGTTATGGCAAAGTGTAATAAAGTTCAGCTTTTCAGCCAGCAGCGTGAAGTGTATTTACACTGCTGTCCGACCATGATCACTATCCATCTCCAGGATGGTTTCCATCACTCCGTTTCCATATTATAAATACAGCTTCCTGAGGGCCCAGATCCTGGCAACCGCTGCTTGTCTTTCTGTCCCTATGAATCTGACAACTCATCCAGGTGGAATCACACTGTATTTGTCCTGTGTGAGATGAACTGTGTTTTGACTGTCTCCTCACACTCCTCCCGTTGGAGGGCAAAGGATTGTATTTAACCAGAGGTCATTCTTAGTCCAGAAGTCTCTCCTAAAGACTCTTTAGTACATCCTAAGTTAGAGCACCTCAAGAAGTCTTTAGTACATACATCCTAAGTTAGAGCACCTCAAGAAGTCTTTAGTACATACATCCTAAGTTAGAGCACCTCAAGAATCAGACCACTTTGAGAGAAAAAGCATGTGACACTGTTTTATGAATTCCAGCTAGACAGAAGATGGTTCAGTGATTAAGAGCAATGCCTGCTCTTCCAGAGGACCCAGGTTCAATTCCCAGGACCCACATAGCAGCTCACAACTGTCTGTAACTCCAGTCCAGGGGACCCAACACCCTTACACAGATATAAATGCAGTCAAAACACTAATTTACATGGAATAAATTAAAAAGAAGAAGAAGAAGAAGAAGAAGAAGAAGAAGAAGAAGAAGAAGAAGAAGAAGAAGAAGAAGAATGAGCTCTAAACCAGTTCCCATCAATACAAAGTCAGAGGACAGACAAACCCATATATCAAGTCAAATAGTGCAGAACCATCTGGTCTGGGGAAGACCAGGGGTTTCTGGCTTGAAACGGACACTGTTCCATGTGAATGTTGGCCCATTGTTTCTTCATCTGGATGCCCACAGGCTCTTCATTAAGTACAGTATCTCCCAATCTAGCCTCATCATCTCCAGTCTACTTCTCTGAACAAAACCTTGCTTTAACTGATGGCATCTGCTGCCTAGATGCCTAAAGAAGCAGTCTGGAAATGCCTTCATCCTTTGTGTTTAGATATGCATGTGTGAGGAGGCCAGAGAGCAGCATCATTAAGTGTCTCCCTAATCATTCCCCATCTTATCTTTTGAGGCAGGATCTCTTGCTGAATCCAGAGCTCACCAACTGGCTAAACTGGTCAGCCCCTGAGCTTCAGGGAACTGCCCTGTCCATCCCTGCCCCACACTCACTAGGCTCACTGACATATTTGACTGTACCTAGCTTTTTATGTAGGTGCTGAGGATCCAAACTCAGGTTTTCATGTTTGCACAACCTACACTTTACCAGCTGAGTCATGTTCCCAGTCCAGAAACATTGTTATACCCTTACATACATCTTCTACACAGAGTCAACCACCGCGCTGTACTTGTGAAAGAAAGTTTTCTTTAAATCTTTTTCTCTCCATCCACCCTTGGTAAAGATTGCTCTGGTGCAGATTTCATCATCTGCTGAACTCCCTCCTCAGGCCTGTTGCTTTTCATTCCATACCATCTTCTACAATACCAGACTAATCTAATTGTTAAAAGCAAATACATTCCTCCTCCTACTGAGCCCTCTTCCTTCTCTTCTTGGGATAAAGTCAAACATTAGACTGGTATGCAGTACTTACTGTCTGTGTTCTGGCCTCGGATGACCTTTTTAGTGGAATCTCTCGCCACTCCCTGGGATCCACCAGGCACTTGAGAAACTGGAGTCACTTACAGTTCCTCACAAACTCTTGGCCATTTCTTCTCTCGGTATCTTTGTTTACGCTAATCCTTCGGCCTAAAGTGTTCTTCCAACTTTCCTGCTCTCATAAGTTGGGTGTCCCCACCCTGTGTTCCCATAATACCTGTTCCCATAATACCTAGCATGACACTTTAAAGACTCTATCATTGTTAGGCTGTATTTGTTTGGCTTTTGAGACTGAGTCTCTTTGTACACTTGTGATTCTTGTCCCTGGGCCTCCCAAGTGTGGGCATCACAGGTGTGCACTACCACATTTGTGTGGCTTTATGTTCATTTGCTCCAAGAATGTGAGCCATTTCAGAGAAGACACCAAACATGCTGGCAGCCTGTGTCTCCACAGTGCATGAACCACAAGCAGGACAAATGTGCAGTGCGCAGACCCCTGTGTGGGTCAGGTCTGGGGCCTCGGGGAAGGAGGTGCAGACCCCTGTGTGGGTCAGGTCTGGGAACTCGGGGAAGGAGGTGCAGACCCCTGTGTGAGTCAGGTCTGGGAACTCGGGGAAGGAGGTGCAGACCCATGTGAGGGTCAGGTCTGGGGCCTCAGGGAAGGAGGAAGAAAGGGAGGGGACAGGAGAAGGCATGGAAGAAGAGTAGGCACACAGGAAGGAAGAAGAGAGACTGTTCCTCTCAGTCCATCTCAGTGCTGGAGCTGAACTCAGGCCCTCTACACAGTAGGTAAGCACTCTAACTGATATCCCCACGTCTATATTTTTTGATAACATTATCATATATATACATGTAAATCCCAAGGAATCTATTAAAGATCAAAAGCAAAAATAACGGTCCTCCCCCAGAGCTCATGTTATTTAGAATAGGCTAACCTGGAACTCACTGTGTCGCCCAGGCTGATCTTAAACTCAAGTCTCTTGCTTCAGCCTCCCTAGTGTCTGGATTAAAGCTGTGCACCACCATGCCTTGCTTTGTATTTCTATATATTAACAACGAACAACTAGAAAATGAAAACTTAAAAACTCCATTCGTAATGGTTAATAACATACTTAGGAATTAGTTTAACAAAAAAATGTGCAAGCCTTGTATACTGAAAACTATAAAACACTGCTATGGGAAATTGAAAACAACTACAATAAATAGAAATGTAAAGCACGTTCATGAACTTATTATAAAACTTAGAATTTCTAAGATAGTGATTCTCTTCCAAAGAGGAATGAATTCAACAGCATTCCAGTCATGTTTGTTGTGCAGAAACCGATTCATTTATACTAAGATGAACATGAATGGAAAGGCGAAGGAAGTACACAGTCTAAATAATTCTGAAGACAGAAATATAAAATTGCCAGGAGTGGTGGCACACATCTGTAACAATCCCAGGAGTTTGGAGGCGGAGACAGGAGGGCTGTAAGCCTGCACTATACAGGGAGACCTTGTCTTCAAAATAAACAGGGGCTGGAGAGATGCCTCCGAGGTTAAGAGCACCTGCTGGCAGAGGGCCCCAGCTGGACTGCCAGCCTCCATGTTGGTGGCACAAAATGAGCTGTAACTTCAGCTCTAGGAAACCTGAAACCCTCTTCTTCCTCTGTGGGCACGTGCACTTATGTGGACGTACACACACACAAATGCACATACATACACATAATTAAAGCAAAATAAATCTAAATAAATAAATGACTGGCATTACTTGCTCTCAAGACTTACTATCAAGTGAGGACATGAGCACACAGATCACTGGGCTAGACCAGATCTGTATTTACATTTGCTCAGGGACCAAATACTGGATAAGAAGCAGCGTAAGGGAGAAGGATGGATTTGGGGTCACGTTCAAGTCCATCATGCCGGGGAAGAAATAGCGGCTGGACCATGAGGTTTCTTGTTTAGATCTGTGCAGACCAGAGCAGCGAGGGGAAAGCTGCTGATTGGCTGGCTTTCTTCTTGGCTTTTATTCAGTCCAAGACCACATGCAATGGGACGTACTGTCTACAGTCTGCGGGGAACCTTCCTCTCCCTGTTATTTATATCTTGAATTGTCCCCTCAGATACACCCAAAGATGTGGCTCCCTGGTGTCCTTGGAAGTTCTTGATGTATTCAGGTTGAGAGTCAGAGGTCAACCACCATCTATGGTCTTTACAAAGATGCTAAAGCAATTCAGTGGGGGAAATTTAGTCTTTTCAACAGATGTTTTTGAATTAGTGATATTAAATATGACGAAACTAGAACTATGTCCCTCACCTCACACCATACATAAAATTGAAGCAGAATACAGACCTACATTTATGAATTAAAACAACTTAATTATGGTGAGGTCCCCACCTACCATCTTGCTACTCAAAGCCACGCCAGGAGCAGTCTGGACCTCACAGAGAGACTGTCTCAAAAAGAAAATTAATTAATTAAATTTAGAAAGTTTCAAATTGGATTAGGCAAGACTTTCTTAAGCAGACTGCAAAAAAAATTCTCTCTATAAAATTAAGGCATGATAAAAAAAGAGATCTCATAAAAATTGTAAACTTAGTTTTTGGAAAGATGCAGTTAAGCAAAACAGTTTTGGTAAGTTTACAATACACACTGCTGACAATGGATGCTATCCATGTTTATTAAGAATTCCTATGTCGGGCTAGGGAGAAGGCACCCTGGTAGAGCATTTGCCCAACAGGCTTGAGGCTTTGTGCTTGATTCCTAAGATGGGGTGAGGGATGCATGACTCAAAAACTGAAAAATAAGGTATTACCATGCCAATTACAAACTGAGGAAAGATTTCAACTGATACTTCCCATTTCATGAATGAACTCACTGGGACGGTTGGCACACAAAGAGCTGTTCAATGGCACTGGACACCAGGGAACACAAACAAAACCACAGGACAGTGTCACATACCCTACTGTGGCTAAAATTAACGACCGAGAGTAGCCAAAGCTGGAAGTGATATGGAAGAACTCACTCACATACTACTAGGAAGACGATAGAATGGTGGTTGAATGACTGAGTTAAACATACACTTACTGGATGACTCAGCATCCCCACTCCCAGAGTTAACCAAACAACTAAAAGTGTATGTCAAAACAAAGACTTTCCCTTAAATTATATCCAAGGGGCACTGTTCTTAATCACCAGATATTGCAAAGAAACAAGATTCATTATCTGGGGTGGAATAGTACTCAGTAACAAACAAGAATGAAACACCGATACACAGTACAGACACCAAAAACATACTCCCTACCAAAAAACCAATAAAACATTATATCCTGCATAGTTCCATTACAAAGCAAATATTGTAAATTCTCATGCTTTCTAGCTACTAAGAATTCTATTCAAAACTGGAATAAAGATTAATGGCTCATATTCTAAACATGGTAATCAAAAACTCTCTGGATGGTCAGGTACTCTATCATGTAAGATTTTGCCTCTTTTATGGGTGAGGTGATGTTCTTGACAGTTTCTTATCTAAGTTTATTAACCACACTTTGAAAAGGAAAATAGGGGCGGTGGCGGCGCACGCCTTTAAACCCAGCACTGGGGCGGGGGGAAAATCTCTGTAAGTTCGAGGCCAGCCTGGTCTACCAAGTGAGTTCCAGGAAAGGCGCAAAGCTACACAGAGAAACCCTGTCTCGAAAAACCGAGGGGGGGGGGACGGAAAGGAAAATGGATAGTGACGTCTATTACTTGAGGCCACAGCTCTTCTTCCCTGATGCTTCTGAGATTCAGGGACCCAGACTATTTTGGATCCTGGTCTGAACAAGCTAACTGTAATGATAATACATTTGAGGGGTTGGAAAGATGGCTCAGTGGACCTGGGTTCAATTCTTTTTTTTTTTTTTTAGTTTTTTTGAGACAGGGTTTCCCTGTGTAGCTTTGCGCCTTTCCTGGAACTCACTTGGTAGCCCAGGCTGGCCTCGAACTCACAGAGATCCGCCTGGCTCTGCCTTCCGAGTGCTGGGATTAATTATTAGCACTTACATCAGGCAGCTTAAAACTTCAGGAACTGCAGTTCCAGGGGATCCAACACCTTCTGAACTCTGTGGTCCCTGGCATGAATACAGTGAACATAAATGCGTGTGGGCACACACGCATTTGCACACAAAAATCAACCTTTCTAAAAAAAAGTATGCTTGAGACAAACAGGAAAGCTCAAAGGCAGACTGGAAATTATCTGACGTTAAAGAATTAGATATAGAGTGTGTGGTGCATTTACTGTCTTTAGAAATCATTACTGTTAGAGACATAAACAGATACATATGAAAGTTTTTACAGATGAAAAGAGAGGTTTTACACTTGCTTCAAAATAGTCCAGAAAATTCTAAAAGCAAATTGAGACAGGGCCTCACTAAGTCACTGTCCAGGCTGACCTTGAATGCACTCTGTCCTGGATCCTTGGTATGCACTGTGGATCTTTCCTGCTTCAGCCCCTCAAAGTAGCTGGACTATAAGCTGATACCACTAGGGCTGGCAGTGGTTTTTTTTTTGTTTTTTGTTTTTTGTTTTTTGTTTTTTAATTTGTGATTACATGTATATTGTGGGGAGCGGGGCGTGCACACAAGGAGGTTAAGAGGAAAACCTTTGGGAATCAGTTCTTTCTTTCCACCACGTGGAGATCAAATTCAGGTGGTCAGGATTGGTGGCAAAGGGCCTTTTTATCTGCTGAGCCATCTCATTGGGCCAATGTTCTTGTTTGTAGAGTCATAGGCACTCATGGTAGATCTACGGACAGAACTGTTTGCACTGTACTTAGTTAATAAAACAATGGTGAGTGTGTAAAGGGGCATGCTCTTTGCTTTGGTTTAACTCCTCCTGTCCAGGACCAGGATGACTCCCATATCTTCATCACCTCCCGGGCTTGGATGGGCATTGGATCTTACAAGCCCCTTTGGGCTCTGTATGAGAAACCATTACTAGCCACGGTCACTGTCTAAGCTGAGTTTCTGATAATCTGTTGCTTGTTAATTCTTTCATCAAACCAAGCACTTTGCTCTTTTAGTGGTCAGAGTGAATTTTTATCTCAAGGTTGCATATTTATGTTCCTGTGGAAGAGATTATAGCTGGACAACCTGCCACCATTAAGGAACAACTCTGGCTTTCATGCCTGATGCCTTCAGCTGGGAGTGTCCACTCTGTAGAGGTCCACTCACATTCTTCAGAGATGGCAGGAAGCAGCCACTTGCAGGGCTTGACACTGACATTCTGTTCCTACTGCTGGGACTTGCAGGTTTGCCATGAAATCCTGAAGGAGTTTGAAAGTTGTCGCACATCCCTGGGGACACTACCAATGGATTATCTGGCGCAGTGTCATAATGTAGTCATGGCTCAGTTTTGAGACTGAAATCCTAGAATCTTGCTATGCCACAGTTTTGTCTTTTGCTACTCGGGGTAAACTAGTAATTGCCCATAGAAGGGTGCTGGGAGGCTGAAGGATCATAAGATATGCAAAGCACTGCTCAGTGTCTGGGGCCAATATACCTGGAGTTTCTGTCAACAATGTTGATTATTAATTACTGTCAACAGCTGCAGTTTTGCACCAAAAAAATCCCTCTAAGTCACCAATGTAGGTAGTTCTTAATGTTAACTATACAACTAGCTCAATACTGTAAAGGTACCCTGTAAGTGGCTTTCCTTCTTCCATTGAGTAGAAGGCCGTCTTTGGTTACAATTTGTTAATTAGAAAGGAGCTGAGTACATTCTGGAGTCAAAACTCACTGAGACTTTTCAGGAACTTTGATCAGAACAACTCACTTTTGAAATTACTTTATTCCAGTTATTACCATGAAGGAGAATTGTGCCATGGGCACAAGAGGGTAAAGAGAAAAAGGCTGCCTGCATTGACTCGGGTCTGATCCATAGCTCCCTCCCCACTAGACAGGCCCTTTGGTCTCTAAGAAAGGTGTCATGTGAGTCCGAGGACTCGCAACGAAGAGAATATGGCCAAGGAAGATTCATGAATGAAATTTTCAGCCTACTGTCAGAAGGTGCAGATAGGCTTTTGAAAGTGAACTCTGAAGAAGACACAAGTTTCAGTTTGAGTCGAACTATTGATGGTGGTTGCTAAGGGGCCAGAACTCTGAGCCAAGACCCTTATGAGGAAGGCGTGTGGTATGTGTAATCGAAAGATGAAGACGGCCTGGGCCCACTGTCAGCTTCACAAACGTCCTGGGTAAAAAAATCAATCAAAGAACTGAAAGGACCCAGGAGTTCTCCTGATTAAAACAAGGAGACATTAGAGAGATTTCTGTTGCTGCTCTCCACATTCTTTATCAGTTTGAACAATAGAAGGAACAGTTCCGCTTCTTACTACTAATCAACTCCTGTTGCTCTGATATTTATGGATACTAAAAATGATTATATTAAATAAAGACTCTCTCAGATAAGAGGTAGACATGACAACCCTACAATAACACTATGGCTTAAGAGTTTTGGTTCCGGGCCATTTCTGATATACACCACTGTGGTTTCCTAGCTTCAGTCATTTTACCAACTCTGATTTGTTCAAATATATTCATTAACATACGTAAAACAAATAGACTTTTCTGGATACAAAGAAGAAACTCATTTCTGAGGAACGTCACAGTTTGGGGTTTCCTGAACTTCCTGGTAGCCAACTTTTTTTTGCTGCCTGCTAGATGATGCCACAGACAGCACTATGCTCAGGGCAGAGTGGCCACCGAGAGGACGGCTTGACTCTTGGTGACAGTGTGACCCCATTCAAGTAACTTCCTGGCTTCTCCTAGGACTCATGCAGCTTGACATAATCGGAGCTTGGAGGGGGCATTTGCAGCAATCACAAGCCTCTGGCCCTTACTAAGTTTTCAAAAGCTCTCTTGATTTCTAAGTTATTGGCCTCAGTTAAGGAAAGAACTGTTTCAATGAGTAGCAGAATTAGTGTGAAGTTGCCAATTTTCTCTGGCTTCATAAATATTAAGCACTGCTAGAGAATGAACCCTTTGAAAAACAATATGACTGACTTCTGTTCTTAATATAAGCTTGGGAGCCACAGAAGGAAGAAAGAAGAATGGATGTATGAGTGGGAAATACAGACACACAGAGAAGACAGCTGACGAGCCTTATCATTAAGAAAGGAGGGAGGGAGGAAAAGAGAGAGGGAGGGAGGAAGGGAGGGAGGGAGGAAGGGAGGAACCAGAGCAAAAAACTCATCATTCTTTACACCCAATGAACCTGCTACCTACCTGTATCTCCCATGACAATTGCCAGGGAGTCAGAGCAGCCCAAGTCCCATGAGAGGACACAACCATGTCCAAGAGGACCCTTTCACAATGACACTGATACAGCAACCACAGCCATCTACAATGTTGTACTTACAGTTAACATTTATGACAGGCGGGACAATTACTAGCACGAACAATGTGGGGGAAACAAAGCGGCCACATCTACTAGCATCCAGTCATTATTAATCTGAAGTAGACCGTGTCAAGCCAAAGATGCACATGGAAACCTTGACAACAAACTACTAAGAAAGTATCTAAGCAACAGCAACCACAAAAAGAAGCCCCAAATGCATCCCCCATTGTACCCCAGCCTAGAGGTTCAAGTTCTTGGCTGCGGGGGTGGGGTGGGGTGGGGGTGGGGGTTCCTGCAGAGTTTCCTTTCCCAGAGCGCTTTTTCCTTGGCTTTTCAATGATCTGCCCACTCATGTCTTGGGTGAAATGTCACGTCTAGGAGAGATCACTCTAACCGTACTGAAAGACTGCGTCTGAAGACCCAACTCTGTGCCATCACAGTACGGGTGCCCATCTGAAACGGATGCACTCATGTAAGCCTTACAAGCATTACCTTATTTTCGTCATCACTGACATACAAAAGGTGAGTCAGAATACTGTGGTAAAGCAGCATACAGGTGCGTTTCACCTTTACCTGATTTTATCAACTGGACTGGGGCTGGCACACTGCCCCTGAAAAGGGTCAAATGGTAAAGATTTTAGGCCCTGTAGACCGTGCATCATCTCCATTGCACACTCTTTCCCTTCTCTCTTCTTCTTCCTAACAACTTTGTGAAAACATGAGCACTCTTCTCTGCTTATCCACTACATGGAAACATATTGGTGAAATTATTAAGGCCACTCCACATAGTTAAAAGGGAGGTTTATTTTGTGGGGTAACTTACAAATGAAGGGATAGGTTGCAGGGTCTGGCAAAGGTATGGCGCAGTCCGGTGGTGTTCTCTGGAGAACTCTGCTCAGTCTACCTCCACCATCCAGGGTCCTGGAACCAAGAGAGACCTCTCCTCTCCATCCTGGGTCTTCAGCGTCCTCTCTCAGCCCCGCCTTGTGGGCGTGACCATTACCGAAGCCTCAATGGGGGTTGGAACTTCCAGGCCAAGGCTGGGATGGCTACCCACTACAGAAATAGGCTGTGCCCTGTAGGCTATAGCATTCTATTTATGCTTTTTTTGGGGGGGGGGCGGGTATAAGTGCTCTGTCTGCATGCAGGCCAGAGAGGATGGTTGTGAGCCACCATGTGGTTGCTGGGAATTGAACTCAGGTCCTCTGGAAGAGCAGCCAGTGCTCTTAACCGCTGAGCCATCTCTCCAGCCCGGCTGTAGCATTCTAACTTCTCTGCTATACTACTGTGTGCACCCTAAGATCAAGCCTGAGATACTTACTTCTATCCCAAGAATACCTACCATAGTATTGAACACAGAGAAAATACAGTCATAGCTAACCTCATGAACTATGGAGAAAGAGAAGAGAAAAATGGACAGATTGGGGCTCACAGGCATCTGCTAGGGAGATTCAGCACATTGTCCAGGCCAGATCAACAGGGGTTTGTAGATTCCAGGGAAAGGCAGCTTGTCACAGTCATGGGTTCCACCCGCTTCTGCCTTTAGGTCCTGGATCTCAACTCTGCCACATGGGCCACATGCTGGTGCTTGCTGCTTTCTGGGGCCCATAAAGGGGCAGGGGGAGTCACTTCTTCAGGGCTGCTTGTACTCTGTGCCATTGCTGGGCCTTGCTACGTGGCTCTCTCAAAATCAGCATTCTGACAAACTGCTGGCTTGTGGGTACCATCTACCTCCAGAGTAAGATTAACCTAGCAGACACAGATGGACCTGTCCAACCACTTTAAGAACTTCAAGGCCCAAATAGTGGCCAAGAAACCTCCCTAACAAGTTCTGGAAGGAGGAAGCAGTTTCTCCTGATGTGGTGTGACTCTAGACACTGATCAAGGATGAGTAAGGGGCTAGGATGCTGCGCAGCCATACTCAGAAGTACAAGAATACCAGGGTGCTGCAGCACTGTCTGGGGAGCCAGGAATGTGGACAGCATCTCTTCTAAAGGCATTCTTGCAACAGTCCAAGGTCAGCACCATCTGGTGCAAGAGAGAGGTGCCTTTCCTCTGGCACCCCCAAGTTAGCACCAGCAGCTGCCCCAACGACACCGGCTTGCTGGGCTGGGAGAACGCAAGGACCGAGAGTGGGACAGAGAGCTAGCTCGTGTCCTGCCAGGTCTTGAACCTCAGCGAAGCTGTGGAGCCGCCCGCCCACGGGAGACTGGCTCTATCTGGAGGCACTTCCTTCCTCCTCTTTCACATGTTCAGATCCCAGAATAATTCACTGCAGTGTTCTTTGTCAAGTCCCTGCTACCCCAGAGTCACCCCCCATCTTTATAGAAGAAAAAGAGGAACAAATGGTCCCCTGGGCGTTGTAACCAAGCAAGCAGATGCTTCCAAAGAAAGGTAAGTGTCAGATGCGCAACCGTATGACTGAGGAAAACACATTATCTAACTAAGCTCCACTGTGCTGCAGCAGGCCCTATGTCTTAGATAAGAAGGAGGCAAAAGGATGCAAATGATGTGCTCAAAAGCAGGCTGTGAGTTAGGGATGGAGCAGAGGACAGCAGCAAAGGCCCTTCATTTACAGACTGTCCTTAGGATCTTCCAGAGGAGCCAACAGTGTGTGGGCCGTGACCCTAAGAGACAAGGAATGAACAGTCTGGGGAGGAAAGGAATGAGTTGGGGGGAACACATTGGAAAAAAGCCAATGAAACCCCAGGTTTTAATGCAGCCATTCCAAGGAGTGCCGGAGGAGTCTGTCTGTGAAGAAGGCAGTTCACAACTAAGGGGAAATGTGGTGGGGACACAATTTTGGATGTCCTACTCAGAAGAGCTGAGATAGGTGGAGAGTCATAAGAAATACTGGACACGCAATGCCAGGGAGACGATATTCTGCAGGAAATTCAAAAGCAGGAGTAAGTACTCCGAACGCTGAAGGTACTGACAGAGTTAGCAGGAGCCACATGCAAGTGTTCTTCCAGACTGAGTATCACCGCAAGAGATGATTTCCCCCCAGTAACCATTAGGGCTTGACATGGTTTGTCCCTCTAGGAGTCCTGTGCTGGATGTCTGGTTCCCCAGGGTGTATAATCTTTGAGGTCAGGCCTACAGAAAAGTGGCTAGAGCATTGGGTTCTGTGTTGGGAGGGATTGGTACCATTCTCATGGGAATGAATCATTTTGAAGCTAAATCACACATACATGGGGCCTCTGAATGTAAGCAGGTTCCTTTTCTATTTTGCTGCCATATTGTGACCCAGCCGAGGGGCCTGGAATAAATCTCAAGACGCTGGACTTGCGAAACTATGAGTTATACAAACCTCTTTTCTTTATAAAGTACCTAGCCTCGGACATATTGTTACAGCAACAGAAAGCGGACGAATACATGCCATTTTTTAGTGGCATGCTGAAAAAAAAGATTAGGACTAAAGAATGTTAAGAATGCGCTTTTTCCTTTGTGTCTGATATGGTTTACCACCAACTGAAAAAAACTATGACTAGGAAACAGGAGTAAGTTTCTGGAAAAAGATTTGCACTGCTAGGACACTACAAGATGAAGGAGCTGTTGAGGTATTCCTTCAATCTACCACTGGGTTGTCTGTCCTCAGTCACTCTGGCAGCATCTGACAACCACTGCTACCACCACCACAGGAGGCGAGGTGCAGACTCCCGTGGATGAGTTAGGCTGGGGCAGTCACATCAGGCAATGCTTCCAAGTCAACTGAAGCTGCAATCGGGATCTGGGTATCAGGTAAGAAAAGTGTAATTTTGAGGCTTCCTTTCCTAGTGTACTTTTTACTGTGGGCTAAATTCCATACGGTGAAGTTTCCCCTCCACCATGCACATTCAAAAAAACCAAAGCAGAAGGAAGCTTGACCTAGTGATTTGAACAAGGTGTAGTTGAAGCACTCCCAAGCTGGAGCTCTCTCTCCAATTCTGTTTATCTGCACACATTAAAAAAAATGCCTTTTCCAGATTTAATACTTGAAAAAATTGCCCTAATGTAGAATGAGCTCCCAAGCAGGACCACAGTGTGAAGCACCATGCAGGTTGGGACGGCTGGGTAACACAGAGAAGGAAGAAGATCCATTCTCAAATGCATAGCCCGCTCTCCACAGTCTCTGTGAGGGGTGTCAGCATCAGGCTTGACGGGGAGGCTTTCTTCCCATCTTATGGACAGTCAGGGGCTCAAAAAACCCCAAGGTCAATATCTGCACATTGTCTGACACCATGGCTATACAGGGCCAAAGAACCCCTTCCCAGCATGGTCTAATGAGAGACAAGGAAGTTCTGCCTCTGAATGAAGCCAGCTCAACCCCTTTGCTGGCTTTTGTCCTACCTCAGGCTGGAAAAGCTGGAACTCCTTGGTCATTGACTTAAGCAGAAATATTATACACCAAATTGCCAGGGAATGATGGGCTCAGTTGACTTGCAGCTCAAAGCTGATGCCACAGGCCACTGGCCCCTCTACAGCAAAGAAATACAATGTCAACCACCTACAGGGGAAAGCTGGACCAGTGGGCAATGACCCACTACTGACCGACTATGGAATAGTCATCTGCATGTGACCTCAATGTGGAAAGCCACCAAGAAGGGCTGGCGGGGATGCGCAGAACACTCCTCCTTTATATTCTATGCCATTTTGATTAGCCACAGTCAAAGACTTCCACTCACTAATGACCAGAAGATCAAAGCAAGCCCGCTTGCTGGAATCCTAGAAGTCTGGAGACCTGACATGGGGTACTGAAACAGAAGCCTGTCTGGGGTGGGGCTGCTGTGTCCTGACAATAGTGACATTTTGTACTCAGTCATTTTCTGTTGTGAGGGGCTGTCCTGGGACAGATGGACATTAGGATGTTTAGTTGATCGCTAAACCCCTCATCCACTTGTGACAGTAAGAAATGTTTTCAGACATTATCAGATGTCTTCTGTGGGGAAACATCACCCTAGTGGCAAGAAACAATGTTTTTTTTTGGATGAAATTTCTTGTTATGGCCTTAATATAAATATACACATGTTCAAATAGAAAGGGCCATGTCAGAACACCAAAGGTTTTCACCCTGATTATTACAGTAGACTATCTCTAAGCAGAGACGCATAGCAAAAGTATACTCACTGTGCACAAGAAAACAAAAATCTTTCCACATCAGCAGCAGAGTAAGTTTTGTGAAGCCTTCTGCATCGTATTCCACGACACCTCTAAGTAAGAAAACACACAAACCCTCATGAAAATAAGGTTCAACAGCAACAGGACTAAGTTGAGACTATTTCAAAGGCAACTGAAGCCCAGATAGACGTAAGCCATGCGTGCGTCAAGAAGGGGCTAGGGTTTGGAAGGAGAGTACCGAGGTTCGGGTCACAACCTTGCCATTTGCTACAGCTCATGACCCCTCTCAAATCTCTTAACCTGTGGAGACTTAGCTTCCTCATCCAGCAGGAAATTATGCTATTGGTAACATTTTAAGAGGATTGTGGAAAAAAAAAAACCGATAAACATAAACCACAAAATGGAAACATCAGCCATCAGTTATGAGTAAAGAGACAATCTAAGAAACCAGTCAGCTGGGCATGACGTCTCATGCCTTTTATCCCGGCACTTGGGAGACAGGGGAAGGTGGACCTTTGGATCTCTGTGAGTTCAAGGCCACTTGGTCTGCATCTCTAGTTCCAGGCTGGCATACAAAGTAGGACCCTGTCTCAAAATGAAACAAAATTTAAAATGAAACCAGGTCACAGGTGACATTGCAATACCAAATGTCACCTGACTACCTGGACAGTGAGCTTAAGTCTCACTTTACGCAGGGGCTAAAAAGAGGTGACACTGGCGATCTAATTTGGGATTGTACTGGAATTCTTGCATTGGTACCCTGGCTCTGTCTTCCCAACAAAGCAGCGACGTCAGTGGCCAAGTTCTAACAGGGTGTCAAGGGACAACCGTTCCTGACTTGCTGAGGGGTCTGGCAGAACCTGGTCGGCTCACTTCATCCATTTCCCACAAGAACGGAGTGGTAAAGGATGTTGTCACCAAAGTATGACAATACTAAGCGTGTACTCCTGAAGTCTCTGAAGAGATCCCTCCTCCCTGACTGATCAACGATAATGATGTTTCCCAGTTTAATATTGGGACATTCTGGGAAACATACAGGAACTAAGATCCCAAGGACCAGGTGACTTGCTCAAGGATCTGATTTAAGCCAACAATGCTGCCTTATGAATGGACAATTAGCTCAATATTATAACCATGGGGTCGGAACTCTTTAGCCCCCATACCTCATAGGCAAAAACATAATATAAAGCCTTTTGTGCCTAACCATACAATATGGTAATACAGTGGTAATCATTTGTAATTTAGTAACTATACTATATTATGCAAAGTATTTATAAAAAAGAATGACATTGAAAAGCAAATAGAAATTCTTTTTCCTATTTCTCTTATACTCCAGTGAATGTGTGCAACCCTTGGGGTGTGTATCTCCCATTCTGAAGATGACTGGACTCGTTTCTTCATTTTCAATCATATATGCTAAAGATAATCTACTCAAGATTTAGAGCAATAATGTCTATTACCACTATTGTATAAAAAGTTCTCTTTCAAAATGTTCATCAGTAAAGCTGAAGATAATTTTGGCTGTGATAGACTTATGTGAAAGACAGCCATGTTGCTCGGTATTGACACTCTGTGTAGCATCATGAAAAATGTCGTAATAGTTAACAAGAGAATTGCCTGGCGGTGTCCCGGGAGTCAGACTTTGCTCTTAACTGTGCTATGGTGCGCACGCTTTACTCTTACTTTCTCTGCCCTTACTTGCTTACTGGGTAAGCAATTTTTATTTACTTAAATTTGTGCTTCTGTTTATGTATTTTGATTATTTTCCAGTCATCTCTGAACTAAGAAGCAGAGCCCTGAAATCTCCAGCACAGACACCGGGCAGGGGGCTCCACCTTTAAAGGCTGTGAAGAAAACACAGTGGTGCCCTGACTGTGCTAAGCCCCAGGGGAAGCTTATAGGGCCCCTGACAGTACTTAGAAGAAACAGGGCTGCAAACTCCATCGCTTCTGGCATCCAGAGGGACGGGCAAAGGCACAGGCCAGCAGTGGGAAGAGTACTCCATGCTCTGCCTCTGGTCAGACGCTCCCCATCTGCCTCCTGGGCCATCTCTCACCCCTCTGCAGTATAACTCATCACTGTTAGGTGTAAAGTTAGGTGTCCTTCCCGAATCTGTGAGGCACTGCGGGTGGTAGGGTCCTGTCAGGAGACCCAGATCCGGGGGAAATACGATTCCTGCCTTGCTGGCCCCTCTTCTAGTAAGACATCACTGGAACACTAAGCTTCCAAGACTCAGGGCTACCTGCGATAAAATGTGCTTCTAAAGTGCCTGACTGAACCATCCTTGATGTCCATCACCAGCTGAATGGACAACCAAAATGTGGTACACATAGACAATGGATTTCATTCTTCTTTATGGCACGTGTAGGAAAATGGACAGAACTGGAAATCATTATGTTAAGCGAAATACAGCAGACTCAGACAAGATAAATACCACATGTTTTCTCATATATGTGGAATCTACTTTCAAATATGTGTGTGTAGGTCATGAAGTAGAAAGAGCAGCCTAAGAAGGGGGAGCGTATGAGGAAGGCTGAGCGTACGGAATCTATGAGACAGGAAAGTAAAGGGGAGACTATTTGGGAGGAAGAAGGGTCAGCAAGAGACACAGGGGATATGGAGAGGGTATTTAGAAGAAAGGTAAGAACAAAGGAGGATGATGTGCGTATGGAAATGCCAGAATGAAACCCATTACTTACATGCTAACTTAGCAATTAATTTTAAAAAAGCATGGAAAAAAGGCCCCGTTGGTCCCCTCCAGACAACTAGAAGACAATGGGGGTGAAGGTGCAGTGCAATGCTCCCCAAGAAACAGGCTTTCCACCCATGATGGCTGCAGAGAACACCACCGTGATGGCTGTGTTTGGCAGAGGCATACTTATGTTCGGAACATACTTGGTTCTATTGTTTGTTAAAGGATGCTAAAAGCTAAGGCAGCCTGGCAGCTTTAGGGTGAGCACCAAAGCCAGAATGTCACAGAGAAGGCCCCACCTGTGAGGACCAAGTGCACTGCTGGTGCATGGTGTAGACAAGGCAGAACTTACGTGCCAAAGTGACTGAGGAAAGCAGCGATGTACTCTCTTCTTTTGTGATACCCTTGAATCACGTACTGTACCTGGAATGGGAATCCAAAGCCGAGAATTAGTACAGAAAGATTTAAAACGTTCTATTATAAAACACTGGAAAGATCGGGAGAAGCAGAAGCAACAGGGAAAGGAACACTCACATTCCCACCCTATATTCACCAACGGTGAGTATTTTGCCTAGCTGCTTCATCCAGCTGTCTACCTACCTATCTATCAACCTATCAATCAATCTTCCTGAAACATTTCAAAGGAAATTAGAAACATCCTGACGGTTCACCCCAAATACTTCTTTTAATATGCAACTCCAAAAGAATCTGACATTCTCCTTAGGAAGCCACAAACACGGTGTTTAATGAGCATTCTGATGTCATAGGCTACCCTGTCCATGTTCAGCTTTTCTTCATGGCCTCCAAAACGCTGTTCCCCAAATTGTATAATAATTGGGGTTGGATATGCTGTTTATATTTTTAAAATATTTTAATCACATAATAACAGCATGTGTATCTTTTGTGTGTGTACATATGTGTGTCCACACAAACAGGCATAAAAGGAATTGCCTTTCAAAGAGATTGGGTTAATGGTCTTATAGATTGTCTCAGTTTTCTGTTTCCTTTATTGTCTGTATTTTCCTATACATTAGAAGCTAGAGCTAAAGGTCTGATTAGACTGGATTAAAGGGTTTTGGCAAGAAAGCTTCCTAGGTGATACTGGCTTCATCATTTGGAAAAATCACTCCATTGTAGAGGGACGCTTTTCCTTGCTATAGTGAGTGTATGTCATAGTATAGACACAAAGACACACACCCCACTACTCAGGGCGAGCATTCTGCTAATGTATCTCTCAAAGCATGGGAAGACTTGGTTCCCCATCAGTCATTCACTTAATGGGTTCAATATCAATTGGGAGATTCTTCTCTGAATTATTTCATTTGGGGTTGAGAAATGGTGAGCTAAAAAAGTTCTATTATTCCTTTTGTATTTATCAGCAGACATTCTTTATAAAGCGATTTCATCAAGTGGGGGCTTTTTGGTTATCTCGAACTCTATTGAAAGGGTAAGATAAAATTAAAAAGGTAAGAGAATGCCTAATTTCTTCAAAAATCTTAATATTCAAATGAGAAGTATTACAATGGGTGATTTTATTTTGCATTTTTGTATATCCTGGTTAGCATAAAAATGACAATTTCTACAAAAAAAAGTTAAGTTGTTATGTTAGGTAGCCGAAAGTAAGTTATTTATACAATAGCTTCTACCATAAAAACACATTCTTTATAATGGTCTCATTGTGGCTGAAAGAAATAATGAGCCCCCCCCCCCAAAAAAAAAACCAACCTGTTTTTATTGGCCATAGCCACACTGTATTCCCATGGCTAAGGAGAGCTCAAGATAAAGTACTTGGCATAACCTTGACACAAGTGTTCCTGATAGCCAAGCTCTACCTTCAAAAAGTAAAACAATTCTATTTATATAATAGCGGTTCATGTCAATTTACAAAAACAAGGCTTACTTTGCAGGCTTAATGCAAGATCAGATGTTATTTTCAGAAAAGAAAAACAGATGATAAGTTTGCTTAAGTGGCTTTGTTTAAAAAAAGGATGAAAACAGTTCTGTGTACTTGATTTTAAAAACAGAAAAGCATTTTAACAGAAACCCACAACAAAACTGGCTATAAAGATAGATTCCGATGTAATTATGGAAACTCATTTGAAGAGACTGCTCCTAAAAGCAGCCCATGCTGTCCTCGTTTAGAACAAACAGAAGAACACCAATTTTAAAGACAAGTAAAATTAATGAAAGGGAACCAGATAAGAAAAACACTGATTCTTATATTTCTAAGAAAACGATATTCTAATTTTTTTTTTTTTTTTTGAGGAAAATGTATGACTAGAAATTAATCTCAACTGGGGAGCTTTAAAAAGGCTTTTCTTCTCAGTTCTAGAAGACACAATTTACATTTTTCTCTGGAATTCTGGGGCACAGATTTGAAGGCAGTGCAAAGCCCCAGAATGTAAATAAGAGTCCTGCCCTCTACTCTGGCTCGGAGGGGAACAGTGAAGAGAGGGGGGACTTTGTCTCAGCAGAAGCCACCACTCAGTGAAACTAAGTGCCTTGGAATCTGGGCCATCCCACGTGCCGTAGCCTCGCCAGATTTCAGTTTCCCTGACATTTAAAAATTAACACTGAAGCCTCTGAAATATTACCGTCCTTTAAAAAATATGTCCTATAGAGAGATGAACTATCTTCTGAATGAGAGAGATAAACAAAAGATCTATTTTCCCAGCCAATATGAAGGAGTCAACAGGAGCAAAGAAAATAGCACTTTGGCAATTAAGCCAACTGAGTCACGGTCCATGTGGGATGGGAAAGAGCCAGGACTACTAGTGTGTGAATATCTCTAGTTTTCAGCTAAATATATTGGCTAGACATTAACAAGTATATGCTCACACTTTTGGGAAATGGTTGACTACTACCATTACAATAAACTCAGCTATATGCTTCTGAATACAGCTAAGGGGAAACTTCAGCTAATCCGATCTGGTGGGGAGAAGACCAGCTGACCCAGATTCTTGCCCTTGGAGAAACAAAACCTTTGGTCAACTGCTCCCAGGCACGACAAGAATGAAGGACAGACAGTTAATGGGTGAGATAAGGAAGCAGAAGGAAATGAGGGCCGGCGTAAAGAATCCTCCTGCCATGGGCTGGCCGTGGACATGTGTGTACACCAGATGACCGGGGAGAAGGGGGTTTGCAAACGTAAAACCCTAAGAAGACACAAGATGCACCAAAAATGTAGGTGATACGGGCCTACTAAGAGTTGACGGAAACAGCCATAATAAAGGAAAGAGATGTAGATAAGACAAGCGGTGAAAGCCGGGTCCGCAGAAAAGGGAAAGGAGAAGGAGGAAGAGATGAGCTGTCCTTCAGAGTAGGCAAGGCAGAGGCTGAAGGCACAGGGGCGGGTGAGTGAGTTGCGGGAACCATGATTTGACAGCTGTAGGCACATTCTGGAGGAGGAACTCTCACAAGACAGAGGGTCAGGGGACTTGCTTTTACCTTGTTGGTGAGCAGGTGGCACACCTGAGGCACATAATCAATGAGACATCCTCCTCCTGGAAAGGCAGGGATATGAAGAGCCGAGGAGCCTCCGAGGGCACTGAAAAGACATGAGCACAAGGAGCTTGCCTTAGAGCCAAGGTGACGTAGGGCACGATACCCCAAGCAGACGTGGCATCTCATCACGGTCTGGCCGCCAGCTGACTTGGGCTAATGAGGTTGGGAATATGAGCATTAAACATCTGTATTTTAATTCATTTTGTTGCACTAACAGATTACACAACTGAACATCCTGCAGATGATATCTCACACAGCAGTATATCTCTGCCACTTCTAACTGGCTCAGGGGCATGTCTCACTTTCATACTCCACGTTGTGCCAATTTGGTGCTGGACAAAGAGAAGTTGTTCATCAAACCCCTGGCCTGAGCTACGGGGGAAGTGACAGCGAGTTCTAGAGCTCATCAGCTTTGACCTGTGCGTTCTAAAAGACACCCAAGACAAAGAGATGGGGACAAACAGGCTGAGCCAATCGATAATCGCTGAGCCGATCGCTGATTCTGAAACAGGCGCCAGAACTTTCCCACGGGTGAAACTCTTTCCACAGAAATGAAGTGCATTGATAGAAAGAAACAGTTCAGAAATGTACAACGCGGCTTTTATTTACCACCCTCAATCTTTCCTGCTGCCATTTTTTTCATTTTATTTTAATGTATATATTTCTACACTGTCCTTAAACTCCCCCTGTAATATGCTGGGGAATAAAACAAAATACCCCAGGCCCTTAATGCTGTGATCATTTATTGTACGAGTCCCAGCTCCAATGTTGTGAATGAATGTCACAGTAACTACCTGCAAGCTCCTTTCTAGAGAGTGGAGGGCAGGGTGACTCAGTCTAGGGCCATGACACAGAGAACACACTGAACTCCAAATCCCTACTCTACTGACTGCAGATTTCTGAAATTCATTTTCCTGGTAAATATGAATTTTATGTTTGCTTTTGGGGATGAGAAATCTCAACACACAAAAGGCAGGTGATGTGAGGAGGTGGGAGATGGAGTGGAGATACTCAGCCCTCACTTTGTTGACTCAGATGAGGACTGAGAACTGATAGCAGCCTGTGCCCTGGTACCCACTGCAGGTCATCTATGTTCCGCAACTGTCCAGTACCAGGAGGGCCAGGGCTTCGCTCACCGCTCTTAGCATGGATACCGGGGTAAGTAACACCCTGTGAACTGGGGGCCAGCTTTCTGTCCTTGCTTCTAACCCACAAGGCACACTCTCCACCAGGTCCTAATGATTCCATTAGGTTAGAAAGCCAATCAGGAAGAAAATTCTAGAGGACAAAAATCAAGAGTTCAATATTTAGGATTGAACTTGTGATTACTGGTTAAATATATATACAATGTAGAAAACTAAAGTAAATACCAAGATCCAGGCTACTCACAGCTTACTTAGAGAAATAATTGTTGGTATTACAAAAATTCCAAAATAAGTAAACTAGTTTGGGCAGTTTCCTGGAATTGATTGACTGCAGTGGCTTTTGGCTTGTATAAAACATTATAGGATAGATCTTTAAGCATTTGTTAAATTGTATAAAAGGAAAACGGTCTTCAGGCCACCCTCCCAATCTCTCTCCTCTCTTCTCCATCTATCTTGATCTCTCTCACATTCCTGTTCTCTCTCTGTCTCTCTCTCTGATTGAGTTGTGTCATTCTGAAAAACAGCCACACACAAGAGCTGTTTATGATGGTGAATAGAAACAGAGGTATGAAGAAATCTAGAGTCTTGTGGCCAGGCCCATTCCTCTGCTTATCAAGAACCGATATTGTTGCTATTCAGCTGCACTGTCTAATTTAGCCTTCCCTACAACTCAGACAAGTAACTTTCCAGGCGAAGAGAGCAAGGCCTAGAGGGAAATTACTGAAATTACAACTAGTCAGTGGTCAACCAAGACTAGACGGCAGGTCTATGTGCCTGTCACTAGCACCCCTGATAGTTTTGCTGACATACTTGGCTCCCTGAGAGGAGAGCGAATTTAATCACAAAAGGCTACAGGGGTGGTAAGAACAGCTGGCGTGGCTCCCTCAAGCCCTCAGGTCAGGATGTGGATGAGGAGAAAGCTCCCGAGGCACTCCCGATGATCGCTAAAGCAGATGCCGTAGGGCTCATCTCCCATTGCGCTCGCTCGTCCGAGGAGCAGGTGGGCCAGCGGTCCTCTTGGTGTTCATACTTCAGCACTCACCCACATGCCCTCAGCAGTCAGACTGGCCTGATCCTGGAGGCAATGAACTGACCGCTTTTGGTATCCACCTCTGAACCACTTAGCCTGCTGTGCTCAGCTAGCTGAAGTCTATCAGGTGTTATGAAAGAGACATAACCGGGCTCATTTTAAAAGGATGCTTATGACGGGCGGTGGTGGCCCACGCCTTTAATCCCAGCACTCGGGAGGCAGAGGCAGGCGGATCTCTGTGAGTTCGAGGCCAGCCTGGTCTACAGAGTGAGTTCCAGGACAGCCAGGGCTGTTACACAGAGAAACCCTGTCTTGGAATAAAACAAAACAAAAGATGCTACCTTCACCTCGAGTTTAACTCAGGAGTTAATTAGCGTGTTAGGGTACATGACCCAAGATCCAGTGTCATACACCGATAAGTGCTGCTGATTCATACGACAATACCCACCTCATGGGTAAATATTTAACAGGCTGGTTAGAGCCTGAATGCTGTCCCAATCGTGAGAATAAACAAAGACTGAGGCCATGAAATAAAAACACCATTATATTTTAAAAGGGTGGAAGGTACAAGTAATGGCTTGTGAGCTCCCATTATTTGCTACTGATGAACTAACAACAACAACAACAATAATAATAATGGGCTGAACATATGGAAAACACTCTGTGCAGCAGAGATTCCAGGACTTGCTCAGATACTGCCAGGGACATGGGGCTGGTGGGAAGAAGGCAGGGCTAAGCCTGGAAGTGGCTGCTGTGGGCTGAGCTGGGCAAGCTGCTGCCCCTTCTGATCTCTACAGTGGAGCCCTGAGAGATGGGTGAGAAGGTGAGGAAGTGTTGTGGGTGTGGCAGGGCCTCGGGCTGAATCTGGGAGAGGGGTGAGAGGGATGTTTGGATGCAGAAGCATGGAGTCATTTTTCATGGATTAAAATGAAACTTGAAGTTAGGTGCTAATTTGTGGAGCTGAAACTAAATTGGCTTGTACAAATGTGAAAGTCAGAGGTGGAAAATCTTTTCATCCGGCAGTTAGTTGACTAGAACAAAAGGCAATTCCAGCCATCTCCTGAGCTCTAAAAGATGATCAGAGCAACTGCTTCTGATGAAGATTAATATATTTCCATGTAAATGAAGCTGACAGGGTCTTTGGTGAACCTGAGTCAGAACGTCTCTACTGCTGCTGACTTGACTGGCTGGCTGCAGTGTGCCAACAGAAGGCAGGGAGCCAGCCTGTCTGAAAGCCTGACTTAGGACAATGGGGTCTGACACTGATTCCTGAAGAACAGCAACTCCCAGTGAAATGAAGAAAGCATCTTTTAGATGGAGGGAACCGGAGAGGTGAGGGATACACACTCACCGCTCTCCTCCCTACAGAGGTCTCTCGACTCAAGCATCTCATCAGTACGACAGAGACAGTGCCGCTCTTAAAACAGATGATCTCTCAAGGCAATAGGAGGATTAGATTAACAACAGGGTTATACTCATAGTCAAACAGCACCAAACATCCCCCCCCCCCCCAAATACTAGAATGGCTCTGGGCTGAGTATTCATGACCAGGAGTAAAGACAAGACACTTTCAGGGACACCTGGGACAGACCCTGTGCTCTGATAATGCTCTTGACTTAGGTTCCGAGGGACAGGGAGCTGTCCAGGCTGCCTCCTCCACAGGACAGTTGTGAGGAGTGTGGGAGGGTAACACATGGAAACGGGAATTTTCAGCACCATATCCAGGAGACAGGTTGCCTCTAGCTCCAAGCTAAAGGAAAGACAAAGGGTTACTGTCAACAAAGATCAACAGTCTGCTTAACAGTTTAAAGGTGTCATTTTCCAAAATAAATATATGACCAGGACATCACAGCAAGTCCCCATGAGGCAGAAGGAATGCCAGGGCACTCCATGGTACCGGAGTGTATTTCCTGGAGGCAGGCCAGGACAGTCCTTACAAGTCACTGATGTTTAATGAGTACCTACTTTGGCCAGGCATTCCATAATATCTAAATTCCATAACAACCCTGCCAACCAGACTTAACTAGATCCACTCACAGGTGAGAAAAAGGAGGTTCAAAGTTTCAGGATCTTATCCAAAAAGACCAGCTACAATGCAAGAGCCTGTCTTTCTGGTTCCAAATTCTTTCTGTTTCACTAGGAATTCTTTCATAGGAAGACTCGTCTGCCTTTTGTATGGGTGTTTTGTCTGCATGTCTGTCTGTGTATGAAGTGCATGCTAGGTGCTTGAAGAGGGCTTAGGATCCCCTGGAACTGGAGTTACAGATGGTTGTGAGCTGCCATGTGGCTGCTGGGAATTGAACCTAGGTCCTTAAGAAGAGCGGCAAGTGCTGAGCCATCTCTCTGGCTCCAATACTGAATGCTTTAAAGATTATTCCCTATTTAATCCCAGCACTCTGGAGACAGAGGTAGGTGAATCTCTGTGAGGTTGAGGCCAGCCTGATCTACAAGAGAGTTCCAGGACAGCCAGGGCTACAAAGAGAAACCCTGTCTCAGGGGGAAAAAAGATTATTCCCTAAACTGGGGTTGGTAATGCACTCTGTAATCTCAGGACTTAGAAGGCTGAGGCAGGAGAATCTGTATGAGTTTGAGGTTAGCTGGGATATGTAGTGAGTTCTGGGAAAACCTGGGCTACAGTGCATGACTTGGTCTTCAAGAACACCCCCTTAAAAAAAGTCTGTTCCTCACCTAAACTAACCATCAAATTTATCACCTTACTCCTTCTTAGTTTAAGATACACATGTCACAGCTAACCTAGTGGGCTTAAAAAAATCCATATATACAATACACACATATATCAACTTATACACACACTTTCTAGACCTGTTGTTAGCGCTTAAATCACTTTGTGACTTCATTTTAATTTTGAGCCATATCAAAAGACTCTTGATCCTCAGTTGAGCGAAATTGGGGTATAATGTGACATGGAAAGATCCCAATGTGCATGAGAGAAGAAGAAAATAAAAGACAGATTAAATGGAGTACTCAAAATCACCAGTAAGGGACATCTGGGAAGCCACATTGGGGTAGGAGGCTCCCAGTGACATCCGTGCAGGTCTGTCTGCACATACTTGTAGTAAAGCTAAACACACTCCATTGCTTGCTTGTAATACTGTATTCTATTTCTTGTTTCTCAATTTTAGAGAAACATAAAAATGGAAATGTTCTGAGATAATGACAAAGATGATTAGGCACCGGAAAATGTTCCTCTTTGGAGCAAAGTCTGAAGAAGCTGAAACTGAACCGAAACAATTTCTTAGATGTTTATGACATTATTAAAAGGACGATTAAAGAAGATAAAGACATACTTTGTGGGTACTGTCAATTGGCTGTTCTCTGCTTAGGGAAAGCATGCATGAAAAGAACTCCAATGGCAAAAACAAACAAACACACAAGCAAACAAACAAACAAATAAATAAATAAATAAACAAAGGGATTTCGTCTGCAAATGAATTCCCCGTGGGACAGAAGGCAGACCAACTCCACTTACTGAGTACTAACTATGTCTGCATTATGCTCTCCATCAGGAGTGGGGTGATGGATAATCTTGATTGTTAATCTGATGGGATTTAGAATTGCTATGGAAACAAATCTCTGGGTATATCTCTGAGGGGTTATCTAGATTAGAATACTTGAGGTGGGAAGAGACATTCTAATGTGGGCAGTACCATTCCATGTGCTGGAGTCCTGGACTGGATAGAAAGGAAACAGATCTAAGCACAAACTCTAGTTCCTGACTGTGGACACAATTTAACCAGCATCTCCTGCTCCTGTATCCCTTCCTTGCCACAATGGACTGTAAGCCAAAGCAAACGCTTCCTTCCTGAACCTGCTTTTGTTCCAGGGACCAAAACGTACCTAATACAAGAAGGGTTATTCCATCTTTCAGATGAGAAGGCTGGAAGGTGAATAAGCTACATAATCCCACTAAGGCACACAAGGTGGTGATGGCAGACACAGCCAACTCCAGGTCTCGGAGGTAAATCTGCTCTACTCCCAGGTTTTTGGTGACTACTTCTGGCACTTCAAAATCCCCCAACACACAGACCCGATCTCTACTTCTACATGTGGCTTGAGTGTGTCAGGTCATGACCAAGCCCTTGAGGCTTTTTCCAGGAAATCTTACTAAACTTAACCAAGTACCAGATCTGAAGCAAAAAAGAGTCTTTCTCATTCTAGAGAAAAACTCTTGGGAACCAAAGAGAACCATGTAGATCAGAGGCCCTGACCCTTTCCAGGGGAATGCAAGCAAGAAAAATTTACATTTAAAGGATACAGAAGATGGGAATATTTTAATTACAAACAGAGTCTAACAACATGAGCTCTAACCAAGCCTTTGTTCAGTAACGTGCTTTCTTAAGTTTGTTAAACATTTCAGAAAAGCCTGTAAGGGGCAGTCATCTTAACAGATGTCCACCATCAGGATTCTGTTAGCATGTGGAAACACATTTTAAGGAAGGCCCCCCCCAAAAATAACGGGCTTGGTAGATGTCCTAGTTAAGACTTGGTAGAAACTACTTAGAAGATAGCTGGCCACTAGAGACATACCATGGGAAGGCTGAGAAAAGTTTTTCCCTCTTGCTTAAGCCCTATTCCTGGCCGATGAACTGTAGCTAATTTCATCACAATCCTTTAAAGTAAAGCTACTTTCAAATACCACTGGTCAGGTATGAGTGAACTCACCTTCTATTTGTTATACATTTACAAATCTGCATTGCCCCAGAATGGCTTCATGCCCTTGTATTGAGTGGAGCCAGGTTACTTTTCCCATACCTTTGAAACATTTTTACTGGATGCATTCAATAGTTACTCAAACCTAATTTATCTTTCCCAACAACTCCTTGCCTCGCAAAAACATAGGTGTTAAGGTCATCCAAAGGCAGATGCAGAGAGTAAGAGGCAAAGCTTCTGCCTCAGAGGAGAGGGAATCTATCTGCTTCCTGTTCAGTGGTGTTTTGCTAACGGCTCCTCCACATGAATGGCATGCACACACAATGGCCCTGTGCTCCAATGGCTAGTGTGGAGGTAGCTGGAGCCTGGCTTGCATACCCAAATGAAAAGACACCAGAAGATGAGACTGATACCCAAATGAAAAGACACCAGAAGATGAGACTGGCTCAGGAGCTGGCACTCCTCACTTTACAACTTGTTGCCATGGCTCTCCTTGCTTGATTTCTTACATTAGCTTTACACAGTAGGTGAGTGCTCCAACAGCACCAGAGAGGAGAAAACTGACAAAGTTGGAGAGGAGAGAACCTACCCAAACTGGAAACGAAACTGGGTTTGCAAAGTTTCTCTGCACGAGGAGTTTCCATGTTTGTTTAAGAAGAATCTGGGGAGCTTGTTAAAGATTCACAAAGCCAGGCCCCACCCTAGAAGGCAATGAATGCATGAGGTCCAGCAGGTCTGAGACGAGGTTTGGGCGCTGGCACTTTACCAGTCCACTCAGGCAGTACAGTACACACCTGCTGCAGCTGGCCTTCTTCACTCTGACTGTGTTCAGACACTGGACACGGGCAGAGGAGGAGAGAGCAAATCTGCCTCCCAGCCCAGAAGCCATCGGGAGCGTTTGAGAGGAACCGCCATGAGCTTCAGTTAGGACCGGATTATACAATGAGTCTCAGGCCTGCCCAAACCACATACTGACATACTGACTCTGCCCCACAAACCCAAACCAAAGTCAGAGCCAAACAAATACCACCACCAACAAAAACCAAGGCAGAGAAGGACCCAGAGATGTCTCGGCAGTTAAGCTGGTCTTACAGAGGACCCAGGCTTGGTTTCCAGAGCCCACACTGGATAGCTCACAACCCCCTGTAACTTCAGTTCTAGGGGCTTTGATACCCTCTTCTAGCCCCAATGGGCATCTGAATGTACATGGTTACATATACTTACTCCCAAGTACCACACACACACACACACACACACACACACACACACACACACAGACATTAAAACAAACAAACAAACAAACACAAAAAATCTAACCAACAAGGATCAAAAGCAAGGGGTTCATTGTAGACAGCAGATCATGTGTCTTGGGCCATACCTAACAGCTTTCTGGCCCACTGAGAGGCATAACTCCTCAAGACTGGCCAGGCTACCTACTCAGTAGAGGACTGTGCCTAGAGAGGAAGCAAGAGGGGCGTGGCAGATCCGGATGCCCACATATGGTAAATCAGAAACAAAATGAGGTTAAGAAAAGCTATGTTTAGTCGCAGAGTGAGAGAGATCCTGGAGATAAAGAACTAAGGGCTTCTCGAATGATTCACAGGCAACCTTACTACTTAACTTTCACCTTTATTCTGACAACTTCCAAAAGGATAACTCTAGATCAGACTGGTATTATAATCAGGACCCAATAATACACTTCCAACAAACAGTTCACAGCAAACCCTACCTAATCGATGAACTGTTCCTGCATACATCCCACTGTAGGAATGACAACTCTTGCCTTTTAGTTCCTCAACGAAAAGCCTGAGCCGCTGCCCCCACCCCTTGCCTCTTCTCTCACAGGCCATACTGAATGAGCCGGGATCAAGTCTTCACCATCGCCCACCTGGCTCACCGCCCATCTAGGGCTGTTCCCACTCTTCTCTTCCCAGGCACTTTTGGGCTTTTCTCCCTCACCTTTTTCAGGTCTTAACCCAATGCCATCTTCCCCATGAACCTTCCTGTATGTAGCTGGCCATTTCTACCTCTGGTTGTGCCCTTTTCTGTTATGCTTCCTAAGGCCCGTACTCCTAAAAGACACCCCGTTGGCTATACTAATTCATCACTGACTTTCCTGACCACCACTTATTAGAATGTAAACTCTTTTAGAAGGGGGAACTTTGCTGATTTTGTTTATGTGGATAACCCCAGAAACAAGAATAATGATAAGCTATATTAGGTTTCCAATAAATATTTGTAGTACAAGACGAACATTCTTAATCTGAAAAACTGAAATCCCAAATGCTCCAGAACGGGAAGTTTTTAAGTGCCAACTGGTATCACAGGGAAAATTTTCATACCCAATCTTACAGGACAGGTTACAGTTAAAACACAGGCCCAGGACAGAGGAGACAGCTCAGCGGTGTAAGAGTGCTTTGCTGGGCAAGTATGAACACCCTAGTTCAAATCTCGAGCTTGCGCTGAGCAGTGGTGGTGCACGCCTTTAATCCCAGCACTTGGGAGGCAGAAGCAGGTGGATCTCTGTGTGTTCAAGGCCAGCCTGGTCTACAGAGTGAGTAGGAAAGGCCCAAAGCCACACACAGAAAGCCTGTCTCGGAAAAACAAAAAACAAACAAACAAAAAATCTCGAGCTTGAACATAACAAAACTGGGTATGGCTGCACATGCCTGTAACCCAAATGCTGTGGGGGCAGAGGCAGGAGGATCGCTGGGGCTTGTTGGCCACCAGTTTAGACCCAGGTAGAGAGAGAGTCCCTGTTTCAAGAGATTAAGGGAGGCATTCTCTTCTGGTCTCCTACTACTCGTAGATTATACACACATGTAAGTATGCACAGACCCGCATACCCTGCACACCCCACACATATATAACACACACACACACACACACACACACACACACACACACACACACACACAGGTACACCAAAACTATTATACGAGTTAATTTCAGACTATGTATATAAGGTACTTATGAAATAGAAATAAATTTCTTGTTAGACTTGGGTCCCATCTTGAAGATAGATATTTATGCGTATTTTGGAAATATTCCAAAATCTGAAAAAACCTGAAGCACTTCTAGGGGACTCAACCTGTATGAAAGTCCAAGACGAGAGTGAAAGCTGGCACTGGCTTCCCAGAGGGACATTCAAAGGTAAGAGCTGTCCCTATTCTTTTTCTGAGACAGTTTCCAGGGGAGGAAGTTGTTGTTTTCCAAGACACGGTTTTCTCTGTGCAGCCCTGGCTGTCCTGGATCTCGCTCTGTAGCCCAGGCTGGCCTCGAACTCACAGAGATCCATCTGCCTCTGCCTCCCAGCTGGGAAGGAAGATATTTAAGAGTTTAGGGGTCAGCAAACGTTTTTGGTAGAGTCGGTTAATAAATATTGCTTTTGCTGCTTTAGAAGATATGTAAATGAATGTTCATGGCTATGTTCCAATGCAATTTTATTTATGGCTACAGAAATTTGAATTCCATACAGTTTGCACAAGTTATAAAACACCATTCTTTAAATGTTTTTCTAACTATGGAAAAACGTAAAAACCATTCTTAGCTGGTGGGCCACACATAACCAGCTGCTGGCTGGATTTGCCCAGTGGGCCACAGCTTGCTGACTCTTGATTTAGGATGAGCTGATGGTTCTACAGAGGCTGGCAAAAAAAAAAAAAAAAAAAAAAAAAAAAAAAAAAAAAAAAACCCAAAAACCAAAAAACCAAAAAAACCCAGAAACATCCAGGAAGAAACATAGGCAAGAGGCCCAAGGTGGGGCTGTTGGCAGAAACAAAGTGCAGGCCCCTGTGCCGGGCCTCCTCGGAACTCTGCTGCCTTACTTAGTGCCCGTGCAGAGCAAGCCTCTTTAGGCATGGGCGAGGTACACACGAGCTAGTTCATGAACCGTGGGAGTTCCTACGATAGCACTAGATGGTAACTGTGCAAGAGCGAGCTATTTATATGATTCCAAACGGAGCTTCAGGCATATTCTGGCGTTTTTTACTTCTATGTTAGGTGAAAAAGCTGCCTACAAAAGGCTGCCTCCCACCCAAAATACTGGCTGTTAGCTGGTGACTGATCCTCAGAAATATTAAGATGAATCATATATGCTCTTTTCACAGTGCAAAAAGAGATAATTTTAAAACTCAGAAAATGTCACTTTGGCTCGTCCCAAACCACACAATAGAAAAGCCGTCCAGCCTTACAGTTGTAAATAAATAGAACCTGCTCCTGCGTGGCCATCTTTTGCTTCTTTTAAACTGTGACGCTTCTTTAGGCCTCCAACACTGCACAGTGTCGAAATGACAAAATGTTGAAAGCGTGTTCCGTGTCTAGGCTGGAAGGAAGCCTTGGCTCCTCATCTCTCTTCCCCGGTCACCGCCCCCCCCAACCTGAGGAACCCACACCCTTTCTCAGGCAGCTGCCTTCTCACCTACACCAGGCCCTGGCTTTCCTGGCTCTCCTGGCTTGCCCTTGCTTGGTCTACACGGCACCAGCTGCTGGCAGAGCCTCGTTTTTCCCCGTCACAGAAAGAACTCCATGTTTCTTTCTCCTTACTGTGCGGAGAAGCAGGTATTTTTGGCTTCGACTCCCGAGATCTGTTTTCTTTCTCTCGTTACTAAGCAGGTCACTGCCACTCTCTCTTTCTGCTCTGTCATCATTTTCCCACATCGCCCCGTTTGGCACCGGAGGGAGAACCACATCAAATGGAGGAATGCAACCACACAGTGCCTTGAGAAGCAAGGGAGGCCTCAGGGTGTGCATGTGTGTGTGTGTGTGTGTGTGTGTGTGTGTGTGTGTGTGTGTGTGTGTGTGTGTGAGAGAGAGAGAGAGAGAGAGAGAGAGAGAGAGAGAGAGAGAGAGACAGAGAGAGAGAGAGAGACAGAGAGAGAGACAGAGAGAGAGAGACAGAGAGAGAGATCGAGATCACCATTTTCGGGGCTTGTTCTCCCATAATCAAACCCTCCCTATCGTGTTAACAATGTGGTGGTGTGTCAAAACATTGGAATTCTGCTTCAATCAGCAACCCAAAACTTAATAGGAAAATGAAGCAACAAAATGTTGGTCTTACTGTTAACTTGAGGCTGGGCTTGTATGTAGCATGGGAGGATTTGTTTCCTTATGGCATTCTGGCCAAACCTTCCAAGTTGGTGTGAGCTCTGGGCTATCCACAGAGGCCTCAGGCAGTCTCCCGACCAGCCCGCAGGCATATTTCTTATTTATTTTTGTACTGGTGCTGGGGACTGAACCCGCTGGGTCACGTTTTTTAATTCACCATCACTGGCCCTAGCAGGCAGTCTACTACTGAGCTAGACTCCCACCGTCTTCCAGTCCTTCCCTAGAGGGACGCTGTGCACCAGAAGTGGAAGTCCTAAATCCAATAAGGCACAGAAGAGCACAGAGGCAGTGTGCTCACACGCATTTTAGACACTGCCAGAGACCCAGACAAGTGGGAAGACACTTGCCTAGCTAGTATGAACAAGGCCCCAGCTTCCATTCTCGGCTTTGTAAGGAAACAAAGCAGCAGCGCGGGCAGGTCTGGCTCCGTGACCCTTACAACATCTGGAGTTATCGCAAATGGGCCTGTATCAACTGACTGCTAGTGAATTAAAAACATGTGTCCAACAAGTAAACCATTCAGGGACAACAATAAGATGCCACGATCCCAACCAGAATGTTCAGAAGTCACATTCAATGTCTTTAGGATACAGTGCCATGGCTGATGGTTAATGACAGCCGGCTCGTGCTCATCATCATGGAAAACAGCACTCAGAGGCGGAGCACTTGTAGTGATTTTATCTTTGTGACTAACATGGGCAATTAAGCGCTTCATAAAAGAAATGTCGGTATTTTTGCTGTTGTTTTGGTCTGGCTTACATGCCATTTTGGCTAATGTTAGAATTAGCCCGTTCTCGAACATCATCTGTAGAATGTGGAAGCTGTCTGCAGTACCAGGCAGTGATCTCCCTTTTCTTCTGTTCCCACATAGCACATGCAGGCAATGTGCATGTCTTCCACAGACTCTCTTGGAGCTGAAGGAGACACGCGTCTTTTGAAAACTAACAAGATCCTGTGGCTGGTTCTGCTGCAGACCCACAGGACCAACTGTGCAATGGGCCGCCCTGGCACAAGGAACCCTGTCAAGCACACAGAAGGCAAAGACATCTACCCAGCATTCTCAGCTAAATGCAACTGATGGTCTCCCAATATGGGGGATGTCCAGCCTTCCAGATCTACCTTCGAGAGCCTAATCACCCATGTAATTCTATTTGCCCATTGACCTTCCCACCCTGATTCAAGCCCTTTACTCTCCCCCCCCCCCCAGCTCCTTGTAGCTGCCCAGTGGGACAGACCACGGTCATGTCAACAGCTGAGTGATGGAGGGAGGGAGGACGGAGCCAGAGGACTAGGCTGCAGGTAGGTGCTTGCTTAGACCCCCTTGCCTGCATTGTGCTGCTGAGGTGCCCAGACCTGGGGGTAGCTGGTAGCCATCAAATGCCTGTAAGGTGAGTATAAGACGCTGTCATACTGTCCAAGCAGGACACAGACACCGGATGGCAGCACACCCGCTTGCCCACCTCTCTGTTGAGAACCACCATCCCTCCAACGCCAATGGCAAGCAGAAGGAGACATTTTGGGAACAGGCTGCAGAGAGGAAGTAGAGGAGAAAAGGGGCAGGTGGGAATTTGGAGTGGTGACGGACTGAGGATGCTAAATGAAGCCAGTGTTTTAACCCCAAAGGTGTATTCCAGGGGCTCCTGTCACTGGCGTTTCACCTCACTAGATAGTTCACTTACTAATAGAACAGTGGGGGCTCGGTTCTGTTAACAGCCATCTGTGCAAAACTGGGGAGCCTCCGGACATAGTGAATGGGTATGACCTACAGACCCTAGTTTAGAAAAATGGCCAGGATATATTACTAAGAGAACACAGCAAATGGCAAGATCATATGTACTATAGCATAGATTTTTGTGGCTAAATTAGAGGAACAAAAAATTAATTAGAAATACACCAAACTCATTTAACAGAATTTTTGTAAAAACACTAAGTCTACATACTTCTCCTTTATCAATAAATTATGTTTCCCCTTTTGTTGGGGCTAAAATTTGAGAGGCTCTGTTGTCTTGAGGAAGAGGAAGAGGTATCACTCGAAGCAGAAAAGCAGGAGCAGGGAGGTTACAGAAGTGGATGGCCATGGCCCCCAAGCATGACTGGGAGGAAGCCAAGGTCCCAAGTGGAGAAATTCAGAGGGCAGTGCCTGCCTGTTTGTGTGGTGATGATCAGGAAAGGGGCTCTGTGTTAAGAGAGGAACTCCAAACAGAGGGGAATTATCACATTTTATCTTAACCTTGTTCACCGGCACTGGAAATCACTATTGGTATACACCACCTTTGTGTGTGGAGGGCTGGGGGTGTTCTACAGTTTTCACATACCAGGACTGTGGACCTGTAAACTATTGGTCTGCAATCTACCATTTAGAAGAGCTGCAGCAGTAGCTACTGCCTACGAACATCGTCATGAGCCAGGCATTGGATTGAGAGCTTAGAATCTTGATTCAGCCCTTGTAAAATCTCTGCGAGGTTGGCAACAGTATGGCTGACGTGACTCAAAAGAACTCCAGGAAATGTGAGTCCCACTTTGCACCAGGCCACCTGATTCTGATTCCTGCATGCACACACCTTAGCCCACCTCCCACAGAGCAGCTGGGTTGACAATCACTTAGCTCGTCCTCACAACAGAGTGCGACCAGCAGTCTCTCTCACCTGTCTTTGAATCTGAGCACCTCTTGTAGTTTAAAGCAGTGGATGGACAGGCTGGCGAGACGATGCTGATGCTTGGATTCAGAGAGCAAGACTGTGCCTCTCTGAAGAAAGCCTAGCGGTGTTGAGCCCAAGATTGGAGAAAGCACAGGGACAGATAGCCGGACCAATGGAAGCACATGAATTGTGAACCAAGGGCTGTGGAGCCCCCAGCTGGATCAGGCCCTCTGGATAAGTGAGACAATTGAATGGCTTGAACAGTTTGGGAGGCATCCAGGCTGTGGGACCCGGACCTGTCCTTAGTGCATGAGCTGGCTGTTTGGAACCTTGGGCTTACACAGGGACACATGCTCAGCCTGGAAGGAGGGGACTGGACCTGCCTGTACTGAATCCACCAGGTTTAAATGAATCCCCAGGGGAGTCTTGGCCCTGGAGGAGATGGGAATGGAGGGGAGGGGCTGGGAGGAAGGTGGGAAAGCGGGGGAGGGGGGAGGACAGGGGAACCCATGGCTGATGTATAAAATTAAAACACAAATATAATAATAAAAAAAAAGAAAAGAAATCCTCCAACAACAGAAAGAGACAACCTTAGCGGACAATTGTTCCCGGCAAAGGATGTAGAAAGTGACTCGCTGATCATGTAAGCACACTGTAAAAGCAGGTGCAGGTACTGGGAAGGCTGAGGGCTAAGCTCAGGACAGGAATGTTGAGCTGCAACTCCATCCAGTGTGACTTTCCTGAAGTCCTGCAAGACTGCAGCACTACTTTGATTTTGCATCAGAGACACTTCAGTAGCAGAGCCCAGATGTTTGCTTAGCATCTCAACTTTTCTCAACCCTTCAAGCACTGTGATAGAGGCGCTGGTACCCCTCTAGATTCTTTTGATCCCCTTCTCTACAAGCCTCGTTCTCTCAACTGAACCCAAAAAAGTCCCTCAATGAACGGTCTCCTTGTAATCTGTCATTTTTCTCATATTGATGTGTGTGTGTGTGTATGCAGGTGTGTGGGTGCACGTGTGTGCACATGTCTGTGTATATGCCTGAAGAGTCTTCCATGATCGCTCTCCGTCCTTCTTTGTTGAGGCAGGGTCTCTCAGTTGAACCAAAGCTTACACATACAGTGAGTTTATAGGGGGTTCTCTGTCTCTGCCTTCAGAGTGCTGTCGTTACAGGCTGGCATGCACACCTGGGATGTACCTGGGTTCTGGGGATCCAAACTCTCAGGTCTTCAACCCTGAGAGGCAAGAGCTTTATTGAGCCATCTCTCCAGTTTCCTGCCTGACGTTTTCTTTGAAGAACTTGAAAGTAAACGCCTGGCAGAAGCTTGGAAGAGGGTAGTCATTTGGGGTAGGTAGGAAGATTCCCCAAAGATGGCCCTGTCCTAATATCACTGTGCTGCTGGTTTTATGTCAACTTGACACAAGCTAGAGCCATCAGAGAGGAGGGGCCTCAGTCGAGAAAGTGCCTCCATAAGTCAGGGATGTAGGCAAATCTGTGGGGCGTTTTCTTAATTAGTGACTGATGGAGGAGGGCCTAGCCCGTTATGTGTGTTCCGTCTCTGGACTGGTGGTCCTGAGTGCTGAAAGGAAGCAGGCTGAGCAAGCCATGAGGAGCAAGCCAGTGAGCAGCATTCCTCCATGGCCTCTGCATCAGCTCCTGTTTCCTGGTTCCTGCCCTGCCTTTCCTCAAGGATGGACTGCTGTGAAAGTGTAAGCTGACACAAACTCTTTCTTCCAAGTTGCTTTTTGTCATGTTTTCTCACAGCAACAGAAATGCCTAAGGCAATCACCCTCCATTGCAAAAGGGATTCTGGTGAGATGTGATGCAAGCTAAAGGCTCGTGGTGGCACATGATGTTAACCCCAGCACTCAAGAGGCAGAGACAGGCAGTGCTCTGTGAGGTAGAAGCTAGCCTGGTCTAATGAGTTCCAGGCCATCTAGGGCCACACAGTGAGACGCAGCTTCAAAAATTAAATTTTAAAAAAGGTAAAGACCATGACAATGGACATTACCCTGGTGTGTGTGGTCGGCACAATTAAATCACGGGAATCTTTAAAAGGAAAAGAAAAACAGAAGAGTAGGGAGATGTGAGTGAGGAATTACAGAAGATCTGAAGCATGTATAGAACTGCACCAACCACTCTTGACCTTGAAGGAGGAAGAAAGCTATGTGCTAGGGAAGCTCTAGAAGCCCAATTGACTTCCAGTTTAGGACACTGATATCAATCACATAAGGGAGAGAGCCTAAATTCTTGCAGGAGCCTGAATGAACCAGGAAAAAGATTTTCTACCCCAGTCTCCAGGAAATCGTATAGCCCCTGGACACCTGTGATTGGCTCCTAGTGACTCAATGAGGCCTTGAACTTTAGGACTCTAAGACAATAAATCTGGGCTATTTTAAGCTGATAAATGTTTGGTAACTTGTTAGAGCAGCCATAAATTTTTTGATGTTGTTTGTTTCTTTTCGAGACAGGGTTTCTCTGTGTAGCCCTGGCTGTCCTGGAACTCACTCTGTAGACCAGGCTGGCCTTGAACTCAGAGATTCACCTGCCTCTGCCTCCTGAGTGCTGGGATTAAAGGTGTGCATCACCACCACCCAAGTAGCAGCTATAAAAATTTAATGTAGCACTCCAAACACAATTTTTGGAAGAAAGCATTATAAACCGAGGGCTATCTGTCTTCAGCTAGCAAAATAAGTAATGATAGAAACAGCTCATGTCTCATCAAATAAAAAGGAATTAGTGTATTTTTTCTAATACTAATGTACATGTTGGTAAATTAATAAATGAAGAAAATTCTTTGGAGTGGGAAAGCCAGTTAATAAATGAGAATTAAAAGATGACGGAGGAGATGGGAATGGAGGGGAGGGGATGGGGAAAAACTGGGAGTGGGGGCGGGAGGGGGGAGGACAGGGGGAACCCATGGCTGATACGTAAAATTAAAACACAAATATAATTTTAAAAAAGAAAAAAAGATGACACTAAAAAGTTATGATGGATGTTCAAACTAGTGGGTGAAAGTGTGGTAAGGATATTATTCAGAGTGTCAATACATTTTTTCACAAGTTGCTAATTGATAACATCAGAGTGAGGACACCTCATGGACAGCGGCAGAAGGCAGCAGTGCCAAGGCTGAGACAACCTGGCATCACATGCCTTTGACAAGAACGCATTCAGAGTGCAATGCCATATCTGTGCCATCGTTGCCAAAGACTTCTAACACAAGTTTACTCATGAGGAAGTAGCAAATGAAGTTGAGTGAAGAACAAAACAACTGGCCTATGTTCTCTGCAAACACCAAAGTCAAGAAAGATAAGGACTTAGCAACTGTTCCAGACAGGGAAAAAATATTCAGAGATGCGACATTGATGGCAATATGTGATACTGGGCTGGATTCTGAATCAGGGCAGAAATAGCTAAGGGGATGTTATGGGATTAACTGACAAAATTAGAATATGGATTGTGGGTTAGATAATGGTCCTGTATCAGTGACTTGCTTCCGGTCATAACTGCACAACAGTATGTAAGACAGCGTTCATGCTCTGAGGAAGTACAATCAGAAGCATTCTATGGGGGAAGTGGACTATGTCCCTGACTTACTCTCAGATTGCTCAGAAAAATACCAGTATATTTTGCAAATGTAAATACACAAAGGAAATAAGGCAAACCCAGCAGGTACAGACAGCTGAAGTCTGTAGGTACACTCTAGCCTTTTAACTTTGAATATTAACATGCAAGTTCTATAAATTATCCTTGTAGTTCTTAGGCTTATAGCAATGCATTGTTGGATGTCACATAGAGAATTACAAGCAAATAAGGTATGAGTTCAGCGAGTTGAATCTTCTCTCAATGCAACATAATAGCTGTGTCTTTTCGATGAATATCCTAAGACTTCCTACATAGTAGGCAAGCAATAAATATCTCTAGATTGAACAGCAAGTACCTGACTGTAGTAAGAAAACCAACATCCCAAATTAAAGAATGGTTGACATGATATGAAATAAAGTATTTCTCAAAACTTAATGTGACTGAGCCAGAAGAGTTAGGCAGCGAACAGCCCTTGCTTTAGAGTTGAACTGTCTGCTTGGACTGAAATTCTAATTTTCGTCATTTACTATACTGAGCTTGGAACAAGTAGCTTGAAGAGTTTCCTAAGCCACATCTTGCTCGTCTGTGAAATGGGAATAACAACAACACACCTCCCCATGCTACTGTGGAAAATGGCAGATTCAGGTAAGGTGTTTAGCAAGTTCCTCACACTGTTTTTTAATTTCAGTTATTATTTAATTTCAGTTAGCACAGGTTTGAAGACTTCCGTGGTTTTTTGCTTCCTTTACAAGAAAGAAAAACTACCAAAAACATCAAAATAAGTTTATTTTACTGCCAAACAGTTAAAAAAACATACCCTTAAACCGGGCGGTGGTGGCGTACCTTTAATCCCAGCACTCGTGAGGCAGAGGCAGGCAGATCTCTGTGTGTTCGAGGCCAGCCTGGGCTACAAAGCGAGATCCAGGAAAGGTGCAAAGCTACCCAGAGAAACCTGTCTTGAAAAACAAAACAAAACAAAACAACAACCAAAAAAACCATACCTCTAATTACCTTTTAAAAACCGGTTTGGCTTGGGGATTTAGCTCAGTGGTAGAGCACTTGCCTAGCATGTGCAAGGCCCTGGGTTCGATCCTGAGCTCTGGCAAAACAAACAAACAAACAAACAAAAACCCTGTTTGGCCAAAGGGAAAGTATGGTAAAATACGGTAGTCTATAGGCCTCCAGTCTATCTGTCACCTGTAGTGGATAGCCATCCCAGCATTGGCCTGGAAGTTCCAACCCCCACTGAGGCTTTGGTAATGGTCACGCCCACAAGGCGGGGCGGAGGAGGAAGCCGAAGACCAAGGATCGGGAAGAGGTCTCTCTCTTGGTTCCCGGACTCTGGACGCTGGAGGTAGACCGAGCAGAGTTCTCCAGAGAACACCGCCGGACTGCGCTATACCCTTGCCAGACCCTGTAACCTACCCCTTCATTTGTAAGTACCCCACAAAATAAACCTCCCTTTTAACTACGTGGAGTGGCCTTAATAATTTCACCAATAGTCACCCAACCTGAACAGGCACACCCACCCTACTCTCCATCCTTGCCCTGCCTAAGACTATGACTTCAAACAGCAAATTGTTTCAACAAGTTAAGACTTTTTAGTTTTGCCTTTAAAAAAAAAAAAAAAAACTTTAGGTCTACTGTTTATTTTCTTTAATTGGATCAGCTTCTAGATAGCCAGTACTCAGAAGGCTGAGGCAGGAGGGTCATAGGTTCAAGGTCAGCCTGAGCTACACAAGACCCTCTCTCAAAAAAAAAAAAAAAAAAAACCACCTCATAAAAACTTAAACTGCTTCCTTTACATTCTGAATCCACCTATTCAGCCCCTGCACACTCACTTTCCAACTGGTACCCTCCCTACAGTTCAGGTGGATGCTCAGAAATGCCCTTGCTCAACTAATGATATTGACTACTATCACCTGTTAACATCAATTTATCTTCACATATAAAGTGCCTGTGGCCAGTCTGATATATACTGATATATTTTTACATACACACATGTATACACACACATATAAAATTATACCTCATCCAAACTACTCAAATAGGTGTGACGTCATGACGCCTTCATCTCCCTCCCTCCTTCCTTTGTTCTTTGCAGCGCTGGGAATCTGTAAACAGAGGGCTGTGTGCATGTTAGACAAGAACATGACCACTGAGCCGAATCTCCAGTCCCCTTGACTCTTTATTTTGAGACAGGGTCTTACTAAGTTGTTGCGGCTGGCCTTGGACTCCTTCTGTAGTCCAGGCAGACTTTGAACTTGAAACCCCCCTACTTCAGCCTCCTGAGTAGCCAAGATCTCAGTCAGGCCTATTTCAAAAGGCCTGTCCATGAAGCCATTCTTGATACCATAAAATGCAATCACTACGCATTCAGTCAGTCAGTCAACAAATGTTTCTTTACTACAGATCTGGTAGTAAACAAATCAGTTTTTTGCTCTCATAGAATTTATATTCTAATACAAGATAATATAGTAATAAAATTACAAAACTAATTACCACAGTGTCAAAATGTATGGCTTATGCATGTCCAAATGGTAGACGTTACCTTTAAGACAATCAAGATGAGTGCCTCTGAGGAAGGGCCTTTAAATCAACACCCAGTGATAAAATGGTGTCAACTACATAAGTAACAGGGTAAAGGATTTCTGGCAGAGGGGACAGGAAATGCTCCGAGGGAGGAGACAGCAACAGAGTGTTAGAGGCACACTGTGGCCCAAGTGGTGGGTATGAGGCGAAGTGGGAGGAGACAGGGTCAATCACACTGGCAGAGTCCAGGTTAGAAAAACGAAGGAAAGAAACTTGGATTGTATTCCGTCTATGAGAGGCTTTAGTGTTTCTTACTCTGGCCATTCATGGACTTGGAAAAGCTCTCCACAGAACAAGTGCTTAATAAATCTTTTAGAAGACCAGTTGGGAAGAGGAAGGAAATCAGCAGGGACAAGAAGGGACAATGGGGTATGTGAAAGCATCACAAATGTATCAGAAAATGGCTCAACGTTTACTAAAAAGCACTAGCTTTTACTAATACACGTTAGGAAAGCTCTGAGGAAGCAGGGCCCAGACTCTACGCTATTGGATGATGTACCCTGTCACTAATGCTCACACACGTTCCATCAACCTGAACTCCAGATCAATAGGTCTGCTACACTGTAGGAAAACCACGTTGGCATGGCGACTCTAATTAGATGCCTCCTTTCCCAGGAGAAGATGCGAGGCTGCACTTGCAGGCTGAGCTGGTTCTCTGGCCCACCTGCAAGAACTGCAGCTCTCTAAGGTTGGAACACAGTACAGGGAGCGTCCAGTTCACCCACAGAGCGGGTCCCTCAAAAGAGCCTGCTTGGGAGGGTTTGGGGGAAAAGCACTTGCTCTTAGAAATAATGTCGTAAATGAGGTTAGATTCTGGGGCTAACCCCGAAGAACAATTGAAAAACCCATAAAGTGGTAGAAATGCTGTAAATTTTCATTGAGAAAGTGAAGGAAATAAAATATTTCAAAAGAGCAATTGCATAAAAATAAAGTTTAATTAGAAGAAAGTGAGGAGAGGACTAAAAAGGTTAGAGAAGCTATCGAGGAATTCTATCACCATCCAAGCTTTTTAGTGATTCATGTCACTAATGCCTACCTAATGCTCTTCCTACCACCACTATGACTACCTTGGGTTCAAGTGTCTCTCAGCCATGACCGTGGACATTTTCGGCCCAGGAGTAGAATAAACACTGTCCTAAGGCATTGTGTTCCCTAATTTCATGTCAACGTGACACAAGCTAGAGCAATCTGAGAGAAAACGCTTCCATAAGATCGGGCTGCAGGCAGGCTTGGAGGGCATTGTCTTAGTTAGTGATGGATGGGGCAGGGCCCAGCCCATGGTGGGTGGGGCCACCCCTGGTCCTGAGTGCTGTAAGAAAGCAGGCTGAGCAAGCCATGGGGAGCAAGGCAGTAAGCAGCACCCCTCCATGGCCCCTGCATCGGCTCCTGCTCCAATCTCCCTATCCTGAGTTCCCTCAGTGATGACGTGCGCGGAGTGTGAGCTGACGGGAACTTTTTCCTCCCTAAGTCGCTTCTGGCCCGATTGATTGTTTTCTCACAGCACCAGAAACTCTTAACTAAAACAGGCATCTTGAGACATAAAACAAATGAAAGAGAGGTCAGTCTAAAACACAATTAGGGGAACCAGAAACACTACAAAGTTGAAAAAAGAAAACAGGAGAGAGAGGAAAAAGAGGAAATACCTATGAGAGAAGGCCAGCTTTGATCATCACAGAACAAAGCAAAACAAACAAAACCAGCAAGGAAAAGAAAGAATGCTTCAAACACTTGTACTTTTAGAACTGACACATGCTATCACGTAAATGTGGCAGACATCTCCAAAGGATATATGAAATTAAAAATAATACTTATTCGGGGCTGGAGAAATATCTCTGTGGTTAAAGGCCACACAAGCCTGTTAGTTAATTTTGATCCCTGGAACCTGTGCAAAAGTAGGAGAAAATGAATTTCATAGAGTTGTCTTCTGACCCCCCCCCCCCATCCCACACACCATGGCATGTGCACCCATACAAACAGAGAGACGCTGCCAGCCGCCGCCATGGAAAGTGAGAAGTAAGGTACCAGTAATCCACAAGCCACGTGGCAACTTATAGATTAATAGAAATGGGTTCATTTAAGATATAAGAACTAGATAACAAGTAGCCGGCTGTGGCCATACAGTTTGTAAGCAATATAAGTCTCTGTGTGTTTACTTGGTTGGGTCTGAGCGGCTGTGGGACTGGCAGGTGAGAGAGATTTGTCCTGACCGTGGGCCAGGCAAGACCAGGAAAACTCTAGCTACACATGTGTGCAGGCACTCACAATAATAATAAAAATAATTAATTAAAATAAAAAACCTGGAAGACTCCATTTTGGAATTTTTCAAAGACAGAAATTTTTAATGTGGACCACGGGAATGTACTATGCATTAAAAGTTTATATTAAGGTGGCTGGAGAGATGGCTCAGAGATTAAGAGCACTGCTTGTTCTTCCAAAGGTCCTGAGTTCAATTCCCAGCAACCACATGGTGGCTCACAACCATCTGTAATGAAGTCTGGTGCCTTCTTCTGGCCTGCAGGGATATGTGCAGACAGGACACTGTATACATAATAAAAAACAAACAAATAAATAAATAAACAGATAAATAAATAAATAAATCTTTTTTTAGAGTTTATATTAAAAAAGAAGCAGTCACTTTCACAGAACAAGTGGAAATCATAACTAATACAGCTTTATAGTTATAACTAATATAGGACTGTGCCTGAACAGAAGAGACACTCAAATGTTTGCTGAAGAAACAGACAAAAGAAATCACATGACTGAAATGGAAGAAATTTTGATCCTTTTTGAAAGATGGAACTGAAATGATCTGTAAAAACCTCAGGCCACATGACACGTTTGAATTCAAAGAAGCTGTAATTACCTGCACAATATTGGGCCAGTCAACACTGCGGGGGTCTGGGGAGGTCTAGGTGTTTGTTCACAGATCCCCACCTTCCCCCCAGCTCCCCGCCCCCAGGATTTACAGGCTGGATGATAGGGAGGGAGAATCATCTTTAGTGGTAAGTCACTGGTAAGGTGCCCAAGCTCTTGTAAATAAGTCCTGTCCCATGCTCATATAAGTTACCCTGATGAACCTCATTGGGACACACACATGCACACACACACACACACACACACACACACACACACACACACATACTGGGACACTCACACATGCATACTGGGACACACATTCACAGACATAAGCACACACACACACATGTAAACCCATGAACACACACACAGGGACACACACACACAGGGACACACACACACAGGGACACACACACACAGGGACACACACACAGGAACACACACATGCACACACACAGGGACACACACACACACGCATACACACAGGGACACACACACAGGGACACACACACAGGGACACACACATGCACACACACAGGGACACACACACACAAGGACACACGCACACACACAGGGACACACACACACGCATACACACAGGGACACACACACAGGGACACACACACAGGAACACACACACAGGGACACACACACACACGCACACACACAGGGACACACACACAGGGACACACACACACGCACACACACAGGGACACACGCACACACGCACACACACACACACATACTGGGACACTCACACATGCATACTGGGACACACACTCACACATGTAAACCCATGAACACACACACAGGGACACACACACACAGGGACACACACACACAGGGACACACACATGCACACACACAGGGACACACACACACACGCATACACACAGGGACACACACACAGGGACACACACACAGGAACACACACATGCACACACACAGGGACACACACACACAAGGACACACGCACACACACAGGGACACACACACACACGCACACACACAGGGACACACACACAGGGACACACACACAGGAACACACACGCACACACACACAGGGACACACACACACACGCACACACACAGGGACACACACACACGCACACACACAGGGACACACACACACACGCACACACACAGGGACACACACACATGCACACGCACATGCACACACACATGCACACACACAGGGACACACACACATGCACACACACAGGGACACACACACACACACACACAGGGACACACACACACACACACAGAGTGCAAAGACCGACTAGTTGGGAAGAGGCAGGAAATCAGCAGGAACAAGAAAGGACAATGGGGGAGTGTGAAAGCATCACAAATGTATCTGAAAATGGCCCAATGAAATCCTTATATGTACAGTTATATGTTAGTAAAAAGCTTAGAAAACCAAAACTTCAAGCTATGCCACTCTGAAAGAAATACCAGAAAACAGAGAGAGGCATACGTAGGATCAATACCACACAGATACCTCCAGGACAAGGGACAGTTTACAAGAACACTGGTCTGGTTTCCTCATCAGGTCAATCTTGGAGGAAGAAAAGGCAATTCTTTATTAAAAGACCTTTGGGAAGAAATAACCAAATGCTGTAGACTAAATGCTAGTCTGAACAAATCAACCATAAAAAGAAATAGGAGAGTCTAGTCGGCAGTATTTCAACAGCATTAAAGAAGTATAGGTAATCGTCACATGTGTGACGAGGGTGTGTGTGGGGGTGACCTCACTCTGCAGTCAGAGCAAGCTTGGGACTCGCTCTGTCTTCCAGGTGGCTTTGAACTTGGAATCATCTTCTCGCCGTAGGCTATGATTTGCTGTGTGCACGCGCACTCACGCGCATGCAAACACACACACACACACACACACACACACACACACACACACACACTGTCTCTGCCTCTCTCTGTCTCCTTTTTAAAGATACATATGAAAATATTTCAAGTGAAACAGCAATGTTGTGGCTGGTTTTAATACGCTATAAGCCCTCCTCCAAAGGAGAGGAAAGGGAAGGGAAGAGAAGGAAAATACAGGAAAGGAGAAAGAAAAGATGAATGGGCAAATAAGACCAAATCTGTTTAAACAGGGAAGATTCTGGGATCACTTACATTGTGTTTTTTACATACTTGAAAACTTCCTTACTTGGAAAATGCAAACACAGATGAGCTCCTGGAGTTTCCCAAAACTACCTAACGACTATCTTTTCTGGACCAACATGAAATCAGGATGGAATTTTGTGTCTTCTCTATTAAGATTTTGGCTATTATTTGCTCAGAGAATATTCTTAATATGTATTTTAGAAAAGTATATGTAAGAGTTGGAGGAACAAATGATAACAGGCTGCATTGGAAATCATATTTAAAATACGTGGACTCCCTAGGCAACTGAAAGTTAACTAACTTCACAGCCTAGTATCAAATTTTAAAGATGTATTTTCATTTGTATTTATGTGTGTGCACTTGTGCTACACGTGTGCAGAGAGTCTTAGAGGCTGTAAGGAGGGACCAGATCCCCTGGACCAGAGTGACAGTCAGATGTGACTGCTGGGAACCAAGCTGATGACCTCTGGAAGAGCAGCGAGTGCTCGTAACTGCTGAGCCACCCCTCCAGCCCCTCATATTCTCTTTTTTCTATGTAGGTGTGGCGTACACATGTACACATGTTTGTGTGGGTGAATGGCCATGTGTGTGGGCGCAGATGCATGTGTGTGTATAAGTGTGTGGAGGCCGGAGGTTGACCTGAGAGGTCTTCCTCAGTTGCTACCCACCTTCTTTTCTTGAGACAGGGGAGCTGCAGCTGGGGGCTCACTGTTTTGGCTAGACTAGCTGCTAGCCAGTAAGTCTTGGCTATCTGCCCATCTCTGCCTCCATGGTGCTGGATTACGGACATGTGCCGGCTACTGTACTGCACATCTTTTAAAGTGGCTGGTGGTGATCCAAACTCGGGTCCTCCTGCTTGTGTACGGAACCATTTCCCCAGCCCCTAGGTTTCAAATGCTTCATTTGTGTTGTTCATAACAAATGTGATTATTATTTTAATAAAAATCACACCGAGAAAGCACCCCTGGTCCCCCATCTCTTGGAGATTTGCTTCTAAGGGAAGAAGATGTATGACTAAGCTTTGATGGTGTACTTCTGCCTGGTGGAGCACCTAATCCAGGAACTTCTCAGCCAGAACTGTGAGGAGGAGCTTAACTGCTCTGGTTTTTCTTTCCTCCTGCATTTTACATCTCTTTCTCAAAGGCCAAACAGAAAATAATACTCTTGGCATCTTTCTCTTTACTCGAATTTCCTATCTCCTGCCAGCACTGTTGCAACTTGGCAGGCCCTAAACTCTTCATTACTAATTATTAATTAATTTGAAAGTACTTTATTAATTCTTTGAGAAGTTCATACAACACATTTTGACCAATTCATACCCACTCCCCCAACTCCTCCCAGACCCACCCTCTCCTCTCTACCCCTAATAGTAATTGCAAACTTGATGACATACTGTTATTCTGCTAAATGGACATAATATTAAGCCAGTTCCTATGACTTAGCATCATACCCATAAATCAATGCATCTCTCAATCCTCATCTGAGACACTGCTATTTGCAGTAGATGGTGACCAGCACAGAGACCCACTAATGGCCCAGATGCAGAGAATAAGGGACTTGTGAGTCCCAACCTCAAAGGGAATGTATATACCTCACCCTCCCTCTCGAGGCTCAGGGATCACCGTGGAATAGGGAATGGAACGAGTAGAGCAAGGGATGGTGGAAGACAAAGAAACATTGTCTTCTAGACACAACTGTACATAACAACTCACATCAGTTACAATAGCACGCACAAAAGCTGTGCCTGCCAGCCCAAGTCAGACCAAATACCATCATGGAAAGGGTAACTGAGCAAATAATTCCACCCTTAGCTAAGGAGCCACTGCCAATGGTTAGTTGCTAGGAGAGAGACAATTTTCCCTGAGAGGGTAAACCCTGTTTCAGTCAACCATTCCAGTGGTAGACCACCAACTCAAGAATATTTGGGCAGCACAAATTGGTCTTGAGGGGTTGAATAATGAAAAAATAAAAAAGGACATAAAGTTGGGTAGACAGAGAAAGGTGTGGATTTTCAAAGAGTTGGGAAAGGGGTGGGGAGAATATGATAAAAACACAGACAAAACTCTCAAAGAACGAATTTAAGGTTTTTAAGAAGCCAAAGTAAAGGGTATCACTAGAGACACTAGTTTGACAAAGAATATTTTCGTAAACATAGTATTAGAAAGCTAATTTCTAAGGTCTTCTTTAATACCCAGCTCAACTATCATCATACCTTGGTGAGAAACCCCCAACCCCAGCATACCAGGAAGTTATCAGCATTCTTTCCTATTCTTTGAGTATGCTGGGTTCCTAAGTCAAACACAGCACTTTCAGTTGCTGGCATTTATAACACTATATTATTCTCCCTCCATAGACTATGAACAGCTCAAGGACAAAAACATGTTATTTATTTATTTATTTATTTATTTATTTATTTATTTATTTAATTTAGGTTTTTCAAGACAGGGTTTCTCTGTGTAGGTTTGTCCCTTTCCTGGATCTTGCTCTGTAGTTCAGTTGCTGGCATTTATAACACTATATTATTCTCCCTCCATAGACTATGAACAGCTCAAGGACAAAAACATGTTATTTATTTATTTATTTATTTATTTATTTATTTATTTATTTATTTAATTTAGGTTTTTCAAGACAGGGTTTCTCTGTGTAGGTTTGTGCCTTTCCTGGATCTTGCTCTGTAGACCAGGCTGGCCTCGAACTCACAAAGATCCGCCTGCCTCTGCCTCCCAAGTGCTGGGATTAAAGGCATGTGCCACTACCACCCAGCCAAAAACATGTTTTTATATCTTTGCAGTTAGCTATAGCACTGGGCTCTAATCTGACACATAATGGACATTATACATCTAATTAATAAAAGATGGGAAAATAGTGAGAAGACCCAGGGAAGTCACTTCTGCTGTTGTTGTTCATCAAATTAAATACTGAAGAGCTGGAAGGACTTAAGGAAAGCCATAGTGCCCTTGAGCCCAGGGTCACCACTTTTAAGGAAGGAAATGTGAGGAAAGTACAGAGTTCCTCTTTTAGATACTACAGTGAGGGTCCGATTATACATAGGTGTTTGCAGCCTTTGATTTATGACTTCTCTCTTTATCTAAACACAATGCACACACGCACGTATACATACATACATACACACATATTGCCTTAAAGTTTGAAATTATTTTACTAAAAAATTTTATTTCAAAAATAGTAGAGAAATATGCTCTATAATTTCCATTGCAGGTAAAATGATTTCAGCCCCTGAGGCTGGATTACATACCTGGATTATAAAACCACTGCCTCCAGGTATCAAGAAACCCTAACAGTTGGCCAAATGTCTAGGAGGAAGAGTCTTCAAGAGAGCCTGAGGAACCAAGAGCACTAAGTAGCTCTTCAGTGAAGACATGGGGGGAAGCGGGGGCGGGGGACAAATGATCAAGTCACGTGACAGCAGCATGCTCTCAGCATTTACCTCACTGTCTGCTCACCTGCCCAGCCTTCTCTATCAGTTAGCAATGCTTCTACTTCAGTGTCTCAAAACTTAAAAATTAGCCAGGCAACGGTGGCAAATGCCTTTAACCCCAGCACTCGGGAGGCAGAGGCAGGCAGATCTCTGTGAGTTTGAGGCCAGCCTGGTCTACAGAGTGAGATCCAGGACAGGCTCCAAAACTACAAGGAGAAACCCTATCCAGAAAACAAACAAAGCAAAGCAAAGCAAAGCAACGAGAACTTAAAGATCATTATTATCCCCTTTCAAGGTAACTCTGTGTCCCCAGGTTGCACTTTCTTGAGAGAATCTAAAGACCAGGCTGAAGTCCGAAGTCCCTAGTACTGGTAGGGTCCTCACTTCCAGTTTGTAGGCCAGCAACTCTAGCAGATTGCTATTGGTAAGCAGAGCCTTCTCCACCCAACACTGCAACTCCAGAAAACAACATCACCTCAGAGATAAACATGGCAGTCATCACCCGGCTCCACCCCCACCTGGAAGGAAAGATGGGGAGACTGGGAGCAATGTGACTGTTGACTTCCTGCTGTGGTAACCAACACCCACCTCCTTAGATGTTAGCCACTAAGGGATCTCTCAACTGCAGCTGTAGACAGTGACAGCCACTGTGGACAACTGAGCTGGCCAAGTCTATCACGATGCAACACTGTGAAATGTTTTTTAAGGCTCCTTGGACCTAATCTGGTGACACTGTACGCTCTGGACAACTGGAGCCAGGGTGAGATGAGAGACTGAGAACAAGCGCCTGCGGAGGCAGAGCTAAGCCAGAAGCACCTGCCTTGACCTCCAGGTTCCCAGAAGAAAGGTGTCAAGAGTTCACCAGGAGAAAGAGCCATGCAGCTTATGATCAGATCACTGGGCAGCGACTCTGTGCGTGCTGGGTTAAGTGGCTACTAGCTCCCAGTCTCCACTGGTCAGCCTTGAGGCCCCTGTCCATTTGGGAAGGTTTGTCAAATCCCATGTGTACACACATGCACACGGGGCCTTTAGCACACTACCCCTCCTCACTCAGACTTTTTGACAGAACGATGCTATGCTCTGCAAAAACACATTCTCTTTCTTAGTTCCATTTGTGAAGAAATGAAACAGACCGAGCAGAAACCAGCATCCCAAAGCAGAGACATGTAACAGTAGTTAGCAGTAGACAAGACAGGTTTGTGTTAAGGAAACAGAAGTTCAATTTGACCTGGTTCACAGCCTATGCCACCAAACTTAAAATTCCTTGGAAGTAACTAGGAATGTCACAAAAATCTCCATCTTTTACACACATCCTTATACTTGACTTTTCTTTTCAAGGATCTTTGTGTACTCTCTGGGTAGCTATCAAGTGACAAGGTGTGACACTGATGGCAGTCCTTGTTCAAGTATGCTGTTTCAAGCATTTCTGTTGTCCATGTTTTATTTGAAGTGTTAATAGGGAAAGAGTTTTATTTTTGGAGCCAATTCACCCTTAGGTGTTCGGGGAGGAAAGTGGTACAGTGGTAAGTGCTCAGAGTCTGAAAGATGCTTCAATCTCTGGTCTGCCACTCAGTGAGAACGCACAGCACCCACTTCCCAGGGACCACTTGAAGCTGAAAAGAAACCATGCATGTAAATCACTGAACCCAGGGCTTGGCACATGCCAGCACTCAAGGCACGTTAGCTGCCCTTCCTCCCCATCCTTCCTAGAGGTAGCAGTCAGTCGCCGTGGGGGTGGCTGTGGAAACAGCTGGAAACAGTGTCTGGGAGTGTCGCAAGAGTGGAGGCGAACAGCAGGGTAAGAATAAAGAACAATGGTATGTTTGCAGTTAGTTAAGAGTGGCCTAAAAGAAACTAGCAGTGTGTGTGTGTGTGTGTGTGTGTGTGTGTGTGTGTGTGTGTGTGTGTGTGTTTTGACAACTCTGAAAGCAAGATGACCGAAAGATGCCCTTCATCAGGACTGAAACAGATGCCAAAGAGCACCTGGCTGGGCGAGAAGACAGCTGAGTAGGGAGAGCACTGGTGGGCGCCCAGGGCACTCGCCACATCAGTCAGGGTCACACTCACTGTCACCATCAATTTCAAAAACTCAGCAGACTTAAGGCTCAGAAAAGATGTGGATACCCTCCGTTACCAAAGGTTCTCACAGCCTGGAACTGCACGTGCCTCCCTGTGACAGTATTAGCCCACAGCCCTGAAGATGTCATCTCCCTGTTGAGAGTCTCCTGGCTTTTTACTTCCCGCTGAACCTCACAGGCTGGCATCCCAACTTCCTGAGGGTATGATATACCTTCTAGGTTACAACTGGCAACCTTGTCAATAACTGGACTCTAGAGAGCATGTGCCATACATGCTGGACCATGGTTGCTCACTGCCATGTTACCTGAACTTCAATTCATAGTCTATAAAGGGCATGGGGCCTACCTCAGTTTAAAGTTAAGAATTCATTCCCTCCTCTACAGAAAGAGTCAGGCTGAATCTAAAATGGTGGGCTTTCACTGGAGGGAGCTACAGCAAGTAATCTCTGTGCTGTCTCTGTTTGTAAACCAGGGGTTATAAGAGGACCTCCTTAGGCTAGGTTAGGTGATGCTGGTGATAGGAACCCCCCCCCCCCCAACCTAGGTTTCCCAGTACAGCAAAAGTTCATGCAAAGCCGGATGTAAAAACGACTGTCTGGTGTTGCCTTCAATGGTGCAGCAACTGAGCCAGCATTGCCAATGAAAAGATCCAGCACCAACCAACCCGACCTCAAAGCATCAGTTGACTCTACTCTTGTATCATTGATTGACTGGCTACAGATATGACCCAGGCAACTCCAGGGGCCGAAAGGGCAATGCTCTGTATTCTCAGGATGAGGAATATGGAAACAGGGTTTGGTAACGTCCAAGTATGACTTCTGTCAAGCTTGCTTCGTCAAGCTGAAACATGAACTGAATAAGACGGTGAATGTACAGCTCTTAGAGCAAGACAGTAAGAGCTCGGTAAAGGTCTGCTGCAATGACAAAATACAGTCACTACTATTGTTATACTATACAAGACATTTACTGTCATACATTATAGGCACGGTAGTAGACACCAGTAATTGCTAGCTACTCAGAAGGCTCAGGCAGAAGAATCACAAGTTCAAGACCAGCCTCAGCTACAGAGCGAGAGCTCTGTCTAAAAAACCAACCAACAAACAAAAACCAAGAAACACAAGACAAAATAAAATAAAAAAGCTAGGCACCCAGCTCAGCGGTAGAGACTTGTCTCATATATGTGAGAGTCTATGTTCAATCCCCAATTTTGCCCCATATACCCACAAAAGAGTTTATCAATGGGTGAGGATCCAATAACTGATTGATCTGCACTCATTACAGCACTGAAATGATCCTGTTTTGAGGATGATTTTTTAAAAAGGTATTCTAAAGAGTCATTCTGAATGAATGATGATGATCCTGTCCAGGCTGTTGTGCTCATCACTAAGCGTCCCCTAAAAGTTCTTAAGAAATGCATTCTGCCCTTTTTCTCATTCAGAGAGCAGGCTAGAAATCTCTACGGTCTTGGCCTAAGAGTTCCATTTTTATATCTTCTACTGTTAACTCCTAGCTCAAGGCAAACCCTAAATTACATTTTTTTTTTTACAGAAAGTGAAAAGATTTATGTAAAATAATAATACTTTCTGCTTACAGATGGATAGGACAGACAGAATGAACAGAGAGGGAGTTTACAGGGAAAAACAACAGCCAAGATTTAAATAGGAGCAGTATAGCACATGCAAGATGCTCCAGGAAACAGGTCAGGAGACAATGTAAAAATGAGTAGAAGACAGGGCCAGAAAATCTGCAAAAAGAGAGACTTAAGCGGGTAAGACCAAATGACTGACGAACAACCTGCCAATAACCAGAGAAACACAAATCAATGCAAAATCATGAAGATGGGCCAAACCTAGAAACTGCACTCAAGCAGAGTGGGGCGCATCCTCAAGCATGGCCGGTGACCTTGCAAACTGGCATGGCCTTACTGGAAGGGCTGTGCTATAGAGTGCTCACCATACCAGCTGAGACACTTGTCTACATCGTACCATGGGAATGGAAGGGAGAATGCAGCCGCCTCCAGCCATGCAACCCATGTCAGGTTCAACAAGCTCACCGTGAAAGGAGAACTCTTAACAGTCCAAAGCCACGAAGTAGGATGGACAGGAGACATGAAGTAGGGTGGACAGGGGCCTTAGCTACCACCACCCAGGAGACGAAAGCATTGTGTGGCAGCTCTATCTTTAAGGGCAGATAATACAAACCAAAGATTGTGTTCCTGGGAGATGAAGGATGGAAGAAGTAAAAAGAAAAAGGCCTAAAAAAGGTAGGGGGTATAGATGTCAGTGAAGATAAACACATCCAGTAACCAGAAGTATGAATGACCCTACCCTGCTTCCAGAGATGCCCACATCCACGTAAAATGTAGAAATAATTTGCAGGAATTAGTTCAAATGTATCCATTATATTATTGAAAATAACCTCTCTTGATTGATGTATATAGATAAATGGAATAAAACAGGCCATGGGTGATAGTGAGCTGAACTGGGCTTTTTAACTGCTAGGAAGGAGAAGACCAATACCCTCTTGGTTTGGGGGATGGCTTAGTAGGTAAAGTGTTGGCTGCATCAAGGAGCTGCAGCTGTGCATGCCTGCAATCCCAGCAGTGGGAAACTGCAAAAGACCCTGTCTCAGACAAGATGGAAAGTGAGAACACCACCTAAGGACACTCTGACCTCCACACATGTATGGTGGCAGGTGCCTGCTCTCATACACATGCAAACTAAAACAAAAACAAAGAAGAAACAAAGAAAAGAGCCCAGCAGTGGTAGGATGAGCCCTTTTTCTCATAGAAATCAGTTCACTGCTAAGTTTCTGTTTTGTTTGCTTGTGGGGTTGGGGTAGGGTCTCACTCCAGACTGGTCTCAAACTTGCTATGTAGCCCAGGCTGGTCTTGAAGTCAAAATATTTTCACTTCCACCTCCTGGAAGCTGGCATTACAAGTGTGTACCTCCACATCCAACATGATACATGTTTTGAAATTTGAAACACAGATCCTAAAATACAAGGCAGCCCTGGTAGAACAGGCCCGCAGAGTCTTACAAGTCACATCAAATTCACACTCCCAAGGAAGGTCACCTTGAGTCACTGGCCATTATTTTAGCGCGTGATTAGTCTAACACACAGGATGACTCCCACGTGATTCATCAATGGAGACTATTATTTCTGTGGGAGTGTTTAAGGTGATATTCAGGGACAAGACTTCATGCTGATGCTCTGTCCTAGGCAACCGGGAGGAGGCTGGGACTGAAGTACACAGGGCATGTAGTTAGGGTGTGGCACTGGTGGTGTTTGCTTTTTTGGGGGGGGGGGGTGGGGTAGATGGATGGGCTAAGTTCCAAGAAAATAAAGGATGAAGATTCAGATTTTCTGTAACCGTAGGTTTATTATTTTTTCTCATTTAAAGACGCATTACTGACAGGCTAGAGAATCTCATTTGCAGCTGCATATACTGTATTAACAAAAACTTCAACTAAGTTATAGAAACTAAAAGCAACATTATCTTAGTCTTAGAAAATACAATTCACCCAGTGTTCTTTGAAGCCACTAGATGCTGGAAGTAAAGTGTATATATATATATATATATATATATATATATATATATATATATATATATATATATATATATATATATATATATATATATTGTGGAAACTTCTTACTCAACATTTTTAAGAACGTAAGTAGTCCTTGATGGAGACCTCAGAGAGAAAGTGACACTGTGAAATTCAGAGAAAGGATGGAACAGGTCGGGGGAGGGAACAAGAGAAGGGGGAGGCAGGGAGGGAGATCATGCATCAGAGCTGAGGATCCTGGCAGAGGCAGGCATCCCTGGTCACAAACTTCACCCCAGAGAAAAGCAGTGAACCACTCCACCTTCCCAGGACTGGCTCCCAGTCAGTGGAGCTTTCCCAGCTTAGTGAAGAGGAGGCGTGAAGTCAATCAGCCATGGATCTTCAGAGACCACCAAACACCCCAGTTCTGAAAGCTTCATTTCTTCTGGCAGAGGATGTCTCAGGCCAAGCCATCAGCTCACCCACCCGACTTTCCAAATGGAAGAAGCCCACACCCTCCTACCAGGCCATACCTACTACTACACACTGACCTTTGCCCATGCAGGCTGCATCTCCAGCCTGTGGCCTGGCCTCTCCGAATCTTCCCTGGTCTCGCTGGAAGCTTCATCCTCACTTTGCAGCCCGGGGCTGGTATACTGCAGATCGTTTGTTTCTTTGAACCCTGTCTCTGTGAATCTCACTCAAGAGTCAAGAAACCTCTAGAGAGAAGCTGTGTTGGCTTAGTTGAGGTTACAAAAGGGAGACAAAATCCCCAATAGAGTCAACTATGACAAGTTTGGCCAAGCTAGAACAAGTTTGATTGTTTTCCTTCTCCTTAGATGAGTCCTCCACTGCTGCCCAAACCAAACACAAGAGCTGTTATTCAAAAATCAGTGGTTTTCTTCAGTAACCAAACCCCCACACAAGAAGCTTCCTGCACCAAGACACACACGAGCCAGCCCTCCATCACCCCAAGAGAGCACTGGCTTCTCCCAAATAGCATCCTGCTTGCCATGTCCCTGGATTCTTCATACATAGGAAAAGGAATATAGATATGAGACTGCGTGCAAGGATGCAGACAAATGAGAATATGGTCATTCTTGCATAAAACCATCATTATTAGAACCAAGGAGTATGAAATTAATATTCGCCTTGCAAATAGCACAAGCCATTTCATGCTGCATATTAGAGTTTCTTTATTATTAAATCTGTTTTTTAAAAGGCACTTTAATACAAAATGAAATAATATCATACTGCCTTTTTAAATGGAACAAAGGACATAGCTACTTGGTTAGTATTGAAATCTACTCCTATCTCTTTCTCTGCTATTAGTAAAAAAACAAAACACAAAGCCCAGCAATCTTGTAAACAGCCTAGAGTTCTAGATAACAGAAGATAAACACTGAACCAAGTCTATTTTTGGAAAGACTGATGATGCTATCTACTGCTGGCATCTGATTGGCTGTTTCAGTCAAGTGAGCAAGAAGAGGAAGTCATTTAAACAATTATTTATAGATGACGGGGCTGATTAATTGTTCCAGCCAACTCCCAGGCTGCCTCTTAACACGAACTTTATCCTCCTGCTTAATTGACATTCACGGGGCGGGTACAGTGGACAGCTCCTGGTCATGCCTTCCCTCTGAAATGATTGACTACTTTATTAGCACGGGTGCAGGAAAGAGCTAGCATTGACAGATGATACTATATTTCTAACAATTAGCCTTTTAAACCTTTTATTATTGTTGTTGTTATTGTTATTATTGGGTACTAGAGACACCTAGATGTAGGAGGTCAGGAAATAGGAAAGGCCATTCTGGAAAGTCAATGTTAAGGAAAACAAGAATGAAAATGTGAAGTCCATTTTCCTAAAAAGCACATTTCACACATCTGGGTAAGAAGATGCATACCCTAACTACATTTAATAGTTCATTTAAACACATGCACCATGAACAGAGACTTTACAAAATTACAGGATGTTAGGAATTGGCCAGCTCAGCTCAGGCTCTGCCTTGTGTTAACCCTAGACAAGGAATATTGCACAGGTCTGATTGTCCAGGGTATTTTGTTGCATACTTGCTAACAGTGGTTTCCAAATTATTTCCGGAAACGAAGTGGTCTACAGGCTCTTCAACCTTCCAGTAGGTGCTCACTGACCTCCCAGAAGCCCTTGGCCCAGCTAATGGACCTGGTTTTAATTCCTTACCTTCTTTCTTGACAATGAGTGGGCCAGCACAACACCTGAAGGCATCTTCAACTTCAGCTCAAGACACTACCACCAGACTAACTTTACAGCCCCCATCTAAGACTCAGACTGTTCCATCTTCCAGGCTACACTTTACCCCAGTGGTTCTCAACCTTCCTAACACTGTGACCCTTTAATACAGTTCCCCAAGTTGTGGGGACCCCCAATCAGAACATGATTTTTGTTGCTACCTCATAACTGTAACTTTGCTACTGTTATGAATTTTAAAGTGAATATCTGTGTTTTCTGATGGTTTTAGGTGACCCCTGTGAAAGGGCCATTTGACCACCCCCCATAGAGGTTGTGACCCAATGGCTACTCTACACAAAACATTCATGCACTCAAAACCACACATTAAGGACTTACTATTCAACCAAGCATGATTCTATGGGCTGGGTGTGTAGTCATGAACAAATTCACTTGCACATTTTTAAAGTTTAGAAACAAGGATTATCATCTGCCAGAAAAACCCACAGCTGCCTGAACTGCAAATATAGGCTGAGAACAGGAAGAGCTGGGTGGCATTTACCTGTGCCAGCCTAGCCAAGAATATGAACATAAAACATGCAACTCGCTCCAAGCACAGAATGAAAGAGCAGAGGCTGTAGCAGCCAAGAAGTCATCTCATGCAATGCAACGCATGCCACCTTGCTTCTGGGATTACACTAACTGGCACAGTGCTTCTAAAACCAATTGTTTGCCCTTAATGCCGACCCAGCGATGGGATTAGCACTGCATTATTAGGCTGGATCCAAGGCATGCATAAACAAGACACATAAAGGGATGCTGGGACAGAACCATGGTAATGGGAACACAAATGCACATTAACAAACGTGAGTCCTCCATTTTAACAATTACATGTGAGTATGGCAGAGATGGAGAGGGGCCCTGTGAGGACCCCAAGGACAACTGGCTGTCTTGTTTTATGGTTGCTTGGTGGTTATGCTGCTTTGGTCGAAATGCTCCTGTCCATCTGTCTTGCTGCCCAAATCAGCACACTGTTAACCCCACTCTTCCTTCTAGACATAAGACCTGTGCAATGAACCTTGTCTAGGATTGACACAACGGCAGAGCCTGGGCAGAGCTGGCTGAGTCCGAACGCCTTATAATTCCTAACACCCTCTAGTGGTTTTCAATCTGTAGGTCGTGACCCCTTTCAAAGTCAACCCACCCTTTCGCAGGGGTGGCATATCAGATATCCTGCATATCAGATATTTATATTATTGCGCTGGCTGGTCTTATGTCAACTTGACAGACAAACTAGAGTTATCTGAAAGGAGGGAGCCTCAGTTGAGGAAATGCCTCCCTAATATCCAGCTGTAAAGCATTTTTAATTAGTGACTGATGGGGGAGGACCCAGCCCGTTGTGGGTGGTGGGGCCATCCCTGGGCTGCTGGTCCTGGGCTCTATAAGAAAGCAGGCTGAGCAAGCCACGTAGAGCAATCCAGTAAGCAGCATCCCCCATGGCCTCTGCATCAGCTCCTGTCCTGTGTTAGTTCCTGTCCTGATTTAATTTAGTGATGAAAAGCAATATGGAAGTGCAAGCCAACTTGGTTTTTGGTCATGATGTTTTGTTGCAGCAATAGAAACCCTAACTAAGACAATTATGATTCATAACAGTAGCAAAATGACAGTTATGAAGTAGCCATGAGAGTAATTGTATGGTTGGGGGTCAGCACACCATGAGGAGCTGTATGAAAGGGTCGCAGCATTAGGAAGGTTGAGAACCACTGTTCTAGACTCATTCCTGGTCTACTTCAGGTCTATTATGATTTGTTTAGAATAGAGTTTTGATACAGTTAGGCCATTTCTCTTCATTTTCTTCTTATTTACTACAGGCTAAGTCCAAAGCTATTTACATCATGTGGTCTATGCTCACTTAACAGAGTGAGGTAGATTGCTATTATAAAAAAAGAAGTCAATCAATTATAACTTTAATATCTGAAGTTCAGAGACCCCTTGCCTCCGGCTTCTCTCTTCTTAGTCACTGGTGCCAAAGGCAAGGATGGGAAGAAGTGAGCTGTACTGTCTAAGGAGCCAAAAGGAACCTCTACTAATAAGCCAAAGCCATGTTAAAATTCCTTGGCTGAAAGTTTTCAGGCCATTCTAAAAGAGAGGAAATGCGGGCTTGCTTGAGAGATGCCTGTGGGTCTGAATTCCTAAACAACTTTGCTTCCTACCCAATACCAAGGTCAAGGTAAGCATTGTCCCTTGCCGATCCCTTTACAGTACAGACTGCTTTCTGCACTGGTTTTCTGGAAGGTGTTGCAACGGTCTCAACTGTATATGAAACCTTCTTGTTGCAGTCCCTGCTTTAGAGGTCGACCTTAGAATTGGCTCCAGTCCCCTACATCCAAAGCTATCATAACTTCAGCTGAAGGCTTTAGGATTTCTGAAGGCCACCTCTATTGACAGCCGACTCTTGGATTTCTATTTATATATGACTTCGGAGATGATGTCATTTTCTTTTCCATTTTAACTTTTATCTTATTTCTAAGATGTTTGGTATGAGAGTACAGTTCATAAAGTTCCCCAAATGCTGTCTCTTCTTAAACCCCTTTCCCCTGACTTTTGCCTCTCATCTGAACACTACCAGCATAGGACTCTGAGATAAGCGCAGAGGGACTACTGGAAATCACTGTGCCATGCCTGTCTTCTTAGAGGAGTTTTGGTACTTTTCAGAGAGAAACTCATGTTTCAAGAAAGAGCACTTGCAAAGCAGCAAGTCCCTCTGTTTTGTGCTTTCACACACACTCTCCTTTACTTCTGTGAACTACATATTCTAAGCTGTGTGGGTCAAGGACTTCCATCAGCAACCACTCATGCTGTGCTTTGCACCAAGTGTCGTGGTGACTCCAATAATGCCTTCTCTTTATAAAATGCTGTTTCCCAGAAGTATGAAGTACAGACTCCTGGCCTCCCAGCACTAATTTTCATGGTAAACTGGTATACTGATTCAGAGATTGAAAACCTGAGATTACGAAGGAGCCAATCAATGATAACTTCACAGCTAGGTCATGTAAATGGCAAAGTGGGTACTGTAACCGGAGTCCCTTGTTCTAAACGGACAATTTAATGTGTTCTAAAGGAAACACGTTAAATAGATTTTGTCAAGATGTGTTAAACGTTGGATTCATTATAGACCACGTGAGAACCCCCAAATATTTACGTGGTAGAAGGTGGTGTCTGGTGAGGTGGGGCCACTCACAGCACAACAGCACCTAACCTGCTAGGCACTAACAGCAGGATCAAATGCTTTTGCAATACTGCATGGGACACTTTTTTCTGTGTCTTTGAACTAACGTCTTATGAGTACATTTGACTTGCCTAAGGCTACTTTGGTCATTAGGCAGATTTGAATTTTCCTTATTTTATTTTTTTTTAAATACGCTAAATTTGTATCAAATAGGTTGAGACTACATGCAGCGACAGTTCCTTTTATGGTCCTAGGCTGCCTTTATCTGAACTGTAATGATATTTACACATAGTCTGTACACACATACATATATAGCATATCATATTAGAACACTGATAATTTGTTCAACACTGACTGGTGCATCCAATGATCCTGGCTTTCCTGATGGACAACACCCACTGCCCTCCCCAATCCCCAACGATGGGATTACTCTTAGTTGTTAAACTGAGTCTGTTTCAGATGCCCACACCCTTGATTCCTTAGAATTCTCAACTTCTAGTACTTCTTTCTTTTTAAACTGAAATGTGAATAGAGAAACAAACAACAAGCTATCCTACTAGGGAAATGCTGTAAATATTTTCTGCTATTAGTATTTATGAGACCAAGGAATCTACGAAGTATAGTAATGGAAGAGAAAGCTGGAGAAAGAAAGACAATGGCAAGGCCAACCCAAGCAGAAACCACAGACACATTCTAAACAGTATTCCTGTGGCTTAGAAAAGTTAACATGCCTTTTCCAAAGGTTTTATTTATTTACTTTTAAATGCCAACACAGCAACTGGGGGAAGGGAAACAGAGATGGATTATCCTACTGTTGAAATGAAGTCAAGAGGCTGAGGTATAGCTCAGTGGTAGAGAACTTGCTTGAGCCTACATACTCAGGGCAGTTTGGGCAATGTAATGAGACACTGTCTAAAAACAAAACAACCAACAGCAGAAAGAGCAGCACTATGGCCTGTGAATCCCTCCGGGTTTGAATCATGCTGGTCTTTGTTAGAGCTTGGTACTTCTCATTCCCAGGATCCCCTTTAAAACAACAAATTGTGAGGGAGACCCTGGGAATTACGGTTTGGCTGGCCAGGATCCTAACAGTCCTGTCTATCTGGAAAGGCTTCTGTGTTCTTGGTAGAAAACAATGCAAACCAAGTCAATGGGGTCATCTTAAACGAAGTTCTATTCAAGAAAGTCTTGCCTAGAGAGAGGTCAATGGTCATCTTAATCCACCAAAAGCCATTTCTGAGGACCTCTGAGAACTGCATGATGGAGATCAGGACTTGGCATGTGAAAGCTACGGACTTCTGCTTAAGCTCCACCTGGCTCTGGGATGCAATTACCCAAGCTCACAGGGCTCCAGCAGCATCCGCCCCTAGTGACTTCCTCATGGGACTGCTCACTGAAGTTCTTCCTGAGGCTAGTTCTCTGGCTCTCTCGTCTCTGATTCCTCAAATCTGTGTCCAGTACCCCTTTGCATGATCCTCTTGGGGGACCTGTGGCACTGTACCCCACCCCCACTGGAATGTTGGCTTTTAGGTGGTAGTGACTCATCTGTCATCTTCCTCCTTCTATTTCTCTTGCCTTAAAGGCCCCGACACCTGGCAAGTGCTAAGCAATACCTGTTGATGAAATGAATGAAGTAAAATGAGGAAGCAAAGGAGGAAAGAAAAAAGAGGCCAGAGGAGGAAACTGCTTCTGAAGGAGCAGGGTGGAGTGTTCTGGACGGTGCCGTGGGTTTTAGTGACGTCACCTGTTTCTACATAGAAGTTACATCACAACACAGCCTTGTTTTCCTTCTTGTAAATTACAAAGATTACACATCTTTGGCTTTCCTTGAACAATGGATGAGCAGACCCTGAGCTCTTGAGCAGGGTGAAGACAGAGGTAACACCCTGTGTTTGCAGGCCACTTGACAGCTTTTATGGAGAAGCCATGTGACTCCTGTGTCAATGCTGGAAGGCAGAGAAAATAATTCATATATTTCCCCCTCAACCCTCCTCACCACCAGACTCACTGTGTAGCCTTGGCTGGCCTGGAACTCTGTTATGTGACCAGGCTGGCCTTGAACTCACAGAGAACTACCTGCCCATGCCTTCTAAGCTCTGGGACTAAAAGTGCACACCACCACATTTGGATATTATTCTCATTTTACCCATGAGCAAACTGAGGCTCAGGGACTCATGGCCTGGCAAGGTTACATGTTCATTCTAAGTGGCTGAGTCGGAGCCCTTGAAGAGGCCTCCAGCCTGTGAGGGCTGAGCTTGGGCCCCCTTAGCATAGCATAAAAACTCATCACCTTGCCCACCACCAGGGGAGCAGGGACTCAAGAGAGCAGAAGTACTAGGCTCTATCTCAGGCAAATGAAAATCTAATCAAAATTTAATTTTATAAAGTGCCCAATTCGCTCTCCAGAGAGAACAGAAACAGAACTATTGCTTAAGAGCAATTTTCTCCAAAGGAATGCAAACTTAGGAGAAAACAAGAGCTAAGGCCTCAGTCCCTTTAAGCAAGAACCAAAGGGATGGCTACCCTGGCTTCTCTACCTGCTACAATGTGTGGTCTCCTACAACAGGACAATGGCCTCACTGGAAATATGCCTCTGAATCCTGTCATTATGCAAATGGAAATGATCATTTAGACAAGCACGTTTTCCCTTTTTTGTACAGCACCGAGGAACAACTGATGGAAAGTAAACTGTGCATTTTTAAAACGCATAATTTTAACGACTTTTGACATTTGTTTACATCCAGGAAACCACAATCAGGATAATGAACATACTCAGCGTCCCCCGAATTTTCCCCTTCTCTTTGTCATCTGTCTCTCCCACAACTGCACTGCTCCCATCCCCATGGCTCTGCTTTCTGTCAGCATGGTTTGGTTTGCATTCTCTAGAATTTTATACAAATGGAATCATGCAACTTTTTTGTTGTTGTTGTTGGTCTAGTTTCTTTCAGTCAGCATAGTTATTTTAAGATTACCCCGCTTGCGTGTGCATATCAATAATCCATTCGTTTTTTACAGAATGGCACAGTCCATTGTTTGGCTATTCTACAATATGTTTAGCCACACCCTGCTGATGGTTACTTGGGAGGTTTTAGAAACCTTTTGGCTGTTATAAATAAGTCTGTGATGAGCACTTATCTAGAGTCTACTTCTATGAGGACATATGCTGCCATTTCTCTTGACTAAGTTAATAGGAGAACAGCTACATGGCAGGTATGCATTTAGCTCTATAAGAATTGCAAGCTTCATTCATTCATTCATGTCCTCCAAACACATGAACAACTCTAAGTGAGAGTTCTATTTCTATATCCTTGTCAATATTTATTTTGGTCAGTTTGTAGTTTTAGCAATTCTACTGGATACACAGTGTTATCTCTTTGTGGTTTTAATTTGCATTTCCCTGGTGATCACAGTAACATTCAAATCTTTGACCTTAATTTTATTAAAGTAATTGTCATTTAATGCATATGCTGTAAAGGTTCTTTATATTTCCTGGACAAAAGTTCTTTGGTGGGTGGGTAGGCAGGCAGGCAGGCGGGCGGGCAGGCGGGCGGGCAGGCAGGCAGGCAGGCAGGCAGATAGATAGATATAGCCAGACAGTTCATGTTCTTTGTAATTTTTGTCTCCCCAGTCTGTTTTCTTGCTGTTTACTTTCCTTAACACTGCCTTTGAATGACAAATATCTTGATTTTGGTAAGACAACTAACTCATCTTTTTTTCATATTTCATATTATTTTGCATATGATGCTTCATAAGTCTTTGCTAAATTCATGAAGATTATTTTTCTGCCGATTTTCCCTAGACATTTGTTATGGCCCAAATGTTTGAGTATCTCCAAATTCTTACTCTGAGATCCTAATCTCTACAGCAATGGTATTCCAGAGTGGGGCCATTAGGAGGACTCTGTTCTCATGGGACTGGGGCCACAAAGAACTAGGTAGTTTCTTCTGTCAAGTGAGGTCACACTGTAAAGACGATCATCTGCAGAGGAAGCAGGCCCTTGCCAGATACCCAATCTGCTTGAATCTTTAATCAAGGACTTTCCATCCTTCTCGAGATATGAAAAACAAATTCCTGTTGTTTATAATTTGCACAGTCTAGAGCAGTTTGTTATAGCAGGCTGAACAGACAATGTTCTTGAATTTTAGCTCTTAGGTTTAGGACTATAATCCATTTTGAGCTTGAGTTGTATATGGTACAGATAAAGAGATAAGGTTTAACTTTTTGGTTATGACTATCTAGCTGTTCCAGCATCATTTGTAAAAATAAAAAATAATTATTCTTTCCCTATTGAGTTATCTTGGCGCGCGCGCGTGCGCGCGCGCGCGCGCGCGCGCACACACACACACACACACACACACACACACACACACACACACACACTGTCCATGGATAGTCTGTATACTTCTGGACTCATTAATTAGTTTTATTTATGTATTATCTCTCTCTGCCCATTTTCACACTGCTTTGATGATGGTACACTTCAGAAAAGTCCTGGCATGGATAGTGCAAGTCCTTCCTTCAGCTCTTTTAAAGTTGCATGAAGCCCCTGGACCATGAGCATTTGCATACACACATTTTAGAACCAGTGTCCAGGCCCCCAGTCTGCTGAGATGCCTGGTTTCTTGAGCTTTTAGATGAAGGATTGGTTTGAGAAGAGATGATGTCCTGAGATATTGAGCTTTCTGGCCCACAAATGACATGCTGCTTCACCTATTTATTTATATATTTATTTATCCCTATTTTTCCTTTACATTTCCTTGGGTATAGGTTTTGTCTATCTTGCAAATTTACCCCCGATACTCCACTTCATTTTTCACGTTACTTAAGTCATACTTAACAAAAATCCCACTTCCCCCACAGAAAGGGCACAAACATGTTCTTCTGGTCTACCTACAATCTTCCACTTGTGTGTTCAACAAGCATCTCGTGACCATGAGCCCAGGCCAATGGCTCCTCCTCTCTTGTTCTCATCACTAGTGACACTCAGCGCTGTTTGATCTAACTACACTACACAACTCAACACCTTAGAGCATGTGCTGCTGGGCTCTTCCCTCTCATTCATGTCTTGCCTGGCCATCTAAAGTGGGGTCCCCGTGAGATTAAAAACTACAGTTTCTGCTCACTTCTAAATCCATGGTGCTCGGGGTATTGAGAAACAGAGAAGTAAGTTACTCCTAAAGTTAAGTCAACCGAACTGTGTCCAAAATTCTATTCTATGTTTAACACTAACTTATAATGAAGCAAATGAAGAAAACGCATTAAGTAACTATCTGTTGTGTTTAACTGCAGCATGGAGTTTCAAAGAACCATGTGTATAACTTTGCTTTCTTGTCCCAGGGCACATCCATGGATGAAAACACTGAAGAGACAATGGAAGAACCCAAAGGGCCCCAGTGCCTGTGCTTGGAGATGTTCTAAGATGGCTTCTGTCCACTTTCCATTTCAGTTTCTGGCCTGTGTAACTCTAACAAATACCCGTTAGCATCTGATTGAATCTGTTTACAAGATACAGGCAGCTGTTTACAAGATGCAGACCAAATTCCACCCGTGGGTATTCATGAATTATTTCTAGTGATTTTAGTTCCATTATGGATTCTGACCCTATTCACTTTTTGGTATAATTTTAGCATATATTCAATATGTTTATAAGACTTTGCAATATAGTTTCCTGCACCACAGTATAAGAGGTATCAGGAATAAAACACAAGGCAGGGACTTCAGTGTGGATCATTCAGTGGCATGTATTTTGGTCTACATAGTCCAGAAATTAAAATATCCAACTCGAATATAAGATATTCAGGATCTAGTCTGTTTTCAATTTCTATTACTATATTACACCAGCCTCAACTTTTCCTCACTTTTTCCATGAGAGAATAATTTTAGGCCCCATTAAAAGCCACAGACATAAGAGACTGGGTAAGCTACCAGCTGACAGTCACGGCAGCACCCACACTGAAGGACAACTGCCTAATTCAAAACGACTACAGGGTGGAACACTGGCAACAGTGGCTTCTATTTGGAGTCTCTTGAAAGTGGAGGGAGGAGTCATTAGCAATGGATCAGCAAATGGGGAAAATGCAGAGCGGCCACTGTAGGACAGCTTAAGAAGCAGTTTCAAGTTGGTCATGTTGATCTTATAGCCTGATGATCTTATAGCTTCAACAACGTGAAAAATTGGTGATGGGCTTGTGTTTTATTTCCAGTATCAAAGAACTCTAATGTTCAACCCCAAAGGTTCAGACATACTGCCTGAGTTAGGGAGAAAATAGTATATACTTTTACATTACAAATATTTCCAAAGGTTCTGAAATAGAAGAATAGTAATTGACTACTTTATGAATGGGAGTGCTTCAATTCTGTGGGCAAAAGCCCGAGGCCATTGCCAAGATAGTTTATGAGAGTTCAGACAGATAGACAAATGTGGGTAGGCAAATTTTCTACTGAATGATTACAGTACAAAGGATCAGATGAATGGGTGCTGTGCCTTCTGTTTTCAGAGCACAGTGGTGGGGAACTGGACAGGAGCCCTACAGCTCCTCTACGCCTGCCAGGGGCCAATGGCGAGACAGTATACCATGAAGGGAGTATGTACTGGAGGAAGATCCCAAGGGATCTGGGGCCCTTTAAGGATGGGTTCCCAATGACCTAACTTCCTCCCACTAGACGGCAAGTCTTAAAAGTTGTGCCACCTCCCAATAATGCCAAACTGGAAGCCAGTCCTTTAATACATGGTCTTTGGGAGACATTTCAGGTCTAAACTGTGCAGTCCACTTACTGAAGTGAGAGAGCTTTCCAGGTAGAAGGGTTCACTCACTGTTCACATGGGCCAGGAACTGGGCAAGACATGGTTCTTGCCTTCAAGATGCTTTGCCGAGTAGCTAGTCTCCAAAGGCTGAAATGAGAGGTATTTTCCCTCTTGTCCCCACAATCAAAATTCAGACTGGGGTGCAGAGATAAGAGAATGGGAAGTCCACCTGGTAGAAAAGAGCCAACCACCAAGGCTCTCAGAGACAGCTGCCAGTGACGTAGTTGTCCAAAACCTATTTACTCAGCGTGCCCCGTGTGGCATCAAACACTGGAGAGAGTGTGACAGGCTACCACCCTTTTCTAGTACTTGTTCCATTTGCTTCATGTTGCTTCTCTTCTTCCCTGTTTCTTCTCTAGAATGTGCTTCTCATCTTGCCTTTGTTCCCTATGTATGTGACAGCTATAAACACTAAAATATCCCCATAAAAAGTCTTACTATGTATTTACAGACTTGCCTCACAATCATGCAGGGGGGGACGGGGACTAGGAAATGAATGAGTGTACGGCTGACTGCAGGGGTAGGTATAGCGCTCTATGGCACAGAGCTTGTTTGCCTAGCACACTCAAGTCCGCATGTTCGGTCCCCGGCACCACAGCAGAAAATGACCATAGGACAAAGAAGTACTGTGATGCGCACCTAAGATTCATTATACTGCCCTCCCTTAATGGCTTTTGAATGTGTTCATTAAAAAGTTAAGCTAAAAATATACATTAGGAAAAACTTACAACATCAATATTCCACCCGGAAAACATGGCGGTAAGCTAAGGTCACAGGTGACAGAAATACATGAATTTGCATGCATGAGTCACTGTCGCTTAAAACAAGGAGCTATGTGTTCAAATCTTCCATTCTTCTTTATCTTTGTCTTCACTGGTCCTACCTTGATACTTTATAAGTTGGGCTTTCAAAAGGTTTTAAAGGATAAAATTAGTGATATTATTCTTAAAACCAATCTTTCTAGTTGTACCTTAGACATTCATATTTAAAAAAAAACACAAAAAATTGTCTGAAGGTCAAAAAAATGCTTCCAATTGTGTGTCAAATAAAAGAAACATGGCAATTCAGGTAACTGGCTTTACTTTCTAGGTAGCTTGTCTCACTTTCCTTCAGTAATAACTGGGGAGACCTCATGCACTAAGCTCTGCCAGAGGATTACTCACACACTGATAATAATGCAGACCAAAGAAGCAGAGAAAGACTGAAATCTGAGAACTAATATATTTTCAAAATGACAAAGTTTAGTATCACAGGAACCCAAGCCAGCTCCCAAACCAAGCCCGATGATGTTTCTGGCAGACGTGCAATCTGGATCATCCACAGAGCTATTTAAAGTTGCTTAATATGTTACCACGACAGATTTCAAAGATCAAAACACAGGTGTGCATGAGTGTTGCACAATCCTGTGGTAGGAGAGAACAGGAGCTCATTCCACCTAGAAACAGACCCAAACACAAACACCCACCTGGGGTTTAGGTGTATGGCTCTGTCTGCAGGCAGATGAATTTATCTCCAGAGTGTTCTGATAGAAATATGCTCTGATAAGACACAGTTTTAATAAACTTACATTTCTCTGAACAGGGTGTATCTTTTTAGCTGACAAGCAGTGTGTACACCTGCCTTTATATTATTTTTAACCTCTTAAAAGACCCATAAGATTATGGCTGTTCCTAATTTAAAGGCCCTTAATTGTTCTTTTTGGCCCCAATAAACATAGCAGAGTAGCCTACAGCTCCAAGGGCAGTGGAGGTGCAAATCAATTCCATTTCATTGTGAACCAAGAAAGAAAGTCATTGAGATAAAGCCTTATGAAGACAAGAGACTTAACTAAAACCATCTCAATAAGTAGTATGTGCACTATATCCAATGATCCATTTCATCTTAAATAGTTCCTGTATGTAAGACATTATACATTGTTTCACATCAACAAAACCAAACAAGAGAAGGGAGTCCTGGCTTCTGAGGCCATAATGGCCACAACTCTGGTTCTGTTTGAGAGCTTGGTTTCGTTTTGAGGAGGCTCACTGTGGTAAGAGTGCTACTGATGCATCTGAGTAAGCGTGCACTGGTCACCTATGCCCAAATGCAAACTTTGCCCAGCAGATGAGGAGTGGGTTTTGTGTGAATGTGAGCAGGAAGGAAAGAGTCAGGACTGTAGCTGTGAGCAAATAACTACACTGTGGCTCTCTATCATGAAATCGTCGAAGAGAAACAAATACTTTCTTAAAACAAAATAGAACAAAACCCCAGTCCCATGGAAAAGAGAAGCATGCACACAGATGTAAACAAGCGGAAGCATGCGCTTCCACCATTTGGTCAACAGATGTTGGTGTCTGCCCTCGGCTCCCACAGACGAGCCAATGCGCTTCATTTTTGTACAGCAGCTTCTATCCCAAAGTAACACGAGATGCTGCTTGGCTACTCTGTCAGTGTATGCGTGCGAAGAGCTGTGTGGTAAGAGTTATAACGGAGCAAGCACCTGTCAGGCCCGTTCGGCTGCTGTCTGCTGAACTGTAATGTAGATGCTGAGTTGGAATGCTCCAACTTCTATAAAGCAGCCGGGGCAGCATCACTGGCCAGACTGCACAGCTATGGCTTCCTTACTGCCTTTCTCTTTATTATGTGATCTGCATCATAGAAGGGGAAACATATTTTGTCAATTTTCCTAATTTATATGGAGTTTGAGTTTATTAGGTATCTGACATACTTAAGGAAGGTAGAGAGGAAGGGAGGAAGGGGTGGAGGGATGAAGGGAGGGATGGAGGAAGGAATGACCATTCTCTTTTGTAGCCAAAAGAACCAGGAGATAACTCCTACTTGTTACTGGAAGCCTTTATAATCCTACAACAGAAGGCTAACTGGTCCAGATTTTAGTCTCCTAGTGTTCAAAGCAAGGGAAAGGACTGGACTAGATAAATGCGTCCCAGCCTTTTCTTAGCATTAGCAACTTTAGCACATCAAGACCTCTATGAGACCAATCACCGACAGTAGTGATACTTGAAGAATCCGTGCAGCCAGAAAAATATGATGACAAAAAGGAATGTGGATGCAGTGATAGTTGAAAATATAATTCTGATGTACTAATCACAGCAGAGTCAACATTCATTGATGTTAGACATTATTTAGTCTACAAACAACAGCAGGTATACATATGACTTTTCAAAGTCTTTCCAATAACTCCATAGCAGATCCCCCAACTCCATCTCTGGGCCTTTGTACTTGAAGGCTGGAAACTCAGAACTCCACAGACATACTCCAAATCCTCTGCTGCTGACCCCACCACTACCATTTACGGGCGAAGCAGCTCTGGAAACAGGGAGACTTCTGTTCTACAGTTCCCCCCTCTGCAGGGCCATCCTAGTGACATTTCAGCTCGGCAGTGCTGTGTGTGAAGCTGAGATGCTGGCGTGCATTTAATAGAAATCCTCAGAATCCCCGGAGAGCAGCCCCAGTCCATGGAACAGAGCCAGCCAACTTTTCTTGGTGTCTTGGAAATGTTTCCACAGAGACCCTACAATATCCTCTCATAGAAAGAGAACATGTGTGCCCAAGCAGGAGTCATCACCTATGACACATGCCTATACAATTTGAGAGGAGGAAGGGACAGAGAGAATTTCCTAGGTATCAATCTTGTTGAATCCCAAATAACTCATACTTGACTTTTCTAGAAAACCCGTAACTGTTGGTGGGGGTGCATGGGTGTGTGCATGCGTCTGTGTGGTGAATTAGGTAGGGTGTCTGTTGTGTGAAACAAAGCAGGATAACAGTGTTCTTTCTCCAGAAGTTCCTAATGTATGGATCCTTTAGGGTTGGAGCACACACAGACAAGCAGACCAGCACAGATGGTCTTCAAAGTCATTGAGACTGGTCAGTTCATGGAGAGCGACTCTGGCTAAGCGCTGACAGGCAGATTCTAGCTAGACAAACAGTACAGAGCAATAAACTCAGCTATGGCTGTGTCTCATATAGAACTAGTTTATCAAGATAACCTGAATTCCTTTAGAGGACCAATTTCTCAAAACTGACATGAGACACAACTGTAGAGAGGACTCTGTCCATCACTGACTATTATTCAAGTTCTTTGGGCAGTTAGAACGGTCTCTACTTATTAGCTCCAGGTCATTACCTTTACAATCAAAGCCAAAATCTTTTAAAGTAGTTACCTCATGTAAGTCATTCAACAACAGTCTTTACCATCAGAAAATTATTAGTTATAAGCAAGCTAAATCTCTCCTCATGCTCATGCAAAGCTGTTTTTCTGTAATTTATTATTATGCATTTTTTCATATTTGATTTTCTGTTGTTGTTGCAAATCTCTTCATCCAAGTAAATTATAAAACAAAAACCAGGGGTTAAAGATTGCTCAGTGATAACGAGTGATTATTGCTCTTGTGAAGGACTCAAGTTCAAGTTCAGTTCCCAGCACCCACACCAGGCACCTCATCTGTTGTGATCCAACTCTAAGGGATCCAATGTCCTCCTCTAGACTCTACAGGCCTGTGCTCACACGCACATACCTACACACATATACATATAATTAAAAAGTATTAAAAATAAATCTTTAGAAACCCTACAGAACGCTTTAGAACTTAAAATCTTGAAATTTAGGTTTGTTTGTTTGTTTTCCTGCAGGACCAAGGAGAACACTAATAGGAAAGTGTAACATCACAGCCTGACTATAGTGCTTGCTTCACCTATTTAAACAAAGGAGCCTCCCAGGATGAACAGAGTAAGAAGGAACAGAGGAGGGAAGATACTGGTACCAAGACAGGTGCTGGATGCTGAGTTGAGGATAAAGGCCTGTAATCCCCAGTTCCAAACCAGCCTGGCGACAGACTGAGTTCTAGGCTTGGGTAACTTAGTGCAAAAAAGCAAAAAATGAGGTAGAGATGTAGTTCATTGCTAGTGTGTTTACTTAGCTTGTGAGCAGCTTAATATCCAGTGCTACAGGAAAACAAACAAACAAATCACACACACACACACACACACACACACACACACACACACACACACATCCTAGGATGTACTAAAGGCTGACAAATTGTTGTCTACGTGCAATATCCAAGTGGCTGCATTTTTTTGACCAGTCATATCTATTAGCTTATGAATTATGTTTGTTTTTGCACTACACTGGCAGGATTGAAAAGCTGGCCTTTAAAGTACAGAATGCTTATGATACAGCCCATCAGAGAAAATTTTGCTGTCATTGAATTAGTCATTGACCTTTGCCTAGGGTTGACTAAACTTAGATCTCTAGGCTCCAGATTCTGTCTTCTGTACCTACATATCCTTGCTACATGAGCTCAATGGGGTTTCAAACTTTAAATGCCCCCATCTACCAACTTCTTCCAACAGGACATCACCCAGTCAAACCTCTCCTCTGAGCACCAACCCACATATCCAACTGCCTTCAGTACACACCCACTTGGAAGTCTAATATCTAATATCAAAGCATTCAAGACCCAACTCCCAATCCTACACCTCCAAACCTACTTTCCCCACTGTGCTGGCTAGTTTTACGTCAACTTGACATAAGCTAGAGTCATCAGAGAAGAGGGAGCTTCAGTTGAGAAAATGCCTTCAGAAGATTGGGCTGTAGCAAGCCTGCAGGGCATTTTCTTAATTAGTAATTGATGGAGGAGGACCCAGCCCATTGTGGGTGGTGCCATACCTGGGCTGGTGGTCCTGGGTTCTCTAACTAAGCAGGCTGAGCAAAACCACGAGAAGCAAGTCAGTAAGCAGCACTCCTCCATGGCCTCTCTATCAGCTCTTGCTCCAGGTTCCGGCCCTGTGTGAGTTCCTGTCTTGACTTCCTTTCATGATAAACTGTGCTGTGGAAGTGTACACTGAATAAACCCTTTCCTTCCCAAGTTGCTTTGGTCATGTGTCTGATCACAGCAACAGCAACCCTAAGATTTCCACTATCTTTTTTATTTCAGTGAATTCATTCTTCTAGTTGAAGAAAACCAAACAAGCATAACCTTGGTATGACTTTAATTCTTCCCTCTGTCCGGGTCTACTGGCAGATCCTCAATAGCCTTAACAGGTCTAGAAACGTGATGATATTCACAACCTCTAAGTCTACTACCTGCTCAAAGCTCCCAACACTACTTCCTGGGACTTTTGTAGCAGTCCACTAGCTGGTCTCCTGGTTCTACTCTTGACCTTCTCATCAATTCTCATAATAGTAGTCAGAAAAGTCTCGTAAATGACACATCACACCATTCTTCTTCCAAGACACTCTGATGGCACTCAACTCAGAGCCCTCAGAGTAAAAGTCAGTGTCCTTAGGGAGCCACAGACGTGACAGGATCAGCAGCACTATTCCCCCATCCACCTCCCTACCATGCCAGCCACATTGGGATCCGCGTGTATCCTTGGCAGCTCTCAGTAGTATCCACTCGCTGCAGCCATGTTCACCGAGACACCTTCCTTCTGCTCACACGTCATGAAGTTTTCCTTACTCTGTACCCTCACCTCTTTCTTCTCTCATCTCCCCCTCCATAATGTTGGTTTATTTTCCTGCCTGCTTCTGTAAGCTAGGGTGCAATCTCCGTGAGGGCTTTTGCTCTCTTTAGTGCTACATCTACCTTTGTTTAATGGATGACAAGTAATCTTCAGAGAGGCTTGGAATCCGCTCCTACAGAAAACCACACTTCTGCCTGTATTATGAAGACTGCCAGGAAAATTAAACTTCCTTGGAGAAATGTACTTCATAGATAAAGCGGATGGAAGTTACCACTCTACTCTAAAGCGGGGATCATGTGCCCCAACGTTTTTTCTCCACTTGAATACCTGTGTAAGAGCAGGGAATTTATGGTTAATCTTTCTCTTCATCCTCTTAATTCTCTTGACTTTTATAAAGCCTATTTCTCAATCATGTCTTCTTCTTCTTCTTTTTAAACTTCTGGATTGTCTCCAAGGCTTTCAAACCCAAAGGTCATGTACCAGCCTGTACTATAGAATGCATAAAGCTGTCAGAGATTTTCATTGGCAGTACAGGACTGTCACCGATTTCTTAGCAGTCCCTTGTCAAATGATGCCCCAACAAATCAGAGAGGGTAGTATCACATCACCCTGACATCCAGGCCTAGCCCCAAGTACAAGTCTAAAAGCAGTCTGGGAAGGAGAGTCAAGGATACCGCAGTTCCAGCGTGAAGCTGTGTACAGTAGAGTCACACACTCTGTGAGCCAGAAGTCTCATTCCCAGCTGTATATAATGACAGTCAGATCACTGGAATGGTGCTGTGTCACCACGGCTGCTTTCAATGACTGCAAACACACTTTTAGTGCTCTAAACCCCAAGGCATCCCAAGTACCCAATTAAAAAAAAAATCTCTTCCCTCTCTCCCCAAGGCTATCTGGATCCGGGGATCTGGAAACCTACCTAGTCCTAAGGCAAAGCTTTGTAAAGCCTACAGGCTGGAGCTTCACAGTGAGTTTTAGGCACCAAAGGGAGAAAAGGTAAACAGAGTCATTTATTTATAGAGCAGTTGTCCATTTCTGGTCAATTAAGCTCTTGTCAAAAGTGAATGGTGAGGTGTATTAGGGCAACCTCCAGAAGGCTAACGCATACATCCTACTCGGGAACAAGGTTTTCCTTATAGGGAAGTACAAGCTGAGAGAGAGGGCAGCTTGGGGAGAACGGGGAAAGCAGACGTGCCTGGGCAGAGTTCCACACTCTGGCCTGCTGGCCCTGGTTTCACAGTGCTCTCCACACATGTGGAGGAGACAAGGCAGCACCTTCCTCCTCTGTGGCCGCTCAGAAGAATGCCTCAAACTCTTGTAAGAACTTGCTCTCACCTTCTTGATGAGAAAGAATTAAAAAGAGAGGGCAAAACTATGTATATTATTGTACATGCTGCCCTTCAAAGCTGTGAGTGAGTGTGCTAATCTGACTGTGCTATTAGATCAAACCAAAATTAGTTTCTCAATCTATTTAGATTTATAGACTAGATCATGTACACACATCCTCCACTATCAAACAAAACACAGAAGAGGTGGGTAATGTTTAGCTGGGTTAAATTTCCTAAGTTCCTCTCCTCTGTTCTCCTTTAATAATGTCCCTGAATTAAAAACTTTGAGTGGCATATAACACTTCAAGAAAGGTCTTTGTTGGGGCTGGAGAGATGGTTCGGTGGTTAAGAGCACTGGCTGCTCTTCCAGAGGTCCAGAGTTTGATTTCCAGCACATACAGGATAGCTCACAACCATTTTTAATTCCACTTTCAGGGGATCTAATACCCTCTTCTGGTCTCCACAGTCACCAGGCACTCACAGGTACCCTGACATATATTCAGTCAAAACATCTACACATAAAAGAAAATAAAAACTTTAAAACATCTTTGTTCTAAGGTTACACACACACAAATAAATCAAACAGGCTAGCTGCATAGAGAAAAATTAATTTTAAAGGCTGAAGGCAATAAGATCCAATCTCCGGCCTTCCCTGACATATCACTGAATGTCCCAACTACTGAATACACTTAGGAGAGCCAATCTATGATCACCAATGAGAACTTCACATAGGCACAAAAGAGTTGTCCACCTCAGCTATAAAGAAACGACCATTTCAGAAGAAGGTAGGTTATTCCAAAGAATAAGTCGAGTACGTAATACACGGGAAAGCTCTCAGAACATTGCTAAGCACTGGTAGAACATGACAATCCCATCATCACGTCTCATCAGCTCACAGGTGTGACTCGTACTATCGTGGTCCTCAGCACATGTACAAAGAGTCATTGTTAGCTCGGTGAGACTGAAAGAAAATCCGTGGGCAACAATAAGGATCTGATGAAACCAATGTGCTGCCAGTTTATGTCCAATGGAGCTACGTGGGTTAAAATGGAACAACCTCTAAGCCGTACAGTTGGGGGAGGGGCAGGCTTTTTGCGCTGTTTCTACTCACCGCACACTACTCTACCAGTAACGGGGTAGGAGGCACAAATCTGTCATGCTCAATATTAGAAGGTTGCCTTTGTGGGGCGAACTGGAGGAAGTATACTTTACAGTGTCTACCCTTTTATGTCCTGTTTCTTACTCTAAAAATATTTTTAATGTGTATATCTATTAACCTGTTTGGTATTCTTTACTTTAAAACGTATTTCAGTTAGGTATATTGGCAAGAGTCTGTAATTTCAATATTTGGGAGGTGGAGGCTGGAAAATGAGGAATTTAAGGCCAGTCTGGGCTCCTTGAGACCTGTCACAAACAAACAAACAAACAAACAAACAAACAAACAAACTGTTTAAAAGCATGAGAGAGAAATGCATATTTTGCAAAGTTAAAATCTTTTCCTCTTTAGCTTCTACTCATGAACCTTTACTTAATATTTAAGAATGAAAAGATTCAAAGCTAATAATAATTAAAAGTCCTTTCATACCTCATTTGATTGTATTCTAGTTTGTAAACACCTAAAAATAATCTTAAAAATGTTATATCATCAATCAAACTGAAAGACATGGTGCACAGCCTTTAGTTATTTTAGGAAGTAATGTTTCTTATATCATAATTGTTCTTGATTTTCTGCATAAGTAGCTAAATTCATTACTTTAATGGCAACTGGTGGTTGGGAGTTAATAATTCTAGCTTTTTTATACACAGTAATTGTGATACTTTGGGCATCAGAGTAAGTCAAAATATTGGCCTTATGCCTTAAAGTATTTAATGCTTTTAATAAATAGATAGTGTATGTTCACTGCATAAAATGCTTGTGGAGAAAAAGCAAAGAGAGAAATTTAAACACTTCATAACCCCATCGCCCCTTGGAAAAGCACTAGTAATTTTGATATTCAGTCTTTCCTTTTCACTTCTAATGTAGATATGTATATTCAGTACATGCTGTTTTAAAAATCCCCCTTACAGGTCATCACCTTTTCCTATCTGTGTGTAGGAGGGTGCATTGTTGGTGTGTGTGTGTGTGTGTGTGTGTGTGTGTGTGTGTGTGTGTAGTCAGAGGATGGTGTTGGCTGTCTTCCTTGGCAGATCTTCATCTTTTGTTTTTGAGTCAGGATCTCTCACGAAATCTGAACTCAGAATTGGCTACAATGGCTGGCCAACGGACGTCAGTGTTCTATCTAAGTGTGCCCTAACACCAACACCAAGATTTCAAGGTGTGTCACCATACTTGGCTTCTGAGAACCTGAATTCACATCCTTGTGTGTAGTAGGCCCTTAACTGAGCCATCCCTCCAGATTTCCCCTCTTTTAAGTGCTGTGGATTTAACTTACGGCCCTATAGGTACTAGGCAAGCACTCTACCACCGAGCTATGCCAGAGTTCTCTTTTGTTTTGTGATTTCTGTGCTTAAAATTATAAAATACACACCACTTATAAAATCCAAGGTAGTCAAATTTTCAGTTTTAACTTTTGTTTCAAGTCTCTGATACTTGTCCATTAGAGAAGAACAAAATTAAAATTCAACCAAAATTTGCAAAATGAAAATACTAATTATAAAAGGAAATTAAATAATTAAATGTCTAAAGTGTGTTTGAAACTCTGAAATATTTATACTTCTGAGGTTATTAAGTCTTAAAATTATACTGAGATTTTTGGGGAGGCCTTCAATTATAAATATGTTTCTAGGCCATGGTTTATTGTTCTTAGCGCTGAGAGGATTCTACACTGCCATGTCATGTCCATCTAGAGTCTTACTACTGGATAATTGCATTATTTCAATGAACAGGTCAGACAGTACATAAGGACAGATGACTTACATTCTTGTCGGCTAAAATCCCCTGCCCAGGTTAGAATTAGATCAACGGGTCCGAATAGAAAGAATGCACCTTCTAAAAGTTTGTTACAGATTTTGTCAAGTTATCCAGAAGAGTCAAACAAGAAACAATGTCATCAATATTTGTTAGACTTAGACAAAAGAGAAAATGGCTTTAAAAAGAAAGCTATTTCCCCCTTTTAATCAAAGACACCTCAATACTAATTAGAGAACTACATTGCAGTCTCCCTTTGTTAGCACAGCTTGAAATAAATTCTGAAATAAATTCTCATTATCATGGTTCAGGAAAGCACCTTTAAAAGTACCCACAGTCCAAAGGGGAATGAGAAAGAAATGCAGTGTGACTAAGCCGGTCTTCAGTGGGCAGTGAGATCACAAGTCCAGAGACTGGGGCTGGCCTCTGTCCTTCACTCAGCTGCTCAGAAGGAAGAAAGGGCCTCCTGGGATGCAGCTGGAGAAAGCTGAGGAGGAAGTGAAAGTCTGGCGTGTTGGCTGACCTGGGCCCTCTATGGTGGACCTTTGGAAAGGTTACCGCATCTGTGCCCAGATGGAATGTGAGGGGAAATCATTGAAGATGCTACTCCCTCTCCCCAGCTTCTGAAAGTTTAACTGGGAGCCATGAAGCATTGAGAATGGAGGTTCCCAGAGATTAGAAACACGTTCAGAACTCAGCTTCCTGTTTTCTGGAATAATGTACTGAATGAAACAGTACTGAGGATCTGTTTAGGTCGTGTACATTTCCTTTTTGAATGTTCCTTACCCTTCTGAACCTCAAAATGGGGTAGAATTAAGACTAAATGAGAAGGGGAGACTGCATAGTGACCAGGCATGATGCTGATCACAGAAGGCAGGCCATGTGACCTCCCATGACACCACAACAAGCCACATGCAAACTCCCTGAAGCATTAAGGCTACCGCTTGGCAAAGGAATAAAACACCAAATGTACTCTAATTATGTGATGCTGACCAACAAGGGATGGTCACCTAAGCAAATTAGTTTCTGGCTAAAATATTTAGCTCATTACATCATCCCTATTAGTTAAAGAATAGAAAGGATACCCATGATATGCCCTACACAGCCAATTCTGGTCGTTCAAATACCAGGTTCAAGTGCTTGCCAAGACCTTTGGGAAAGGCATCTTCTAAGCCTTGACCACAGTAACCCCTTTTCAGCAGAAGTGCCTTGTGTTGGCCTCCTTGAGTTCTGAAACAAAGGGCTTTTGGGTGGGGTCCAAGGAAGTCTAAGTATTAGTGAAACCCCTCACTTGTTCAGATAAACACAAGAATTTGACTCTGACATTTACCAGCTGTGTGATCTAGAGAAAATGGCTGACTTCTCTAAGTGCCAGCTTCATCATCAATAAGGAAGAAAATGGCTCCTGTGATACAGATTAATGATAGCACAGGAAAAATGATCATATAACCATTACAACTATGTCAATTTAATAGGTAGCGTAGGCTTTATTGTTTTGGTATATAGCGTAAGCAAGTCTTGGCCACCAACGGGTGCCATCCAAAACGACTTAGTAAATTTCATTAAGAAGTATTTTTTAGCCGGGTGGTGGTGGCGCACGCTTTTAATCCCAGCACTTGGGAGATAGAGCCAGGCGGATCTCTGTGAGTTCGAGGCCAGCCTGGTATACAGAATGAGATACAGGAAAGGCGCAAAACTACACAGAGAAACCCTGTCTTGAAAAACCAAAAAAAAAAAAAAAAAAAAAAAAAGAAGTATTTTTAAAAGCAAATTGTAATTAGACATACAGGGTTGTTAATAATATTTATTTCTGAGGTCCCTAAGGAAATTTTAAAATGTTATCTTTTATTATGCTACTTACCCTCTATAAACTGATCTGCTGTTCACTGGTTATCAAGTCCCCTCTTTATGAAAAAATCGAAGTCAAGAACGCTCTCCCCTGCCCTCTCAGTTTTTAAGCTAGGCTGGAAGCTAGAACTCACGATCCTCCTGCCTCAGCCTCTTGGTTTCAAATTACAGGTATATGCCACCATGAATGCAAACTTCAGTTCCTATGTAACTAGGAGGAAGAGTCAGTCTGAATTAATTCATTTGAGTCTATTCATATAACCAAACTGAAGACTATATCAGTAAAATTCAACTTTGCTATTAAAAAAATTCCTGAAAAGTTAATTTTTTCAAGCATTCTAACTATGACCCTTTTCCCTTCTCATGCTACATGATTGGCAATTAATGGATGCAAATGAACCTACATGATCCTAAATCTACCTGCAGCCTCAGACTCTTTCCGAGTGTCGTGATAAATGCCCTCCTGGAAGGAGACACTTTGAAGTCAGGGACAGAAAGGGATGGCGGATTCAAAGGGCAGACTGAACAGAGCGACTGAAGGAACTTTTTCCGTAGCTGGAAACAAGGTTAAAGAAACGAGAGGCAGAGAAGCACCCAGGCCTGGCATTGTTTAGCCCAGGACTTGAACTAGAGAGATCTACAGCTGCGGGAGATGACTCCCAGTGGAGCTGCAGCCAGAGGGGTAAGGATGCAGCTACGGCCACGCCTGCTAATGGGGAGCAGGAATGGGCCAGTGGGAAGACATCTCTCCTGCTGCAGAACTCAAGCAGGGCCAGCAGGCAAGGAAGTTCACTTTCATACCGCTCAAACAGCTCAGCCACCCAAGGTACAAACAGAAACAGGCAGATCTAAATCTAAACGTGCTGTGTGGGGTACCACTCGGCTCCACTCTCCCAGAGATGGACCCTCTATCGTATTCATTACTTTGGTTAAAAGGGCAACTCACTGGCACAGTCCCGCAGCAACCTAGACCTCTGCCACAGCTCCCTGTTCCTGCTTCCTCTACCTCACTATTGTCCATGCTAATAAGCCAGCATCCGCCACACAATCCCGAGTGTATCCACTCGGCAGAGCTCCTATAACTGAGTGCACACAGACTGGGCTGCCTGAACAACAGAACTGTATTTTCTACAGTTTCCGAGGTGGAAGTCTGACATCCAAGACTGGCTGATGAGTGCCTCTGTAGATGTGTCCACAGTCTTCTCCCTTTGCCTCTCAACTTCCTCTTCTGGTAAGGACCCCAGTCCTACTGGTTAAAGCATACCGTAACAACTTGATTCTAGCTTAACAACCACTTGAAAGGACTCATCTCTAGGACTTTCGGAGGTCCTGGGGGAGGGACCGCAGAGTACGATTTTAAGCAGCTACATCTAAGTCCACAACATTGAATGTGTGGCTTTCTGTTTAAACGCTGTCACTGCTCTTCTCTTCTCTTCTCTTCTCTTCTCTTCTCTTCTCTTCTCTTCTCTTCTCTTCTCTTCTCTTCTCTGTGAGATATACCCTCCGGGCTGCTGCCCACCTTGTGCTCCCAGCTTATCGCCTTCATCTCTCATACCCTAGTTACTGCCTCCTCTGACCTAGTTACCATTTTGCAAACACAGTCTTCCATATATGCTGTTCTATGTCTAGAGTACACACATGTCAAGTACTCTGGGAAGTCATTTTTGATGCCTGAGGCAGAGTCAATTATTCCCTTGCCATCCCTCAAAGAACGTTGAACACCCTACTATTATAGCGTGTATCACCTTGAACTGTAATTAATTCTTTATATGCCTTTCTCCCTCACAACAATGAGAATTCCTTGAAGGCCAAGACCACGTCTGGTTTTACTTACTGCTGACTCCTTTGTACCCAGAGCAGTACCTGGTCCATAGCGGGAGTTAAATATATATGTACACTTCTTGAACAAAGGAAATGAAAAGATAAGTGAAAACATGAAAAAAAAAAAAAACAGTGAAAGAAGAAAGGATCTGGCTTGTTGTTTCATAGCTAGGACGGTGGCAAGGCACTCACCAAACTTAACCACATGCTTCGGAGCCGACGGCTACATCAAATGCCGCCTCCGCCGCAGGGGGAAGCGAAACGGCGGTGGGATCTGGAGTTGTTTACTTGAAGGAAAGTCATGGAAGCAGAGTATCTTTGGGGTAAGGAGGAAATGGGTTGAAAAAGCCTAGAAACTTGTGGGAAGATGCGCCACCACACACGAGACAAGGCAAGTGGAGCTCCTCTCGGCTCCAAGAACAAAGGGTTCCCAGTTTAAGCTATGGAAGGGTCTGTTCCAGGAAGCAGCTGGGCAGAATTTCCTCCCACGAAGAGTTCTTAATGTATGGGGAAAAGGAAGGAGCGAAACAAAGCGAGCCAAGGCAGCAAAGGGGGATAATTAGTGTAAACAGTTTAAGGTTTCTTTTTCTCCCTTTCTGCTTTTCCCTTAATGCACTGGACAAACCCCAAGAAGAGGAATACCGTGGGATAAACATCTGTTCACTGGAACTTGACAGAACCCGTCACGGGCTCTGCGGCCTGTGAGTGTCCTCATGTGCCCGAGGTTTCTATTTGTGCTTCTCTGGCCCAGACAGCTCAGAAAGTGGCCCGGAGCAGGCCAGAGCACACCCACTCACTCCAGCAAGGGTATGGGGGCAACTTTCTCTGCTTTGAATTTGATGTACCAGCAACCACACAGAAAAAACAAAACAAAACAAATACCAAGTATACGTGTGGAACCGCCTGGCTTTGTTTGCATATATTTCTACCACTACTGCATCTGCTTGCTTGCAGAGTCCCCATCTGTCCTACGACCCTTGGGATCCAGAGATTAAGTATAACAAATGGAAGGAGTCGGCTCTCTTGGGCCAGGTGTGCCCTGGCATTGTGGTAAGAAAAGAACTCTCTGGGAAACTCCTCCAGTTTGGCGTACCACCCGTTATTCCTACCTCCCCAGTGGAGACGAGGTACAGGGTTGTAACAATCTAGCCATTCCAATGGGCTGTGACCTTTTGAGAGGCTATAGCCTCAGTTCTTATTCCCACAACATTCTGTCATGTCACCTTGGAGCCTTGGCCACACAGGACTGTTTCTGAGACCTCTGGCCCAGCTCCTCCAGTCCAGCTCCTTCAATACCCGCTTCAGTCTTCAGAGAACATGTATTGCAGCGGACTCTGCCTCCCTGTTGACCCTTCTCTGGTTGGCTCAGGGCTTCCCTTGCTCTATTTTCTGATTAGCCTCCCTTCCCCAAGGCCCAATGCACATGGTTTTTCATCATTCAAGGAGTGTTAACATCTGACCTTGGCATTTGGTAAATATCAGGCTCAGGTGACTGCCTTATATTTCTCTTCCAGAACTTTGTTTCCAGTCCTAAGTGCATAACACAAAGTCTTGATGTCCTGGAACTGGGGAACCACGGTCATCTATGTCAAAGTGATGTGTTTTAGATAGACATTTTCTGTGACAAGCCTCAAGTTCAGGAAAATGACAGATCTTCCCCTCCGCAGGCCTGCAGCTCTCTAGATCTCCAGCGCCTCCTAGGAGAGCTGGCTACTGGCATAACCCCTACAACACAAGAGGACACGCTTATCCAAATTATTTGAAGAGCAGCCAGTTGGGGCCGTTAAGAGAGCTAATTATAAACCTATCTTGGCCCACCTGCTGAGTTGGATGGACGGCCCACTGGATCACAGAAGTTCACACTCAGAGGAAGGTCATGGGGAAAACAGAGGAGCAGTAGGCTGGAGAAGTGTTGGGAGAGAGCAAAGAGCCACAGGCTAGCTCAAAACGCCGACTCCAATGTTCGTCTGCCCCAAGTCTCCCTGTCCACGAACTCACAATACCATGTTAGAAGTACAGGGATTTGCTACCTGATTTGATTTTCTATAGAAATATTACTGAAAGCCATTTTTGTACACTTACGGATTGAAGGGTTACTCCATGGTTTAATTTTGTCTGAAGGGAGTGCGGAGAGCTGACATCTAGCAGTTAAATAAGTCTTTGTCACCAGAGGCCTATGACACAAATCTCAATGATATTTTCGGGGCACATGCATAGCTTTTCTTCACTTGTGGCTATAATTGCTGCTGGAGAAGCCCCAACATGGAAAGGTTGATGCTTCTGAATGTGCTGAAAGATGTTGGAACCAAACCATGCAATGACAGCTATCAAAATGTCACCAATGCAGTGTCATATTCAGTCGAGATGCTTAAAAAAAAAAAATCAAATGTTCAAACTACATGGTGATAGCTGTGCAAGGAAAGGAGCTACCTAGCTCCTGCCTGGGGAACTAAAATAAAGCTAACCTGCAGAAGAGCGCTGTGCAAGGGGCCTGGGACAGTTGCCCAAGCTAGCAAGAGCTGTTAGCATTCACCGGCTGCTGCTTAACGACCGACCGTCACAAGCACTCTAGAGGTGTGGAAGCTGAGGCTGATCGAGATTAAGGAACCTGCCCAGGATCACTGTGCTCCTAAGTACTAGAGGTGGCATTCAAACCCACATCTGTGTGACCGTGGAGTCAGGGCTTCCCTCATTCATGCAAGATCGAGTTTCTCCCAGGTGTCCGTCTGCAGAAATTGAGCAAGTGTCCTTTACTTACCTGTACTACCCAGGTATGAAGCACAAGGTTCAGAGACCAAACACAATATTCTCCTGCCCGTGACCTAGCCACCTTTTCGGGGAGCACCACAAGGGTCAAAGTACATTACAAGTTTCTAAAGAATTCCTATGTCAATAATTACGACTCGTAGGTGCCTGGCCACACAAATCAAAAGGCTTCATTTGAAGCCATTGGCCTTTATTCTAGGAATTAGCAACTGGCTAAAGAGACAGTTGCAGTAATTAAATTTATACTAAATGAGGTGCAACAATATAATCTAGCATATTACATTGGAAACTGAAAGCATGTATGTACAGGGCAGGAGAGATGGCTCAGTAAGTAAGTGTATTCTCTTTCAGAGGACCTGTGTTTGGAATCCGGCTCTCACATCAGGCAGCTCACATCTGCCTGTAACTCCAGCTCCAAGGGATCCAATGCCCCTCTGGCCTCCATGGACACCTGCACTCACATACCCAGACACACACACACACACACACACACACACTCCTCTCTCCCTCTCTCACACACACATACACACACACTCCCCCCCCCCCGAAATAAATTTTAAAAAAGAAATTGAAACCGTACAAAAGCTGTCCATATGTTTAGTCCCAAACCTAACAGCTCCATCTCTGGCTCCAAATCAAATAAAGATTTCATCCCTCAGTTTACTCCGATTACAAAATGCAACCAGAGCTTCATTTGATAAACACACAGTTAAGTGAGCTGCAGCTGTGCCCACTTGGCATTAAGTAAGCGCTGTGCAAGGCGGACACTTGCAAACTGGAGTGGACAAGTGTTAGGAAGGGCACACCCACTACCTGTGCTATGTTGCTCTGGGATGCCCAGGCCTTGGCACTGCTCAGGAGTTCCAGGGCAAGGTCATGCACAGTTCTACCAGAGCTTTGCCTAACCTTTGCTTGAAAGGTGAAAGTCGAGGTTCTGACCACTCCAGAGGAAAAAACGAAGAATTTTTGGGACAATTGGGTAAGTTGGGCCAAACCAAAGACTCTGGTAATGGGAAAAATAAAAGTGGAATTTCTTTGAGGCCTGTATCTAATTTCTCCCCGGCCCAGCTTTTGCCTATGTTTCCAATTCCAAGCTCCAGAGTCTTTTGTACTGGGGAGTGGCTCAAGCTCTGAATGGAACACTGGGTCTCCAGGACCTAGACCCCTAAATGCCCAAGGAATCCTAGGGGCCACAGAGAAGTCCTGATGTCCCATCAATTCGAAATAAGAAAGCGCCAACCAGTATTCCTCCCCCTCAAAGGGTAAATGGTTGGCCATGTGCTCTCTGCGCACAAGGGCATTCTTCACATGCCGTATAAGCCACTTAAAAAGAACACTGCCTCCCGTAATTCCCTGAAGATGTCTGGCTGGGTTAAACAATTTCTCAGTTATGTGCCCGCCCTCTGGAAGGAATCTGTTGGAAAGCTGGCTGTGCACAGCTAAAAATCCTGGGATCAACATCATTGAGCATTAGTAAGTTCATAGAGAACGTCACAGTTTAACTTTGCAGTATCCTGTAGAAATCTGACTAAATGATGTTAAATCTTTTTTTAATGTGAAAAGTAGATCCTCGTACTGTATGCCGACAACTCACATGCAGACCACAGTGCCTGTACATTCCCAACTCTCCTATTCACCAGCGTCTCTCTCTACTTTATACAACTACCCATCAAAGCAGCCCGCCCTTTGCTCATTTGCCCACACTCCCTGATTCATTACTGCATGCCATCTACCCATGTCTAAAAATATAAAAGAAAAATGAAACAATGTGCACTTCTTCCCATTTCCACTTAATAAATGTGTGTGTGTGTGTGTGTGTGTGTGTGTGTGTGTGTGTGTGTGTGATTTGCATGTGCCAGATGCCAGGTTGTGCCCTCCAAAGAGCCACCAAATATTTGGAAAGTACTTCTTATGGGTTTAACTTTGATTAGGAATCATGGAGGATTATCCAGGATGCACACCAATGGTGCTGTGCACCACACCTTATGGGGATGGTGACTGTACAGAGATGCCCACCAGCAGGTGTCCTGAAGGGAAGCCTCTGCAGCCCAACACACATGGCTGGGAGCACTGGAAAATGCACTCCACAGTGTGACAAAGATGCCAAGGCAGTGGGACCAGTGACTGAGAGACCCGGGGTGGCATTAGCTAGTGGCGAAATCCAGGGTGCAAATATTGGCTAACCTCTGTGCATAGGGCTAGCCAAAAAAAGAACATTCGAACAGGCAGCCATTTTAAGCATTTTTCTTGGGTCGTGAAGCCCTTCTAAATGATGACCTTTAACCTCACTGAGTTCGGGTGCTTAAACTGTGGCTGAGACCACTCATGATTAAATATCCATAATCTTCTACACAGAGAATCTTGAACGTGTTAGGGACCCCTCTGCTGCAATACCTAGTCCATATGATGACCCTTCTGTCTAGCATGCTCACACTCATATTCTCCTCTTGGAAAAAAGATTAGTTGTCCTTCAAGTTCCATGCAGAGGCCTTCCTTTCTTGAGTCCTTCTTGGGACCTCTAGCAGATGGATCTCCTGGCTCTCTGTGCCCGGCTCCTACACTTTGGAGTCACACCTCCAGGACAGAGCTCATGGAGTTGAGCTCTGGACTCTTCTTGAGCCTGGACTTCTTTGGTTTATTCTCTAAGTCCTAGCCAGTGTCAGCAGAGTATCCTGCATGGGATAGGCAATTAATAGTGCTGGTTCAATGGATTATAGATTTGTCTTTAAAAAATAAACTCCTGAAGGCCTTGACCTAAAGGAATTCTCTCAGAATGTAGGGATTTCAGCTCAAATGTTTTCTTTCCAAACCATTTGAGTGAAAAGAGAACCCTGTTGATGTTTTAAGTGCCACAAAATACTTTCCATACCAGTAAAATCATAAGGCATAAACCAAAGCAGAACTGAGACTACCAGACAACTTCAACGCCAGTGATACCCTTAAACAGAGAAAGGGCAAAAACTTATAATGAGAATGAACACAAATTTACAGCCCTGCCAACTATAAATTGTTTTTTAATTTAAAAATCCTTCTACAACCCCATGGAATAAAAACTGAAATGTAAATTATGCAATAAAAACTATCAATAAGGTAGGCAAAGGCTGCATTTGGCAAGGAGAATTCATGAGTGCACAAGAGTCTCAAGCCATATTACATTATCTTCTATAATAATATCCCAAGAGTAAGAATGTGACTTCTGGGTTGGGTAGGGTAGTGCATTCCTGCAATCCCAGGCCTTGGGAGGTGAAGGCAGGAAGACAAGAGTGAGGCCAGTGAGACCCAATCTCATAAACACACAAACAAACAAACAAACAAATCACAACTCCTAAGTAACTGGGACAGAGAACAGACTGTTCCAAGAAATGAGGACTACAATGTAAGTTTACACTGATGCCAGTCCACTGAGAGGAACACTCAACAGTGACAAAAGTACAGAGATCCAGGACCCAAACTACCTGTTAGGACCAGCATGAGACATGGAGCACCAGCCATGTCGGGAGAACAGTGTGCGCCCCAGCCCTTCCATCCCCTGTTTCTGTTTCCCTTCCCTCTTCCTGGTGAACCTCTTCATGTGGCACTTATTTCCAAAAGTTTACTACTTTTATGATTAATCATGATGTAGAGATTTTGTTGTTCTTACTTCAAAATTGTGGATCCTTCGGCGAGGGTGGACATCATTCTAGGTCTGTCCATTGTTTTAATTCCTGTTTTGGAAGAAAATTTTTTTTGGGGGGGTGATCTTCTGGTCACTGATATGAGAAGATGCTAACTTGTTGCTATGGTTGTAACAGTTATCTTTCTGGTTTGTTTTCACATTATTCTCAGGACATTTCTGACAGGGAAGAAAAGTAACTTGAATGGCTGGACACACTATTCATGACTATCTCATCAATAGGTGACATATCTGGGATTAGAACCTGGGCCTTTTTGACTCCACAGGTCATGTCCCTAAATAGTCTGTTGAACAGAAAGAATGGATTTGAATTTGGGTACATTCATGATAAGGGGACATGATGGGGAATCTTAGCTAATGCATTTGACTTCTGCCTTTAGCAAAGCTGCTTTTACTACTATCAAAGTACATCTATCCACGGCAGTCTGCCTTTCATCCACAGGTTCACATGCAATAGGCTAAAAATAAACCAAGTTTTCCAGGCAGCATAAAACAAAATAGATGTCTGCATTTTAAAAATAGGGTCTCTAGAAACTCATATTCCCTTCCTCTTGAGTTCAGGGATCAAGGCTCTTTTCCAGAGTGAGGCATGAGTCTCACCTTTGGATACACGGGGTTTTTCCATGGGACTGGTAATATGACCTTCCCATATGAGACACTTGATAAATGTTTGCTGAAGATGATGAAATAGTTTTCTTAGTTGCTGAGAAGAAACTTTTCCAGTCAAGATTAGGAAGACCAAAAATTTCCACACATAGGGAAATAACTAGGATATTGTTTTATAAGGAAAAAAGACTTACATTTTCTTCAAGTAAATGTTATTTTCATTTTCACAGAAGTCTAAAAATTGTAGAGCAATATACTTGTTTCTATTGAGAACCAATTTAAAAGTCAGGCAGTGGTGGTGCACATCTTCAATCCCAGCACTTGGGAGACAGAGGTAGGTGGATCTCTGAGTTCGAGGCCAGCCTGGTCTACAGAGGGAGTTCCAGGACTACACAGAGAAACCCTGTCTTGGAAAACACACACACACACACACACACACACACACACACACACACACACACACACAAAGAGAAAGAGAGAGAGAGAGAGAGAGAGAGAGAGAGAGAAAACACACCAATTCAATTAAAATAATATTGGCTATGAAAGAGAGTCCTATCAATGGAATTAAATGAATCATATTTTTCCATAAAGTTCTAGTTAAATAGTATATAATACAGAAAGAAATTTGACCTGGTATACAAAGATGTCACTAGGCGATTTAAAGTAAGTCACTGAAGATAAAAGGTCTAATTTTTCAAGTCAGACAATAAAATCATATTTCAAATAAATCACAAAATTAAAACTTCCGTACAAAGCTCCACATATCTGTGGCACTGGGGACAGATCTACAGTAGGAGAAACCTCACATAGTCCTTGCAATGAACAGCACAGTCCTTTCTTCTTCAGGTAAATACCCCTTTCTAAAAGGCTTCTAAAGTGAATTCTTTTATTTGAAAACTGCTATCATTGTTTATATTCTAGGGGAAGACTACACAGGAACTATTAATAATATTCTTTAAATACTCTATGAAAAACTACAATTCACAAGTACTTACAACTTGTGACTAACACCCACCAGGTTTTGCTGTTAGCAGTAGGTAGAGACATGTAAATAATATGTGGTCTCAAGAACCTCCCAATCAATGGCAGGGATGCATACGCAGAAAAGTAATTTTAACTCAGTAGGATATCGACCGCTATTGTGCAGCCATAGGCACATAGAAGCACAGAAAAGGGGCATTTCTATCCTTGCCTGATGGACAGATAGACAAGTATTATACAAGAAATGCTCCATAGAGGAGGTGACATTTGAATGAGTACTGGGGGAGGAACACAAAGCATTGTTAATAACTGGGATTGTTTTATTAGCAAATAACCCAATCTTCTATTTTCTTCTCAGAAGAGTTATGTTTAGCATAATAAAATGACCTATTAGTCGGGCAGTGGTGGTGCACGCCTTTAATCCCAGCACTTGGGAGGCAGAGCCAGGCGGATCTCTGTGAGTTCAAGGCCAGCCTGGGCTACCAAGTCAGTTCCAGGAAAGGCTCAAAGCTACACAGAGAGACCCTGTCTCGGAAAACAAACAAACAAACAAACAAACAAACAAACAAACGACCTATTATAACAGAGATATTTTGCCTAAAATACAAGCACTTCATGCTATGAATAACCAACATAAAAACCAGTTCATTCCACACTTCCCCCCAGCCTGTGATGGAAGAAGGAAGCTCTGTGAATCAACAACTGAGCTGCCTGTAGCTGACGGCCCCCCCAGGTGGTTGGTGTGGGAAACCTCCTGTCCTTGTATTCATTTTCTATGGAGTAGGGAAGGATGAAATGGGCCCTTTCTCCCATCTCCCCTCCAGCCCAGTATCTCCAGAACCTGACCCTTTGCACACAAATATTTGATTATATTTCCCCAGTGAAGACCCACAGGATGAAGTTGTTCTGAATAAGAACTGTTAACACAAGGCTTTTGTATGAGCCCTTCCCTTTACCCACCAAGCATGTTTCTATATATTGTCTTCGTACCTTTAGCTTAGCCATCTTAGTACAAAGGGAAAGGGCAACAATGGACCTCTGCCATGCCTACCAACTTTTACATTAAAGTACATGTGCTCCCTAAGGAGATAGCTGCTCCATCAACTCTTCAGATGGATGGATGGATGGATGGATGGATGGATGGACGGACAGACAGATATACTGCCCTAGTCTCTGAAACAGGTGGCTGTTCTTGAGACTGGGTCTTCAGTAGCCCTGCTGGCCTCAAACTCACTAGGCTGCCAAGGATGAACTTGAATTTTTGATCCTCCTGTCTCCACCTCCCAAGTACTGGGCTTACATGGGCCATCATGTCTACTTCTCTTCAGATTCTTAATCTGGCATCTTCATTTCTATCTGTAAGCAAAGGGTCCTCTAAGTGACACTCCAAAGCCATGCTACTTGCACAGACGCTGGTGACCATATAGGACTACCCACTTAGACAGATGCTGGCACAGCTGGGACACCAGCGACCAGTCAAATGCTCCAGAAGTATCCAAGCACCTTTTCTTTCTTTTTCAAAAACTTTTTCATTTACACACTCTCTCTCTCTCTGTGTGTGAGTGTGTGTGTGTGTGTGTGTGTGTGAGAGAGAGAGAGAGAAAGAGGGGGGGTGATAGGAAGACTACAGATAAGGCAATGGCGGAAGATCTAACAGAAATAACAAGGAAACATCGGTGGGTCCAAAGTCAAGATCTCAAAAGGGAACATAAAAGAAAAACAGGAAGAAGAATGGGGTGATAACCAAAGGGGTTTGTGAAGGGCCTCATTTTCTATGCTCTTCTGAGACAGGACTTTGAAAGTCCCACTGTCGGCATGCCCTGCACACTCACACTTTCTGGGCCATCTGCACTTAAACAAATCTATTGAATACTCTCAAGTGTTTACCTGTGAAATAAAGGGCTCTGAGCACAAGTCTTTAAGAAGTCTGCAGTTGTTGATTTGAACACCCTCTGAATCTAGAACAGTGGTTCTCAACCTTCCTTTAATACAGTTCCTCGTGTTGTGGTGACCCCTAACCATAAAATTATTTTTGTTGCTACTTCCAACTGTAAATTTGCTATTGTTGTGAACTGTAATGTAAATATCTATGTTTTCTGATGGTCTTGAGTGACTCCTGTGTAAGGATCCCAAGGAGTCACGACCCATAGGTTGAGAACCACTGATCTAGACTAATGTACGAATGGGTAAAGGGGGCCAAAAGAAGGAAAATAAATGAAGGAGCCAGAAGAATATGAGGTTTAGCACGAAGAAATGTTAGCAGGAGAAACGATGGTGTCTTCCAGCCAAACGCCTCTCTCTATGAAAAGCGTTAACGAGGGCAGTAAAGTATGGTGTTGTCCCTCAAGACGGACTTTGCGACACCGAGAGGACTGCCACCCTTTCATCCCCAGCCCCTGACCTAAGTCACAAGAAAGATCTTCCTCTTCCAAGTTAACTGTGTCATCATCCGAAAGAAGTGTCTAAGCTAAGGCTTCATGGTCCTCTTTGGCTTTAAATCCGGAAAAGGGAGGAACTTAGCGTTGACCTCTCTTGCCAAGGTGTTGCATACTTTGTTTAATATGGCACTTTAAGGCCCTCAGTTTAAAGACACTTGAGTGGTACAAAGTATCATTATCTTAATTACTATTATTATAAGGCTCCAGAGCTTAGACTAGCTATATTCTGGTGTCTAATGTACTAAGTAGTCATCTATGACCTAGGAAGGTGATTTCCAAGTGTCACGTGTGGGTCCACTGCCCTAGCATATCTGTGGAAAGCCACACCCAGCAGTCATCAGGGGGGCCAGTAACTCGGGCTCTGGTGATGTTGTTCGAGTCTGGCTTTCTCTGGGACTGCTGAATCCCAGGGAAAGTGTGGCTCAATGCCTTCCTAGAAGAATTCCCAGGATTCAAATCAAGAGCAGAGCTGCAGAAAGGCCCCATCATGTGTGTCTAGGAGAAAATTAGGTAATAACTCCAAAATAAATGAGTAATGAGCAGACTTAAAGCCAAGAGTTTGCAATGTTTAGGGAACATTCAACTGCCTATGAAGTTTGTGAAAATGTCCATTTCTGAGTCTCCCCACCCCCATTCTAACTTGGGAAGTCTGAGATGATGGGTTCAAAGAAACTGCACTATTAAGGAGTGCCCAAGGCCATGATTCAGCATGTTCAATGTGTTGAAGAGGTCTCAAAGACAGGCACACCAGCTGGGATATATTAATTAGCTTTAACCATAGACTCGATTAAATAGCAACTTGAGAGGCTATAGTTTGGAACATCAATTCCAAAGTCTTGACCCAAACCAAGCTGGCTTGAAGAAGCTGTTTCAGAAATGCTATGCTGAGATGTCCCCAGAAGTCTTAGCCAGCACAGGTGGTTAGTCCATACTGGTCACTAAATTTTCAAATACACCAACTAGCACCTCAGAAAACAGGCTTGACAACCAACCAACCGATAGAATGCTCAATAAAAAGCATACGAGTCTGGGGGGACATTTTGTGAATAGGCCTCTGTGAAGAGGAGCATCCAAGAAATGGGATCCAAAATCTGAACGAGTTTTTGCATTCTTAAATGCTAAAGTCACAGTAAAAACCCTCCACAACTTCAAGTGAAATGCTGCCAGGTGTTAATGTATCAAAGTGTTACCCACTAAGAATAACCCAGCAAACTGCTCAAGTGATTGCTGACAGGCTTTATTGTGGAGACAAATGGGGACAGGAGAGATGGAGATGAATGGAAAAAAAAGATGGCTGTGCAGAACCCAACTGTCCTCCCACTCCCAGGCCCCAACCAAATTAAAGACTGAGCTCCTGGCAAGGGCTAACACGTAAAAGTTACTGTAAAACTTGATGCCAAAGCTTGGTGTAGACAGCAGGCAAGAGAAGTGAATCTGTCGCTGACTGCCTGGTAGCTGGTGACCATCCTTCGGCGACTGCTCACATCACACCTCTTCAGGAGGCTCCCCTTTCTTAGCTCTGCCAGGGAGATTTGCTAGTGAGGACAATGGTGGTTTGGGTCTTCTGGTGTCACACCGGTACACACAGACTCTGACACCAATGCTGCTGGTGATGCAACACTCTGAGTGCGGAGTTGGGGAGCAGCTCCAGCCATGCGAGGCTCCTCTGCTTCTGGGAACCTGCCATTCTTCCCTGTGTCTTCAGTCACCCTGGCACCTCCTGTCATCTCCCCTCCACAGGCCCCAACCAAGGAAAGCCAAGAACCGAGGGGAGAGGAGGAAGTCTTTGAACATGAGTGACCTCTTCCCCTCCTACGGCATGGGGGCAGGGAGTGGGGAGAGCAGGTTGGGGGGCAGTTACCGAGAGACAGATCAAAGCTAGTGCTGAGGGCCCCCGGGCAGAAATGAGTAGCTCCATCTGAGTGCTTTGACTGTGGCAAAAATGGTCCACAGCCCTACAGTGTGCCAGTTCCAGGGCACCCAGGTCTGTGGTCAAAGCCCTTAGGGACACAGGGCTCTTCGCCCTAAATTGTTTACCCAGGTGGGTTATTAAGTCTCAGGTTGGTCTTCTGCACATGGGAAGGGTGTTATGTGCAGACTGCTAGAACCTCTGTGTCTTGGGAAAACGTACCACCCTGGGTGACTTATTTGTTGTGTTGTGTAGCCTGGTCACTACATCATTCAAACCTCTCGTTCTCTAGGGAAGGCTCAATATGCATAACAACAAAAACATGGTCAAAACCCCTGTGGAAAGTACAGCCAACAAAAGAGAGAAGGGCTAGGACCCCAAGGAGAGCCTGGTAACTCTTTCCCAGAGAGGGTTTGAACTCAAGTTTCTTTTCGGGGGGGGGGGGGGACCCAGAGGCTGATTAGGCAACTAATGCAAATGAACTGTAGTCTGTCAAGAAAGGGACCAAACCCTGTTTCTAATTATCTTTCTCTAAAGAATACTTGTTCTCAAGTTTATCCTCAGTATTAATAATTAGTTATAGCTCACTTCCAAAGAACTGTTGAGAAATGTGAGTGTGGAACACGTACACACCTCTGTCAATCAGAACACGATCTTGAAGGAAAGGCCTGAGAGGATTGGGCTCACTCCGGGATGCTGCCAGGGAAAAGAGATGACCGCATCTCCCCTCCATCACTATGGGCAAGGCCAGTCCTTCTGCTTGTCAGAGTGAGCTCTGAAAAGCACAGAGTTCCCAGAACGGAAGCTTAGACTCAGGGCAGGCTTGAGTCCAGTCTCCCTCCACTTTCCACGTGCACTGGAATTTACTCGGCCTGTCTGAACCATGGCCTCTTCACTTGTGAACCACAGCACACCACCTACTTCAGATGCTTCTTCACAAGGATGAAATGAGATCACATGTGTAAAACATCTAGGACAGTGTCTGGTTTACATGAGCTTCTCAAAGATATCTGTCCCTATTGTCCCTTCTCTGTTTAATGTTTTAGACAAGTAACCAGCCTCCCCTGTATAATGGCAGATAATAGATGCTTGGGATGAAAAGATACTATATAAAACAAAATACGATGATTAACCGTCAAGATGAATACCCAAAGGCATTCATCCACTTTATAAAATACGTAAAGGTACCAATTCACTAATAAACGGGCTGCAGCAGGGGCTTGTTGTGAGGTGTCAATTTGCTGAGGAGAGAGAAATGTGCCACGGCCCAAGAGCCCAGAACACTGACAGAAAGAGCCAGAGAAGAAAGCCTAGATCTCTCCTCGATGAGTTTATCACTGAGTTTAGAATCTACAGGGAACCAATACCACCCACTAAGGAGTAAGAAAACCAAGGGAAATGACCATGTATGTGCCATGGGGCATAAAGACATCATGAGAAATCCGACTCTGGAAGCCCCATGCTCTCTCTCCAGGTCTTCAGGCTAGCCAGGAGAGTGAGCAAATCCTTTGGAGTACCTGCATATTAATTTTCACCCTGGGAGACAGGGATGCCAAAGCCTATATTACCCAGCTTGCAAAGATAATCACTGAGCACGCATTTTGTAAATAAAATAGCAAGCACTCCACAAAGGTGAAGTGAAATTATTACCACTAAGCTACATACAAAGAGGAAATAGCAGGCTGAAATAAGGAAGTCCCAGGGTGATTAGGCGGGAGGGGGGACCATGACTCTTAATGAAGATGGTAAGTGAGTGATCCAACGATAAACACAAGAGCTGAGAACCACGCAGCGGATGCTCAGCATATCATACATCCCAGCATGCCACAGGAACAGGCAGGCTCTGGAAATAAACATGCACAGCAAACATTCAAGAACTACTCAGCTTCATTTCAAAATAAACTCAGGAGAGCCACCACAACTGTGGTGCGGCCACTGCTGTCCCTTGTCTTCACAGCAATTCGATGACCCTGGTTTCCTCGTATTCTTCCCTACGAGAGTGACACATTCAGCACCAGGAAAATGTCTTGCTGTTAGCCCTTGGGTGACATGAGGTTCACCCAGACTACAGAGAGCCAATCACTTATGGCAAAGGAACTTGGAAAACAGAACATAAAAGCAGACCACTTCATCTGCCCTATGCTTACCCCAGCACCAGTTTCCCTGGCTTGGAGAGGTGGGCAATTACCAAAAATTAGGAGGGAAGTCACTGGGCACTCTGGTAACAATTCAGCAGTGAGTGACAGCTAGGCTATTGATTGCCCTACATTTCTACTTTATACAAGAGATTCAACTCCACTTTGGAGACCTCCTGCTATAAGGACTTGCACTGTGTGAACTGAGTGGGTCTATTCTGTTCTAACTGGCTCATGGCTGGCTCAGTCCCTAACAAGATGAGCTGTCTAGCTAGTAGCCACCAAGCAGAAAGAAAGAAAAAAGGGTTGGATTCTGTCTCTCAAAAAGTAATTAAGTAGGCACTATGGCTTGATGGACTCCTTTAGTACATCCAGTTCCCTTGGTAACCTAACTATGTACTAAATGGTTTCCATGGCAAAGCATGTTCCAGAGTCCAAATAAGCAACCTACACATACAATTTGGAATGTAGCTTATTAGCAGAGGGGCTTTCTACACTTAAGAAAATTAGTAAGCATAAAAACAAGTCTTGGTAAACAGATACCTCTAGGGAGCCTATTCAGACACTGGGAACAGGAAAGCCAAGTCTAGAGTATGCCAGGGCCAGCTCATGATTCTGCTTCACACAACCCTCCACGATGAAAACTCACTCTGAAAGTAATGGGCCAGTCAAGCAGAGGAAGATTAGAACATTTCTGCGACCCCCTAGAAACCTCTTCCAGGAAGAGAAACAAGCTTCTCAAACAACCGAACAAGGTTGTTTCCCACCTGGAGCCCATCTCAAGTGAGCTGACAAGAGCCCTCTGTGGGTCATCTAAAAATGCACGGAGCGGTTGGGGATTTAGCTCAGTGGCAGAGTGCTTGCCTAGCAAGCACAAGGCCCTGGGTTCGATCCTCAGCTCAAAAAAAAAAAAAAATACATGTATGGAGACACATTCAGCAGGCAAGGCCAGTGACATGAGATGTCCTGCCCTACACAATATAGAACCACAAGCCAAAATGAATACAGCACCCATGTTGAGAAATGCAACACACTGCCGTGAACACTTCCCAATGGGGCTAAATTTAAAAATTTAACGTGTTTCTATGTGTATTTCTTTAAAAAAAAATGATTCGGGGGGGGGGGACAAGAAAAAAACCTAAATTTTGTTTTTAACCACTTTAATGAGGACATTTGGTCACAAAGATGTAAACTTAAATAAGTAAATAACATAAACTCTCATTTCCGGTATGCTAGGCGGGTTCTCTCAGCACTGAGCTCTACTTCCGGCACCAATAACTCTCTGGGATAGAAAGGACTTCCGGAGACGGCAGTGAGTAAAGCCTCTAAAGACTGAGAATTTGAGGAAAAGAGAAATTGGACTTCTTGCCTTGTTGATCTTCAAGACAAAATCTTTCAAAATAAGTTGCTGGAGAACCCTTCTGATAAAGCTATCAAAAGGAGCTGAAACCCATGAACGTGCAAAACGCTCTCTGATTAGCTACATCCGTGAGAAAACAGAGAACTGCCTTGGGAAGAGTCAGCAGTGATGAAAAGTGACAAAAAGATGGTAACTGAAATCGAGAAGCACACTGTCAAAGGACAGCACCTCATGAGCTGTGGCCCTCCCTCCTGAGAGCGAGGGAGAGCAGGAAGTGGGGAGACAGACGGCTGCACACACAAAGGCATGTCTGAGCACCTAGGGCCTAGAGTTACAGGGAGCTGGATACAGGATAACTGGAGGGTATTAGGGGTGCAAGGCTTTCACTTCAAATCACTGTGCGTTGTGTAGGCGTGACTGTCTTTACTTAGATGAAAAGAGATCAATGCCTGAGTGAAGGGTTTGTGAAAGTTTAGCACAGATAAAAATAGGCCCTGGGAGCTTCCTAAAGACTGATGATAGTACACTGATACCTGGTTGAAGACGTTCCTCCCACTGCCCATTCCTTTCTCCACTGTCCTTCTGCAAAGGGAATAATATGGATATTGTTGACTGCCAAGGCTGGCAGGTGCTGCTGACATCCAGTGTGGAGGGGCCAAGGATGCTGCTGACTGCCTTTCAATGAATAGAAGAGACAACCCTTCCTCCTAAACAAGAACAGTGATTCAACCCACACTGTCAACAGTACAGAGGCTGAGAACCTGTGTAGGGACTACGGTGCTTCAGTAACTGAATGTTCAGCAGCTTCACACAAAAATACCATGTATTATATACACAACAGGGCTTCTACCAATCAGTATGGTAGCCATTGATGACTCGAAATGCATAGACACCTAGGTTGTTTACATACTGAAATATTCCCAACCGGTTAGCACCTGTGCTCCTTACAAATTTATTTCTTCTCCACAAAAGAAGCTGGAGGGCCAGTGAGATGGTCCAGTGGGTAAAGACACTTTCTGTCAAGCCTGACAACCTGGGTTCGACCCATGAGATCTACATGGTGGAAAGAGAGAACCGAGTCTTGCAAACCGAGTCTGTCCTCTGGCCTTGACACCTGTGCTGTAGCACACGTGTACACACATGCATGCATGCACACACAAATAAAATTTTAAAGAGTTAGAAAAAAATTAAGTGAATAGTTCCTGGTAGATAACCCTAACAGAATGGTCACAATGAAGGGTGGCCACAGAATAACTAATATCTACATATAAATATTCTGAGAGGTTTTCTTAAATCTAAGAACTGAAAAATCTAAAACTTTCAATGGATTTGGCTTTGAGACAAAATATTATATGACTTAAGTCATAAAGCTTTAAAAGATTTCAAAACATCTTTCTTAGTTTTAAAACATATTAAATGGGTCATGCTAAATTCAGACAAAATTCAAGTTAGGAAAAAGTACTGGGTCAGAATAAGGAATAAGGACATATAAGTTCTTTCAGCATGTGGTCATAAACTCCTTTCCTCAGAGAAACATGGCTGTAAAAATCTGCTCCAGGATGAAAACTTGGGACAAAACAACCCACCCTTACGTCATACTTTTTAAAGATTGGGGTGGAGTAGGGAGAGAGGGATTAAAAGGAGGGAAAAATTCTTTGCATATAGGAAAAAAAGAGACTGTCAGTGAAATAATTTTTCCACTGATATATCTATCTCCAAGTTAATAGTGTAGAACAGCTTCACCTGGGCACAGGCGATCTCAAGCTTTTCCAAGGATGTCCTCTATGTTGTTGAAATGTCTATAAAAGATGATGTTTGCAGACGGAATCATTTGCTCTCTTGGATGGCCCTGTTCACTACATGTTGGCTCATCATTTGTTTTGAATCAAAGGCCTTCCATTCACTAAGTCATTAGTGCTGCTGGTAAAAGACAGTGTGTCTGAATTTTAATAAGTGTAGAAAACTCCAATATAATCATTAGCCCTTTAGCCCTTTATTATGGGAATCAAAATCAGACATACCCGGATCAAATTACATGCTCTCTAATAAAACCCACACAGTACAATCTGACAACACCGATGTTAGACCTTTGCTCCTCCAGCAGCAGTAAAAGGAACTTCACTTCACACACAAATTTTACATAGTAGGAGTCTTAGTCACTACCCACTCACAGAAACGGTTGTAATCAGGAACCAGGGCATTACTTAGCTACTAAATAATTATCCTTTGAAAATGTGCTGAGGATAATATAGTCAGTGCACTTTTTAGGCAGGAGAGGAACAACTTTAAAACCCACCTAATATATATTTCTATATCAGTGCTCACATTCTATTCTAAAAACTAAGTAGATGACACTTTCTTCATTACCATGTACACAGAAACCCACTGGTGAGAGAAAATAATGGTGCTTCTGTGAACCAAGTGCCTGGAAAGGAGAAGAGAGCTGAGCCATAAAGCTTCATGGAAGTCGGAGCCAAAGCTCAAGCATTCCCAAGTGTTGGGGCCTTGCTCCCTCTTAAGCATTTCTTTCCATGTATGGTCTGAACTATATTAGGTGTTTATGTCGAGTGGGAAGGTGAGAAAGAGTGACAGACCTCCGTATGAATCTGTCATCCAACTATGAGACAAAACAATAGAAAAAAAGAGCTTCCTAACATAGTAATTATGTGAGCTATTTGGAAGGAAGTTAAAATGTTCTTTTACTTAAGCAAATAGTAATACATCTGAATAAAGGGTTCTTGGAAAAAATAATCACTCAGTACATACCCTTTACAGCAAGTGTTCCAAATCTATTTATTTCATAACACTATGGGGCCAAAGAATGATAGAAGATGTGTTCTACTGTGCTTGCTGTGTGCTAATTATCATGTAAGAACTGACCAAATGCTGTGTGGAGACACAATATATGTGACACACATGAACACTAGTGGCTGTGGTAGATGCTGGGAACCAACCCTGGGTCTTCTGCAAAAGGAACAAGTATTGTTAATTGCTGGGCCCTCTCTCCAGTCTCTTGTCACCTAAAGTGATATAGTGAAGCCCTTCCTCCAGTGTGACAGTTTTAGGAGACTGGGTGCTTTGGAAGGTAAAGAGTTTAGATAAGGTCGTAAGTGTATGGTTACTGTGATGGGATGAGTGTCCTTCTAAGAAAATGAAGACATGTTAGCACCTCTCTGCCATGTGAGGACATAGCCAAGAAGTGGTCTTTTGCCAGTTAGGAAGAGAGGCCATAACCCGACACCAAGTCAATCAATCTTTATTTTTTTGTTTTTTAAACTCTTTGTTGATTCTTTGTGGATCTCACATTGTGCATCCCAATCCCACTCACCTCCTCATCCCCTCTCTTCTGCCCTCTGCCCTTGCAACCTCCCTTCAAAAACAAAATTCAAAAGTAAAACCAAAAAAAAACAAAACTCAAATCAGGATCACTGAGAGATCAAGATCAGCCTGGGTTACATGGTGAGACCCTAACTCAAGAAAAAAAAAAATATGAATTCACAACTTATTAATAAGAAATACTAAACTGTTTCTTTCATTTCTAGGGGTCTGTGAAACATTTTAGAAATGATCTTTTGCCAACAGTACAATGCACTCTTTGTAGTGTGTAATCCTATGGGCTATAATAAATAGAGAATTGGACATCTACCACAGGTGTGACACAGAACAACTCTGTCACCCTAAAATGTTCCACCTCTTTGTAGTCAAGCTCTCCTTCCATGCTCCCACTCAAAAAGGGACTGCAATAGCCTGCTCACAGCCCTGATGACCACCTGCTTCACAATTTTAAGTCACCCATTTCATACATTGCTTACAACTCCTCGCATGGATCTGACGGCCAAGATGAAAGGGGATGAGTAATTGAAACAAGCCAGGGGTGACTAAAGGCTTGGTGGAGTCCAGACGAAGACAGCACGAAGAAAGGCTCACATCAAGTGATGGACTGGATGGAAGCAGGGTTGGAGGAAGTATCAGAGATGCAGGCGAGAGCACTGAGGGGAAATAACGAGCCCTGTTTTGACCTGAGTGAATGATGGGATGAGGTTTGTGTCTTTCGAGGACCACTCTGTCGAGAATAGCAACTAGCTTGAAAATACTAGGAAACCAGTACCCAGTCTAAGGAGAGCATGGCGCTCTCCAAGGGTAGTTTAATCCAAAGGCACAAGGAACAAAGGGCAGGAAAGTCTGCATAGCTGTAGGATTAGGGTGGCACTTGAATGTCATTTGGCACATCCACAAGGCCAGCCAGCCCGCCCGTGGGGGCACTGAAGAGGACACCATGCACACAGGTCTAGTGAGGCGGCCAAGTAGGTAACTCAGAGCCCTTCTGCTAAAACACCCGACCCTGCTGGGGAAAATCTTTGAAAGCAATAGCCCTGTTCCCCTGAGTTCAGGAAGTCCTTAGGAGTAGCCGCCCCTGCTCTGACCATCTCTGGTTCAGGCGTCTGAACACATGGTTCTGAGGGCTACATGTAAGTTCTCAGACATGATGATCCAGCGTGTCCTAGACTGGTGTGTTTGGCAAAGAGGCACAACGGGGGGCAGGAGAGAGTGACAGGGATGGAGTCCTGCTCTGGGAAACCTAATGTGGAAAAAGTCAGCACCAAGGAGGTCTCATGGGGCTGGAGAGGGGTGGAAGACCGTGAGGGGACAGCAAGGAGGCCAAATCAAGCAGCAGATGTTTAGATGGGAAACCACTGGAAGGGTAGCAAACCACTAATGAGAGCAAACAGTGGAGAAGAGCAGAGCTGGGGAAGGGGGGATGGACAGTGTTAGACGATAATTCTCCCTTAAAACAATCTAACTTGTTAAGTTTTTATTCTTACATTGTTTTATAGTTTATTAGCACATATTAATTGTGCAATGTAATGGGTTTTGTTGTGACATTTCCATACACGTCTATAATATACTTTGATCATATTCACCTCCCCATAATTTGCATGTTAACGAGGTACATAAATTGGCGACAGGGGAGTCTGTTGCTCTCAAAACTATATTTAAACCCGTGTTTCTACACATTTTCTAGAGTAACATCCTGGGCCCTCATGAGATCTTCAAAGAGGTCTGCGGCGATCTGATCTTTAACCAGTCCAACTCTGTACACATTCGACCTCCGGTGTTGGCAGTCGGGCTGTAGACTTCTTCAATTTAGACTCTTTGAGAGGCATCCTACTTTGCCAGCTAAGGGCTGCTATCTTCCATCCGTTCAGGGACACTTGAGGACACCTCCTCAATTACACTCTAACTTCTCTGGTTCTCCCTATAAAACTGCCCAGTGTCTTTGTTAACTTCACTAGAGATCTCAGACTCTCTGGTGAGAAGGCGTTTCCTACTTGTGCATATAAATGAACAGTAACTACATCAAACAGAAATGACCGATGCTCACAGCTTTGCTAGTGAAAAATAGTGTTAAATTGAAAATCACCAATGTCTCATCTTCCCTACAAGAAAAATGCTGGTCCACATCCTAGAGATGCTCGGCAGAAGATGTGAGGCTTAGTCTTTTGAATGAGGATGTGGTGTGTCTTCCAGTGGAGGATAGTCCTTATACAACAGAAAAATAAGGCACAGAAGTGACCGAGGGCAGAAAATCAACCCAAGGCTGAACGTACTGACGAGATCTGAGTTCTCACGGACCTGCACACGTCTTACTTGTAAACACACATTTTGTGCCTAAAACAGACCTCAGCAAAACCACGGAGCTAGCACTGACTTCTGAGGCTGGGGAGGTGGAAGGTGCCCACCAGAAAGTTGCCAAACAGATGACATTTAGGGGCTGATTGATCTTCTCATAGAAGTCTGTTTGCAGTGTTTCTTGGTGTGCAGGGAGGTGCAGGCTAGACAAAGGGCCAAACTCACTAATGAAAACTAGCTGAACTGTTCAGAATTCCATTCTAAGTCACGAAGAACCCATCTGGCCCTGCTCCCAGACCAGTAAAAGGAACATCTTAAGTCCCTAGAGGCTAAGACAGCTCTTTCCACCAAAAGAAAATACACATCTCCCCTGACAGCTGGTTGTCTTAGCATACACTGGACTGTATATTTATCAAAAGAAAAAAGCCTCTCCAGGAGCACAATATTTATTATAGGATTATTTGAGTGACTCATGTAAACACGAGTATGGCTAAATTAAGTCATGTTTACTATGCTGTGTTGGTGCTTAAACTCAACCCAAAGTTACCTCTAGTGATACGGGGCCTCCCTTCTTGAGACAACTGGCAAAAGGTAGTTTTTTTTTCAAAGATATATATATATTTACCAGTCAATCTACTTGGTCACACATTTTCAAAGTTACACATTTGAAAAGGCACTCAAGGTGGTCACACCCACTCCAAGGTATCACACTCCCCTATCCCAACACTCGGGAGGTGGAAGAAGTAGAGGACCAGGGGTCAAGGTCCTCCTTGACTACCTGGTGAATTCAAGGCTACTTGGGGTACACAAGGTCAGGTCTCAAAAACAAAAATCTTGGAACATCTAAAATGATATGTTCCACCATGACAGGTATTAATTGAGTGGGAACATTTGAGTAAAATCACAATACAGTGAATCTTCTTATTGAGTTAAATTATATTTTATTTGAATGCAGTACTCTTGCCTATAATTTCAAACAGCATCACTTTACTTTTCAGGTCCCTATACCCTTTTCATCAGTCCCTGAGTCAAATTTCAGTGGACCCCAGCCTCTGGATTAGAACCCATCCATATGTCCTAAAAGATCGTGTCTGTTGCCAGGTACAGTGGGGAAAAGGAGGTAGGAGAGTCCACAGTTGGAGGAGATAAGAGCCTTTAAGTTCAAAGTTCCTAAGACCAAGAGCACATTCACCACCTGCAAGGCTCAGGTGAGACAGCACTCCTACAAAGTAAAGTTCAACCTCCCAGAAGCATGGCCAAGCAACCACCAAGGAAGCTAGCTGCTGGCCAAAAGGTTCAACCTCCAGGGATGCTAGCTGCTGGCTACTGGGTACAGCCTCCAGGGAAGCTAGCTGCTGACTACTGGGTACAACCTCCAGGGAAGCTAGCTGCTGGCTAAAAGGTTCAACCTCCAGGGAAGCTAGCTGCTGGCCAAAAGGTATACAGTGAAAATGAAAAGCAACAATGGAGACCATTTCCCTTGCTAGGCACAGAGATAATCAATTCCTGCCCTTGTGGAAAGTTACATTAGTAGATAGTGTAGCTAGGGTAGGGTCAGCTTGGCAAGAAATGGGCTTGTCTTCCCCAGACCCTGTAGGAGGGAAGAACCAAATGTAATGCTCTGGAACAAGGACCAGGCTGAGCAAAAGTACAGATGTGGAAAAAACACTAAGTCTGTTGAAGGAAACGATAAAACATTTGGCTAAATAGCAGTCTATGTGAAATGTCTAGATGGGGGTGGAAAGGTGAGTGGAACAGACACACATAATTGTTTGACTGCCAGACGGCTAGCTGAATCACTTGAGGAATGTTGAGCAAGGACGTTATGTGAGTGGAGCTTCAGACAGCGACAGCTCTGTGCCAAAGGGAAATAAATTGAAATCTAAAACTGGGAGTTAACTGGCAGTCAAACAGGAAGAGAACAAAGAGTCAAGAGTCCATCAAGGGTGTGGCGACAGGACAGAACCAGCTAAAGGGAGGAACGACAGAGTGGAAGGCACCGGAGAGTGGAGTCCAGCATTAGACACTGGCTGCTTCACGAAGGAAGAGAGTGTGGAGATGCCTGGGAGATGTGAACCTGAGCACCCAGGAGAAGCAGAGGACGATGAAGTGAAGCAGGGTAAGGGAAAATGCCGCCTTGCTCAAGATGATAAGCTTGGTTCCTGACATTTTGATAATTTACACATGTGAATTTGAGGTGACAATGGAATAGGAACACCAATGTCCATCAGGTGGCCAGGAAAGCAGTTTTCTAAGCTAGGGGAAAATCAGAGATGAAGAGCAGGAAGTCATCCACAATGAATACCGTGAAGATGATCTGGGTACGGGGAGAGACAGGGGAGATGGCTCAGCGTTAAGAGCACTGGCTGCTATGCAGAGGTTTACTTCCCAGCACCCATGTGGTGGTGGCTTGCAACTATCTCAACTCCAATTTCAGAAGCAATAACCTCCTCTTCTGGCATCTGAAGGCACTGCACACATATGGTGCACAGGCATACATTCAAACAAAACACTCATACACATAAAGTAAAAGTAAAATAAAACCCTCAAAGAAGAGATTTAAGAAGAAAGAAACTGACCTAAGGGGCTGGTGAGACAGCTCAGCTGGCAGAGGCGCTTGTCCACAGGCCTGATAACCTGGGTTTGAGCCTCAGGCCCTCTAAGGTGGCAGGGAACAACCTTCTCCCTAGAGCTGACCTCTGACTTCCATGTGTATGCTGTGACATGCACACACCTGCCTTAACACACACACTCAAAATAAAAGTTAAAAAATGATTAAGCGTAGAGGCATGGAAACGCAATTTAGTACAATTTAATGAGCTGACAAATGAAACCGCCAGTGAAGGAGAGCAGGAAGGGCCTATGAACACCAGGTTCCAGGGGAGGAAAGCTCCACAGAGAACACATGCCAGGAACACCATTACGGACATCATATGGTAGAGCAAAATGAATGGCAACTTGAACATCTGAAAGCACTAAACACATATATTGTCACCGTTGCTTATTGAATTTCTAGAGAAGTCATACGGCATTAGAAAAGCTAGGCCTTCAAAAGCCTCCCAGTAGGGGCTGGAGAGATGGCTCAGAGGTTAAGAGCACTGACTGCTCTCCCGGAGGACCCGGGTTCGATTCCCAGCACCCACATGCCAGCTCTATAGCTCCAGGGGATCTGACACCCTCACGGAGACAAATGTGCACATAAGATAAAAATAAATAAACAAAATACTAAAAAAAAAAAGCCTTTCAGTGTTTCCTTCATCAAGCTGGATAGAAATGCAATCTCCTCCGACCTCTTACAATGTTGCTAAGTTTTCAAGTTATTTCTACAACCCCCAAAACACTAACTGAGCCTTGACCGTGGGCTGGGCACTACACAAGGCCCTTTCCTATCGTCTCACTGGAGTAGACACAATTGAAGCTGCGTTTGCCCCCTTTTCAGAAGAAGGAATGGGGCTCGGAGTCACTTGGCCAGGCTTGTCACCCACAGTGGAGGAGCAGAGGGCTGCTGGCGCCAAGTCTCACTGTGTCTTCTTCACTAACCACAAGTTGCAACTTGTGGTTGTTTTTATGCCTCTTACTGTACTCTAAGCAAACTAGGGCACAGGGCCACATGACATTGATCCTGACAGCCTCTGGCACACCAGCAAAGGGCCTTGCACTTGCTCAGTTCTTGCAGGGCTGCTCCTGCTGAAGAATGACCACATGCATGTGTGCAGGCAGGCACACAGGCCTTGCTAGACATGGACATTTCTGAGCTGGTAAGTTCCGCGTACTTATTTCCAAGGCGGGCTGTAACTTAACAACATAAAGTTTCTAAAAACAAATTCTGTACTTGTGAAAGATGCCACCTGGTCTGCCTCAGGGGCTGAAGTCCTCCTTTTATGCAGAGTGGGAACAGCCCAGGGAGGGACGGAGCTGGTTTTCTTCAAACCCCTCCCAGACCCGGGCTGGAGCCAGGCAAGCGGCCCACACCTTTCTGAGAGGAGCACTAGGCTGTCTCCGATGCCCATTTCACCTCTGCTTTCACGGAGGGAACTGCCAACAGTCTGGGAGCGAGGGGAAGGTATGGCACATTTAGTGCCAGCTCTGATGATGTAACCTTAACATTCACAGCTCTTCTGCCAGGAAAAAGCAAGGCAACTGGTTCAGAAATGAGTTCTCCCTTTTCTAATATGCAACCCAAATCTAATATTCTGCATTGCTGACCACTAGCTAATCCTCCTCCTCACTGTCCTCGCCTGCATCCATCTTTGTGCATAACTGGCCTCATTCTCTCAATGAGCCAAACTTAAGGTCTAAATCAAAGGACTGGTTTTGATTCCTTAGAAAACAAATGTACAGAATACATGAAATATGTTGACTTCATAAAATGTCCCTCATGCATGAAGAACACAACGTTCTTCTTAGAAGTGTTTATTCTTTAAGCTAAATGCATGCACAGAGGGAGGCTTGAAGACAATAGACATCTCTGCACCATGAGGGCAGGCAAGCCATGTGCAACAGGGCTGTCAAAGGCACCAGGCAACTATTCCCAGGTCCTGGAAAAACATAAATTTCAGAGCATCATAAAATCAGTATGCACTTGGGAGTTTTTGACCAATGTATCTGACAGATGTTCCTTTCTGCGGGGACTGTCTAATTTGGAGACATTTGGTACTCATATTGTTAAAATCTTTAGAGTATAACAAATTGATCCCTTTGCCTTCATGTGATGACAACAACCTTAGTAGTATTTTTCTATTTCTATTTCTGGGACTAGTATTAATCCTTGCCTACCGCACAGACAAGCTGGGGCAGAGTGATAATAGCCAGACAGGCCTGGAATTTCCCTTTGCCCATGTACTGGGAGGTGGAGAAGCTAGACTTCTTTTGACCATTTTAAAATAATGTAAAACAGGTTTTTGGTCTCCTGGAGCTTCTGTTTGTGAGATATCCTGCACGAGGCTTGGGACTTCTCAGAAAGCATCACAGCAGAAACCAAAAGGAACAGACCCTCAGCTAAGGCAACAGCCAGGCAAGTCTAGTTGGGAATGCCTTTCCCATAGCTGAGAATTGGCTGGGTAACACAAAACATGGGGAGCAAATGAAAGCTTAACACAATGTCCAAGATAATCCCCCTTCACTCAGGTCTGAAAACTTATCCCATGAAATAACATGAATCCTCCTGAAATGACATTATTCCTCTTTTGTGCTCTGAACTCTGCAAGAATTAGCTAGTACAACAGTCCCTTTTATCTATGAGGGATATGCTGCAGGACTCTCAGCAGATGCCTTAAACTACAGACAGTACTGAATTGCAGATATCCTGGGTTTCGCTATATACATACTTAACTATACAAAGTTCAATTTATAAATATGAAGTGTGACATTAACAATAGTCACAACAAAACAGAGCGAGAGCAACTTCTACAGTCCAATGTGCAGGAGAAAACTAGCACGGGTTTCCCTCCTTCACAATTTCATAGAAACAAGATTTGCTTACTAGAGGACTGAGCGAACTGAACGGCTTCAAACTTAGAGGGCTCCTCCTCCCGCCTCTACATCCCGCGTGCCCAGCCACTGTGCCCAGCCACTGTCCCCAGCCACTGTGCCCAGCCACTGTGCCCAGCCACCATGCCCAGCTCACAAGTTGAAATTTTTCATCCGATAGGAAATCTGCTAATGACTAACAGGTAGGGAGCGTGTACCGCACGGAAAAGCTGGACAACAGGCAACTCTTATATCCTAGGCGAGATGGAGCAGGGCCACACAAGACTTCATACGGCTTCTCAAGATGATGCACAAATTAAAACTTACGGATTGTTTCTCTCTAAACCTTTCTGCTTAATGTTCCAGACTTCAGTGGATTGTGAGTAAATGAGATCCCCAGGACATGTGACCACAGATAAGGGGTTAGGGAAAGACTGAAATCAATTTAGCACATGTGTAAGTCCTCACAGAGCCATCCCTCAACTTTACCATTCTCCATTTTAACCCTTCTCTAAAATCTCACGTTGAAAACCTCTACTTGAAGCAATAGTGAGGTCTGGCTGTTTGCTTAGCATTAGAAATACAGCTGCATTAGGTGAATTTGTATTAACCAAGAAAAATGTCAAAGCTTTCAGTACAGCCATCCCAAGTTGGGGGTGAGAATTACATACTAACTTACAAGACTGTCACAATTAAGCCATTGCTGTGCAAGGCACTATGGGATGGCACACTTGTTCATCCATCTGAGGAGTGTGCAGCTTAGCACAGGATTAAAGAAATGCACATCACAGGTAGGTAGATGGTAGGATGAAGACAGATGCAGTGTGATGGGAAGGGTAGACCGCTCCGAGGCAGTGCTGGTAGTGAGGGCATTTGAACAACGCCTAGAACATGTGCATTTGCCCAGGATGGGGAGACTACTACAGTGTGGAAAGAAGGAACAGCTTTGGATAGCAAAGGTACAGCAGCAAGAGTGACGGACTGAGGACATTTCAGCTGAAAAGACAGACGGAGGGGATCGGCAGGAAAGCAGTGGAAACGACAGGCTATAGTCCTCCACACGAGGAGGGACACTGAGAGCTGGGCTTCTGTTTGTTTGGCTTTAGGTTTTTGTTTTTGTTTTTTTCTCATTTGAGATGGGCCTCCCTATGTAGTTCTGGCTGTCCTGGAACTCACTCTATAGACCAGGCTGGCCTCGAACTCACGAACATCCGCCTGCCTCTGCCTCCACGGTGCTGGGATTAAAGCCGAGCGCCACCGCACCCAGCCTAAGAGCTGGGTTTTAGAAGTAGGAGAAGTGACTTAAAGTACGCCTTTCCCTACTCAACTGGTCACTCCACATCTTAGGCTTTTAGAATAAGGATATTTTATTAGCAAGCATCTTTGCAAACTAGGCACAGTTACTTCAAAGAAATAACCTGGCTTCAGTTCAGGAGAACAAGAATCTTTCACGTTAGACTTAGTGGCACAGGCTGGCAATCCCAGCAGCTCAGGAGTGAGGATTTCCAAGGCGAGGTCAGCTTGGGCTACATTAAGAGCAGCCTGGGGAATTTAGTTAGAAATGATTTCTAACTAACCAGTAAGCACTGGACTGGAGATACAGCTCAACAGCAGAACACTTGCATAACATGTGTGAGACCCTACACTCCACCCCCGTAACCGACAAACAACACTCCTTTGAGAGGGCAACTACCCACCTATGGGTAACTAGCACACTCATTTCCCAGACATCTTGGGATGTTTCTCTCTAACTTTCTCACCACCAAAACATCTGGATTTAACTCACTAAGTTCTATTGAGTGTCCGTAACAAGTGCGTGCTCACGTCATATCATCCTTTTGTTTCTCCTCCGACTCCTCCCTCTCACCTACCCACTCACTCGCCATGAACTCTCATCAAATCGGCAACACTAACAGCTACTATTTGGTGAGGGCTGCCCCAGTACGGTCTCTCTACCTCATGCTCTATAAACAGTACTTAGTACAATACTAAAAATAACATTATTAATAGGCACCAGTACTTCTATTTTATGGAGAAATAGGATTCCAGGCATTGATACCTCACTAGTTGCTATGGGCCAGAATCGGGGTGCATGCAGCTCTGTTTGGCTCTGGAACCTCTCCCTTTTAGACCTCATTGTTGCCTCCAGTTATGGCCTTTAATTAACATGGGTCAATATTTTAAGTTGAAAATTCATGCACTAGGCAGGGCAGAATACAGTCTTGCTACTGTAAAATCCCACTCTAGCTGTTATTAGAGATATATAAGTAAACAAGAGAATGCCTGTACATTACTGATTTTCACAGTCTCCCACATTTGAGCATCATATTAATTTGTAAGACGGGGTGCCCATGACTCATAACTTAGAGCCACTGAGGTCAGAGAGCATGGAAACGGCTCAGTCTATTAATGTCGGATGACAACCACATCTACTCACCGACAGAAATCTGCCAAGCCTGACTAAATGGCCTGCAGAGAACGTTAATAATGCATTTCAGTGAGACCCTGTACAAATTTCTCTCTTGATGAAAAACATGTCTTGTCAGAAGTTCCCAACCAAATCTGCTCATGATCCCTTTTCAATGAACCTCAGCATCCTTTGAAGTGGGGTAAACTATTAAAGCATTTGGCCAACAATAAGTACATTGTGATGTGAGACTTCATGAAATTCATCACTAGTGAGAAAAGTTACTTGGGTAGACACAAGTGTGATAGCCAACTGTTTTTACTGTGTGACTGGACATTGCATAAAACCATACAGAGCTATTTAAACAAAGAAAGAACTCAAACATCATCATTTTAAAATACCTACTTTTAATATTGCCTTTATCAGTTTCTGATTAACTTTTTGCTTAATATCTTAAAGAAACTGGTTATATCTTCACAAATAACTCTGACAGTTTCAAATATATAAGTTAGCTCGGACATTATTCAGCAGTCCTCTACAGGCTACAACTACTACTTACAATCCCCTGGAGATACCCCAGGAGAGTAACAATTTGGACTTGTTATACCTACAATTCTCTAAAAAACTCAGACGCACAATAAAGAGACCTTAAGTTGCATGAATAAGATTCACTAAAAGATTACACTTGTAAGTACTATCTGCATGTACTGTACCACTAAAACCTTCACCCCAGAGCTGGAGAGATGGCTCAGCAGTTAAGAGCATTGGGTACTCTTGCAGAGGACCTGGTTCAAATCCCAGTACCCACATGGTGCAGCTTCCAACTGCCTGTAACTCCAGGTCTAGAGGACCTGATGGCCTCTTCTGGCCTTTGTTGGTACATCCATGCAAGTGGTGCAATTACACTCAGGTGTGTGGACTTGTGTCCACAAAAGAAAAACATCTTTAAAAAAACCAAAATCCCTCAATAAACCAACTTCTAAGAAAAGAAAACAACAACAAAAAAAAAAGTTTAAGAGTCCACACTGCATAAAAGGAAGAGGCAGAAACATGGCTTACTAAGTAGAAGCATCTGGCTCATCATGTCAACAACACTGACACTTACTGCTCAATTCGGGGTGACAAGTACAACTTGGGGTACACTTGGGTGGCTTCCGTATCCTCAAAACTGACAGAAAGGAGGGCCACATCTTCTCCAGGGTCTTCATTTACATCCTTAGAAAGGAAGTGAAAAACAGCATGAGCACCTGTTCTCTGCACACTTTGGGTCTTTTGAGACAGGGTCCCATTATGGCCTCCAACTCAAGATCTTCCTGCCTCCCGAAAGTCAGGATACAGCCTGTAGCATCATGCCCAGCTTACTCCGGAATCTTATCAGTGATGAGCTCACAGCCTACTGACACGAAGCCGTGGTTGTGAGTTGCCTACGTTCAACCAAATGGTCCAGCATACCCTTGCCTCACTCCTCAAGAGTGGTGCCCAGGAAACTTCTTGACCGAAGCCTACCGCAATAAGGCACATGGCCTTCAGCTATTTCACTTGTTCCCATAGACTCAGTGCAGCAGGGGAATGGATACAAATTAGACAGAAGCACAGTTACCACATTCAGTAAACATACCGCTAAAAACATAATTTATATCTTAAAAACCCAGCAAAATGTTCAAATATGGGCCCAATAACCTCATTACACCAACCTTTATCGTATGCTCTAAGTTATTAAATAGTAAAAATCCAGAGGAAATATGTTCCCGTGAAGTATAAAGTATGCCAGCCACTATATAAACACGAGGCTGGGTGGGGGCAGGTGCTCATCTACTTTAGCAAAGTGATCACAGATGATTTACTTGGAAACTGCAACACGTATTTATCATATATGTCCAGTTGTGAGACTATTTTAAGACAAACTCCCTATTAATCTAAGAATTATAATTGCTGATCAATCCATCCGAGGACATCTTGGGGTTAATGGCAACCTGAATTAATAAGTATTGAATACCAGACTGACAACCGAATATCTAAACTAATTCAATGGAGTATTGATGACGCACAGATGAAGTGTACTGAATCAAAATTGGGAACTTTTAACTATGTGCATGTGCTTTATGATTATTGCCAAGTACCAAGCTGTCTGCCAGAGTTTGGAATAAAGTGCTGAATCAGTTTAACTCTGTCAATATTGACTTTAATCTGACACACCACATTTCTGCAACCCTAGTAATCTGGCAGTGTCTCTAAGTCAAGTACAAAACCTAAAACACTAGCCCTGGATGTCATTCTCATGTTGGGAATGATAAAACCTGACCTGAAATTTTCAATCAGTTTGCAGGTCCTGAGGGCAGGGGGCTCAGACAAACAAGGGGGGGGGGGGGTCCCAGCCTAGGCTTGAACTGTGTGTGACCACTGAGAGCCTCAGGCACAGGCTTCCATCTGTCCAAACCCCACTCCCTTCCTTTCCTGCATCCTGGGAAACTGGTCAACACACATACTGCTCAGCCTGGACATCTTCAGTGTCCTTGCCCGGTTTCTTACTGTGTACATGTGACATGTATACACAGGGACAAGGATCATCAAGCCTCTCCCGTGGTTTAAAAATAAAAATTAGGAGCAAATAAGAAGCAAGGGTTAGGGAGGAACACCAACAAACAACCCACACTTATGTCTCACTTCTGGATCACTAAGGACTTGATCTCAAAGCTGTTCAAAGGACCAGTCCTATCCTTCCAAGGTTAGAATGGGGGCTATACAAAAATGTTGCAAATTCCAAATAAGACGGAAGAAGATCAGGTGATGTAATTTAAAGGGAACCGCACATTACCCACCCCCACAAACACCTCTGCCTCACAGAGGCAGCAACCTTTCTCTCCTACATCAGCTACAGCATGAGCCCACACCATAACCAGGAAGCAAGCCTCCACAGCTCCCACTGAGTTCAAACACCAAAGATGTGACGGAGCTGGGGAGTACATGGCTCTCAGTGTCTGGGATCACAGGCCTTTGGAGCACTTGCAGTCCGTGAAACCTAGAAGAAGAGCTGTAAAATGGATGGTCTTAGTGGACCCAGACCTTTCTGCTGAGCCAAATGGCCTGCTCTAGATAAAATATAGATAAAAGCGGACAAGGAGGAAAATCATGCCCGACTCTAGGTAGGCTCAGCTTAACTAATTGAGGGAGGCACAAACATCTTGACAAAAGGAAAAAGTGTCTGAACATGCAATAAGTAAAGTTTAATTCAAAGTCAAGGGCAAAGTTCATCCAAGGTGGTTCAAGCACAGCTTGTCCATGAAGTCTCCTAAGGCCTCACGATAGCTAAATCCCAATGCACAACTTGCACACCTTGTATTATGCATCTCATCACACCATACATACAGGAGTGTGTCCTGAAACACCTGGGCTCAGACTCGAGACACTGTTATGTCACAAACTATGGCGGTTTTATACAAACACAATGATTTAATTACAAATACAAAGACATTTCTACAACATTCCTCAGCAAGTGACAAATCAGTATATTTTAGGTTTCTACTGAGTTATAATGTTTGATTTTAATAATTGTTTGAATTGCTGACTTGAGGTTTTTTTGGTTTTTGTTTTTTTGTTTTTTTGTTTTTTTTTTAAGGCCTCAATCAATTCTGGTTTGAGGTTAGGACAGAATTTTCAACAATTATGAATCAGCCCTAAACAATTTTCTGCCATTTTGTACCTTGTATTATACAAAGACATCTCCTCAACATTGACAGTGCTAGAATCAAAATGCCCATCAATTCAATATTCGCCCAAGACGAATATTGAAAGAAGGAAATGCATCATCTCACCAGGGTGCAAATTTACTTTCAATTTAAGTACATGGTAAAAGTACATGTCTACTGAAACCTTCCTTTAAAACTTATTTCCTTAAGATATTTATCAACAAATATTTGATATGTATACATATTTTATATAGCTTTATAAACAGGGTTGTACAAAAAGTTATCAGGTAAAAAGGGCCCATGAATGGAAAGGGTTGAAAAAGCCCTCTCCGAGCCCATTCATCTAACCTAGGATTGCTGGTTCCATGGATCAGCTTCCCTGCCCAAACCCACTCATCTAACCTAGGATTGCTGGTTCCATGGATCAGCTTCCCAAGCCACCTCCGTACACAGTGAGAGCTTGTCTTCAGCTCCCCTGCTCGGAAAAACATGGTTCTAATTTTCTGTCTCAGGCTTTTGGCCCTTCCATTTACATCCTTTTCTTTTTAAGTTCTTAAATAGTTTTTTGTTTGTTTGTTTGGTTTTACACTATAAAAACTAGGCTTTTTTTTCTTTAAACAAGCCCAACCATATAGAAATTTATTTTCAAATTAGTTCTTCCATTCTTACCTTACTACTTATTCTTAAAAGTAATCAATATCAACAGTGTTGCCTCAGTCAGCTTTCCTGGAACTCATAAACACACACACACACACACACACACACACATACACACATACACACACACACACACACACACACACACACACACACACACACACACACACCTCTTTAACCTCCTGTTTTGTTTTTCCTAAAATGGGACCCTATTACGCATATCACTGTACTAATTGCTTTTTTAATAGCCACATACTATTTGCCAGCATGTATATTATCTTCTATTTAACCATTTCCCTAGGAACAGACCTTCAGGCCGCCTGCAAGTCTTAGCCACTTGATAATGCTTTGATGTATCTTGTATACGTGTATATACAGTCTTTAGTAGTGAGATGCCTAATTCTTAATAGGTAAATAAGTTTAAAGGTCACAAACACCTTACAATTCAGTAGAATCTAATGGACTTTTAGCCAAGCAATTTTCGGAAATGCAGATTTGGGCCAATGCATATCTGGAATGGTGAGAGGGCCTGTTTCCTTCTTCTCAGTCACTTGGTAACACTGCCACCACTCTCTCATGCTTTTTAAATTAATATTGGCAGTTTCATAGCTGGAGACAGCATCTCAAATTAGAATCAGTGTTGAGCTGAAGCAACTTTTCACTTGTTTCTTGGACATCTACATTTCTTCTGTATAACTGATAGGTCCACTGTTGACTTGTCTTTAAGATACTCAGATCTTTTATGTTGGCTAATAATTTTATTAACCCTCTCCTACAACATATAAGTATTTTCTCTCATTCTAACTGTAGGCATTTATTTTGAGGCTCTCGTAATGTCACAGGAAATTTAGATAGTGTTACAAATGAAATCAAGTCTAGTCAATAACAGATTATATTACTGACGCTGTAGTTTTTCACTTAATGCTGTATTTTTTTTCAGATAGGTCTGTAATTCCTCTAGAATATATTTTGGGTATCGGGACACGAGGAAACATGGCTCTCTGCTTGCTTTATGCAAACTGGGGGAGAAGGCAGGAGCGACAGGAAGCGGTGAGAGGATGACCGTAGCCCAGGGCATGGCAGTCCAAGCCGCCATGTTTGCTGACTGCCCCGGCCCAAAGACTAGCGCATAGGAAGTGCTGCTGCCTAACTTCGGGAAGCTGCTTTTCTGCAGGCGCTATCAATCGGCTGCGGAGTCTGGAGACCAAGCACTGGCCCTGGTGCCTCCCTGACAGGTCTACAGGGACTGGCGGTTTTCCCAGCAGAGCCTAGGTTGGGAGTCCACACTTTCTTATGTCTCCTTGTTCTTTTGCAGGAGGTAAAATACTCCACAGAGAATCCTCTTTTCTATAAAACGAAGGATAAAACTGAGAAAAAAATACTTAGAGTACTCAACAAAGAGACGCTACCTAATTCTATGACTCTAACACTTAGAGAATATCCTAGATGAGAGACATGCCATCCATCCACACGGCTTCACTCTGTGATCCAAGTGTGGAGGGGCCATCATCTATAGACTGGTGGACATAAGGAAGGTAACAGGAAAGAAAGCAAACTAACTGTCCGTGTCAGCTCTGGAGTTCTACTGTGAGAAGTCAAGGCTGGAAGCTGTGATTACAAATCACAAACCCTGCAAAAACACAATGCAAAAACCCCAGGGCCCACCAAGGTCATTTACCACTGGCAGCTTCATTCCATATGCCTATGGATAATTTATTTCTACTTATTTCTCTTACCACCTTTTAAATTTTCCTTTTCACTATCATTCAAGTAAAGAACACAAATGCCTGAAGACAATCCTTCCAAAGAATGACTCTGGTTTGCAGGGTCAACCCTTATTCTGATGGTCTGCAGAAAAAGTGCCTGAGACACTGGTCCGGTTGTTTCTAATTTATCTTCTGAACTACTGCAGTGTTTGACTCCTCTTGGGAAGACTCTCCTCAAATTGGCATCCGACTCCTAATGGATAGCTAGGTTTGGTTTGGGGTGCTTAGATAAGCCCAAAGAGTTCCAAACATACAAATCCACACAGCGCTGCTTCCAATTTCTGCAATTCTAACAGGCTTGTACATGTGCACCCTCCCATCCGGGAAATCGGAAAAGAGGCTCTTATACCCAGGTTCTCAAAAGCTAGCATTACAGAGGATCACTGTAACCACTGATGGCAGCCTTTGCAGAACAGGGGTGGTTAGAATGGGTAAGGACATTTGAAAATGTACAAATATACAGTTTCAGGGCTTCTATCTGCGCCATCTGAAACTACCACAGGCTAAAACGGGAGAAAAAGAGGCCAAATCTGCTAAAACTACAGAATGTTGCCTTCTCCCTCCCAAACGTGCTACTGGCTCGGCCTTTGGACTATCACGGAAGGGGTTCCTGATTTTTATGATGAATATTTACAATAGGCGAATTCGTAAGAGTCTAAAAGCTTTTGCAACCCAGTTATGGAATATACCGCATACACAGGGAACTGGTTGAGAAACACAATCAATGCAGGATAACAGAACAAGCAAATAAATGAAACTAAACACTGGTTTTTCTGATTTGAAACCTCCTGGCGTTCCAGGTACAGTGTATAAAAACTAGGAAGTCTCTTTAATTAGGAAGATCTTCAGTGTTTATCTCAAGTGTCTTAAACTATAATCATTTATATTTTATTAAAGAAAACTCAAATTTGAAAAATGGTACCAGTCAAGGCTACATCTAATATAATGAGTCAACCTTTCATTTTAGGTCATGATTCACTTGCATGATTATTCTCAATTGAGGCTCTCTCCAAATATCAAAAGACTATAGAAAAAAATAACAATTAACTCTGGAAATAAAGTAAATACAAGTATAATTTATCATTATGTGGTACTCCTTTGATATGCTAATCTTTTTAAGACAGAAGCCATTAAACAAGTCCCTATATGTTGAGAACATTAGTGTCACTATGGGTACAAACTACCAATTAACTAATTGCTGACAGACATTAGCTGAACCAAAAATGTATGGATCACATGGGAGGACTGAAAAAAAAAAGCCACTGCATTTCTCAATTCAGAAGTGCTTACAACCAATCCATAAGCATTACTGGCAAAACCAGTCGCGAGCATAAGAGACTATAATAAAGCTATTACATAGTATGTCAGAAATCTGGTTTGCACCATCTGAATTACATCTGAAGAGGTGCTAACCTAGACTAGAGACTGACCCTGATTCCTAGAACGACGACAAAATGAGGGCTGAATATTGTTTATACAGAAACTGTGAAGTTTTTGACAAGCTACAAACACAAAGCATTTCTAAAACAAAATCGTGTTCAGAGACATCCTGAGAGGTTTGCATGTCAGATACTCCAGAATTTAATGTAGATTCAGCACCCTCAGTTTACAAAATTTAGACTTTTCAAATCAGGGTTGTTGTTTTTTTTTTTTTCTAGGCAGGAGAGAGTAAGATTTTCTTATAAATGCATAAAATACATAGTATGTTACAAACATTACACAGGAAAAATAAAGCAGAGTAAGGGGATAAGGAGGAGAGAAGGAAAGTTTAATACAGAGAACTGGAGGTGGCCTCCATTACTTAAGTCAGAGATTTAGAATAAAAGATCCTTCTGACTCACTAAGGAATCCTGATCAAGACCTGACTTTGGAGTCTACAGGCATTAAGGCATGTCAGTGAATATGGTACGAATATGATTAAGTATAAGCAGAAAGAATATATTTAAGGAAAGGAAAAGAAGCTGGGCAGTGGTGGTGCACACCTTTAATCCCAGCACTTGGGAGGCAGAGGCAGGTGGATCTCTGTGAGTTCGAGGCCAGCCTGGGCTAACAAGTGAGTTCCAGGAAAGGTGCAAAACTACACAGAGAAAGGAGGAGGAGAAGGAGGAGGAGGAGGAGGAGGAGGAGGAGGAGGAGGAGGAGGAGGAGGAGGAGGAGAAGGAAGGAGGAAGGAGGAAGGAGGAAGGAAGGAAGGGAAGGAAGAAGAAGAAGAAGAAGAAGAAGAAGAAGAAGAAGAAGAAGAAGAAGAAGAAGAAGAAGAAGAAGAAGAAGAAGAAGGATGTACATAGTAAGATAGTAAGACCTTGGCTATTCTGTCCCATGATGCAATAGATATTTCTGAATTTAGGTCCCTTTCTCTTCATTCAAATGCTAGGAAATATGCAGGTGCCAGAGAAAGTGCAAACAAACCCAAAAGGAAGATGAGAAAGATGCATCAAAGAGACAGAGCTGAGCCCCTCTGTGCCTTGCTCCTACATCTTGAGCTTCCCGATCTTGAGCTTCCTTTCCACACAGCCGAGTGCTGAAGCACTCACTGGGTTAAGAATTCTACAGGCTCAGTGACAACTCATCTCCACCATATGCTGGATTATTGTTCAAAATGAGAAGGGGGGACAGAGAGAGAAAGAGACAGAGGTAGAGTCACTTTTGACTAATTTTGCCAAGTAGAAATGGGTACATTCCCCTGCCTAACCCAGACACATTGGACCACCCTCCATTTACTTTTTTCTAGACCTTATTTAATACCTCTATACAACATTCCTTTTTTTATCAAAAAGCGCTCTCTCTCTCTCTCTCTCTCTCTCTCTCTCTCTCTCTCTCTCTCGTGTGTGTGTGTGTGTGTGTGTGTGTGTGTGTGTGTGTGTTATATGTGCGTATATGTGAGGGCATGTATACCTGACTGTACATGCTTAGAGAAGGATATCAGATGTACTACTCATTACCCTCCAACCCTATTACTTTGAGACAGGGTCTTGCTGAACCTGGAGCTTAGCTGGTGACCAGAAAGACTTAGGGACTCTCCTCTCTTCCCCATCACCCAGCCCACCCCATGTTGGTGTTATATACACGGGCACAGCCATAACCATATCCTGATATAAAGGGGTAATGGCGATTTGAACTCAGGTCCTTTGCCTTGCTCAGCAAGCATGTTACACCCACCTATCTATCTACACAGGACATTTCTTTCTTTTCTTGGCTGGTATGTTTTTAATATCTTTAATTCTATCAAGTTGCGATTTGCCTGTTCTATTAAACTGTTTTCAACTGTATTCTGATCCATGGCCTCCCTGGGTTCCTTGCACCACGTTGCTTCATGAATTCCCCATACTATGTGATGGGGCTTTGTATTCCAAGGAGACTGTGAATTTCTTGAGGACAGAGTAGAAATCTGTTAGTGAGCATTCATCACTAAACAGAACTGCTGGCGGGAACAACTTAGGAGATGAAAGACTTGCTTTGGTTGAAGGGTTCAGAGATTTCAGGCTACAGTCACATGGCTCTGTGTTTCTGAGCCTGTAGTGAAGCAGTCCTTCATGGTGGGAGGCTGGAGGGATGGGGAGACAGAGGCAGGCACGAGGACCAAGGATGGCCTTCAAAGACACATTCCCAGTCATCTATTTCTGCCGCTGTCACCTCCTAAAGGTGCCATAAGTTACCAAAGTGAGTAGGCAAGGAAGCGTTCAGTCCATGAACGCCTTTGGGGGAACTTCATATCCCAAATATAATAAGACAGATCTTCTACCTTGTCATGTCTAATACTAATTCATTCAGTGTCCTTAGTCAACTGTCATTTTATCAGTGCTTTAGCAATCTCATAAGGTAGGTCTCAGTACTCTCACTTGGAGATGAAATTGAGGCTCAAAGAGATTAAATGGTGCACATGAATTTTGAACTTGTTGACTAAGAATGTAGACTGAGAAATGATGTCACAACCCCCACCCAACTATTGAGCATGAAAAAGATCAAAGAAGAGCGTAAAACCCTGGAAATCTATGTGAAGGGAAGGTAGCAGAGAGTTACCATGCATTTTGTTGTTTCTCATTTAGTGTCTCAACACTGTTTGTTCCAAAGATCATGAGTACCCATTTCTTAGTTCCTTGTTACCCCGAGCAGGCGGCCCTGCCTGAAACAGGCATTCTGTGGGTATTCAAAACAGATAGAAATAAGTAAGCACTGTGTATTTACTTCTTATTTTTGGAAAGGAGAGAGAAAGAAATTAAGTCATAACAATATAAATATAAAGGCTACAGAGGCCACACTGCCAAATAAAATGTATTCATTTGACCTCTACAGGGACTCAGGAAAACAGGATGGCTTCTCTGGGGGCACTGACTAGTGTTATCAAGTTCTAACAGCAGAATGTCAGCCTTGCTTCACTAACTCAGTTAGGCACACTCTACTTGGTGAAAATAAGAAGTGCTAACTGTCAGGTCAGAGAGCGACCAGCAATGTTCCTGAAACAGCCAACCCTTCGGAGAATGACCTGTTGCTACCTGCCTGTGCCTTCCAAGTGTGACACACTGAGTCTGTTACTCCCAGAAGTCAAGATCCAGTATGGGTGGAGGCTTTACCAAATGTGCATCTGGAATCTGGACTCTTCTCCCAAACAAAGCATTACACAGCTTTCTTTTGGGCAGGAATCTGCTCGTGAAGTTGCGCTTTCCCTTAGTGTGCTGGGGAGAGCCGCTGTTTAGAAAGCTAAACCAAAACACATGTTGGTCATAGAAGCTGGGGGAGGGGCGGCTCTTTGAAAATAACGATGATGAAGACTTTCTTGGTCAATTACATCAGTAATTACACACATCCCTGAGAGCCACCCAACTCTTCTCTGGGCAGTCCAGAGCTGCTCTCACAGCTGTGCAGTGCACCCCATTCTCCAAGGGGCTGGAAGAGGCTGGCTGGGGGTAGCCTTTGCCACAGCTTGGGTTCTCGCTGGCAGCCAAGGGTGTTTCTTGCTTCTGCCAACTTGTCTACTCATCAAAGCTTTTTGAGTAAGAATATGAAACACTGGCTTCCCCCTACTCTCCAATAGCTCTACTCTTAATGACTCTGACAAGAACCCTGGGTTTGTTTAAAGCATCAGTTCCTGCAACCATTCAACAAGTTATATTGACCTGCATTTTGGAGACTTCTGAATTCTGGTTTATGTAGGTATACCAATACAAACCTTGAACCTGACTTCCATCCAAGAACCAAATAAAGCAACTGAATGGGACAGTGCAACTTTACTTAGGTCAATACAGAACAGATGTGAACACTAACTACCATGCTGCTATAACTTAAAAAAGGCAGATTTTTTTTTTTAACTTAAATCCTTTATGCACTGCTCTGTAAGGGACAGAAAGACACAGACTTCAAGGGTCGGTTAATATGGTAGTTACTAGGATGTGCCTGCCTTACCTTTCTCTTCTCTTGAGAGACATCGCTCTTCTGCATGCCTCTCCCAAGCCCAATCCTTAGAGGAACAAGGATGGGGAATACCCCACAGCACACTATCTTCTTATATCTTACTTCTTAGGTCTGGGCGGTCTAGGGCAAAGCTGGTCCTTTCTTCAAGATTTCTAACTGAGTACAGGCCAGCCACTCTAAAGAAGCAGAAAGGGTCAGCAGTAGCGATGTTTCCCACCCATGAACAAGGCCAGGCTGCAATGGAGGACAATGATGCCAACTCACTCAGAGAGGCCAGTTTGGGCAACATTTGGTCCTTTGTTCCCTTGGGTCCATGTAGCTGTGCCCCTTCAATTGCTGTGGTTTGGCTACTCAGCCTGCTCCTGGCTTTAGAAAGCTAATAAATTGCCCTAGATGCCTAAGCTGGTTTGAAGTGGTTTTCTTTGCTTATAACCCACATTTAAAAAAAAAAAAAGATGGAACTGACTGATATAGAGGACTCCATGGCAAATTTACAGAAGTGCTAAAGAGAGAGAAAGAAGCTTATCTCTGTGTCGCTGGAATATTTATTAGGGGCTATGTAATGCTGGGCCCTTGATCAGAGCCCCAGAGGTTCTTAGGTGAGGATGGGGTACATGGTATACACATCAGGAGAAAGCCTTTTAGACGGTCTCCTGAAACAGTGCAGCCTTTGGCTGAAGCTCGGCTGTCTCTGGATTTGCTGCCTCCCATCTTGATGGACTTGAAATAGCACGCCAACCCATTCTGGGTCCCAGAACCCCTTTGTACCCCGTGTTCCTCCTCAGAGAAAGAATGAAATATCTACACTAAAAGTGGAATGTTCAAAGCAGTATGCTTTTTGAATCCATGACATTTTTTACAAGTCTGTCCTGCAACTTGAGAACTGCCCAAATATGGTGAACTTTTAACTATAGAAAAAAATTGCAAAGAGATTACATGTTTTTGTTTTTTTTTTTCCATATGACATGCCAAATGTGGGTATTACGGAAAGCAACAGGCTTGCACAGCTTTGCAAACGAATGTGAAAGTGCCAAGTCCAGAACCCGTCAGGAAGCACGTATTCAACAAATGCGAGTTTCGCTTCTCTTACTCTTTCGAGAGCTGGTCTGCTACCACTTCCTCTCCCAGACCACTCTTCCTGGGATTACAACTCTCCTCTCTCCTCTCTGCTCCATGCTGCTCTGAGTTCTGGCACTTCGAGACTGTTCTTAGCCATTCTGGGCATGAAGACAGAAAGGGAGAGACCCTAGAAGTGAAAACTACTCACTACACCCAGCAGCTCTCGTGGCTTGGACTGTCTGGTGCCCACAGCAATTAGGCCAGACTGATTTCCAAGTTATTTCAGTGACTTAGCACTACACCTTTAGTAAATGGAGGCTGAGACAAGCCCCAGGTGTCAAAAGACAGAGTGGAGCCTGCTGTCTTTCTAAGCTAATTCTCCACTCCCCCTAACTATGTGACCACTAGTGACCACTGATCTTTGGATTTGCATATTGATATTATTTATAGAACAGAAACAGCATCCTGGAGCTATGGGGGGAGAGGGGGAGAGAATGAAAGGCTTGAGCTACAAAGGCTCTGGCACTGATTACAGAAAAGGGTCCTGAGTAGAAATGGGTTCTGAGAAGCAGGTAGTACTGTGCCTGTCTCTAGCCTGGTGGTTCTCAACCTGTGGGACACGACCCCTTTACCAAACCTTAATCTCCAGAAATAGTTACATTACATATCATGAAAGTATCCAAATTAGTTATGAAGCAGCAACAAAAACAATTTCATGGTCGGGGGTCACCCCAACGTGAGGAACTGTATTAAAGGGTCGCGGCATGAGGAAGGGTGAGAACCACTGCTCTGGCTCTTCCTTGTCTACAATGCCCCAACATTCAAGCTCCGTTGAGCTTTCTTTCTCATCTAATTCTTCACTACCCCTAACTGTGGCAGGCCCCCACATCCCACGCTGACATGGGATGCTGATTGCCTTTCCCTTCCCTCTGCCCTCAGTTTCCAGCTGGGCCGAATCTTTGCAGTCCGATTCATCTTCTTGAGACTCCCAGTACTGTTACCTGAGGTAATGTCTTTCCTCTCTCTGCACTAGGCCAGCTATTTGGCTGCTCTCTTCACACAGTCAAACTTCTTTTGTCTTGAAAGTTATTTGGATATGTGCTCCTGCCATTTGACTGACTGGATTCTCTAAAAACAGTGACCATGTTTCATTCAATTTTGTATTCCCACTGCCTAGTATGGTGTGCTCCACAAAAATAGACTCCCAGTAAGTATTTGATGGCAAATGTCTGAATGACTACGTATACTTGCTCACAAACAACTAAACCAAAAATGGACTTCACAAGCAGACTTCTCTACTAAAATCAGCAGAGATGGATGGTAATTATTAACTTGGCCTTCTAACATAAATCAATTGGGATAACTTTGGTCTTGGTTCAGATTATCCCTAGGAATAAGGAGAAACAGGAGGTTATACAACTGAATGAGCAAACTTCTGAGTGCGGAAAGGCCAGAGCAATCTTTAGTTTGACATTTCTAATCATAACCTAACTTCTTAAAACTAACAAGCTTCTAAACAACACACTATGTGGTGTCCCCATGGCTTTGCTCATTTATGACTTAGAACAATGTGACAGACACACTGTGATAAACATAATAAAGACAAAAACATGACAACAGTTTTCTCTAAAAAAAAAAAACACAGATAAAACACATGAATATGAAAAAAGTAGTTCTCTTTTGGCAAGAATTCTTACAATGATAGGACAACATGATAAATGGTCAAAAGCTCTAAGAGAAGAGGCTAAAGAATTCACTCAATTTCTAGGGGCTTGTAATCAACTCCTCCAGCTCTTTTCCTGTCCAACCTCTACTCTTATTAAGCTCTGAGAGAGAGAGAGAGAGAGAGAGAGAGAGAGAGAGAGAGAGAGAGAGAGAGAGAGAAAGAAGTAGAGTAACATGCATTCCAAGAAGACAACTTTCAAAATATTTAAAAGGCGAACAGAGCTCTGGCCTTCCCAGTCTGAAGGAAATTATAAGCAGTGACTGTTTTCTGGTGAAGACCACTCTACCTATTCCATATTTCAGGCTCTTGAATTCAAAACACCTAGAGACAGAGGAACGAGGGCAGCTGGAAATGGGGATGTGGTGTAACTTTTGTGAACAGTGTATGTAGTGAAGTCTACATGGTGGCTGGCAAAGCTCAGAGCCTTGCCACTAAGACTGAGCACTGACTAGGGCATTTGTGTGCACAGTAAAGTCTCAGAAGTGCTGGCTTGGAGGTCTGGTAACTAAAGAAAAGAAAACAGAGGTGAACACAAACAAGAAACTGAAAATTAATAGGGTGAGCTATCACTATGACTTAAGAGAAAAAAGTAGGAATGATATCTCACTGGGCTAGGAGACCACACAAAATTTAGACTCGTGGAGTTTAGGATTAGTAAATAAGTACATAGACAATTAAAGAAATAACTGACAAATCAGACATTATGAAAAAAAATTAGACTTCAAAATCCAGTATTGACAGAGTAGAAAGGCAAGCTATCAGATGAGAGAAAATATCTCACTCTGTAGACCAGGCTGGCCTTGAACTCAGAGATCTTCTTGCTTCCATCTTCCAAGTGCTGGGAATAAAGGCATGCACTACCTCACCAAGTCTATAAATCATATTTTTATAATAAATTAATATCCAGAATACATAGAACTCCTAAAAGTCAACAAGAAGATAAACAATCTGATTTTAAAATGTGCAGAGAATCTGAGTAGATATTTCTTCAAATAAGATATACAAATGACCAGTAAACACACAAAAGTTGTTGCTACTAACCCAAACTACAGTGAGATGCCATCTAGCCATGAGGATGACTACCATATTTAAAAGGGAAGGCCAAAAATAGGAAATATTGGCAAGGATGTGAAAAAAATAGAAACCTTACTTATTGTTGATGGGAGCCCATTAAAAACAAACTCAGAAAATGTTAAAGGAAAAACAGTCTTAGAGGTTTACACCCTGTATTCCAAGGAGAACTAGCGAGTCTAGACATCTCACAAGTTTATCGCTTCACCTGGACCTATTTTTAGTCTATCTGTTTTACATTAAAAATGGAAAACTTGTAAGCATCGATTCTAACCCAGATTTGCAGAGACACTGAGGTAAGGAAAAGGATTTATGCTATGCACAGATCTAGTGAGTCATGGGGCAGAAACCCAAATTCAGGGCTGCTGACTCCTGCTGCAATTCCTTACATGATTCTTCTAGATCCAAATTTGCTTTGAAAACTCTTTGTCACGTACTGGGCCTGTGTGAATCAAAGAGGAAATGCAGGATCCAAAAGAGGAAGAATGGAGCAAAAGTGTCTGTGCAGTGAATTATGAAGAGTAGAAATATTCCTATGAGGAAAGACATGATATTAATAGCTCCATAAATGAACCACTATAAATGTTGGACTTAGCATGGATCTTGAGTAGGTGGATTTGCTAAAACTTTACTAATTATAGAAGTGCTGATGCTCTATTTAGAAGTATAAATTGAGTTAGGAGTTCTCATTGGCCTGGCTTATTGAAGAATGTGCCTCTCGTTTCTAAACTAATAGTGGTTTGAGATAGATCAATTGATGAACATTTGCAGCTTTGTGCTTATAAAGAAATTCTGAAGAGAAATTGTGACATTTCACGATGCATAACGGATGATGGAAGTAGCAAAGCATGCTTTCAAGTCGGAATTCTCCAGGGAAGCTATTAACAGCTTAACATTTCTAATTCACGCCAGAGTGTGGATTTGAGTTGCTGGAAAAAGAAAGTTTCTACTAAATAGATATCAAAGAATGCAATTAAGACAGCAGAAGAGGGTAAGCCCTTAAGTTGAGTTCCTTGTCTCTGTTACTTAAACATATATGGGTAAGGATACAAGAAAACATTCATAGCAATCCAGACCAGCTATCAAAAACTAGGTTGAGAAACAAAACTTGTCAAAATGATAATCAACAACAAACAAGGACAAAAGGAACTTTCCCCAGATCTCAAGAAAACATTACAGGCTTTCCCCATGGCTAGACACACTGTCACAGGCAGCAAAGCAAATAAGTAAACTAATGCTTGTAATAAATGTGTGTTCTAAGAGAGGTACACCCCAATGCAAGTGCGAAGTAGGGGTACTCAATAGGGGGCAAAGATGGCTGCTCCAGAAGGAGTTCAAAGAGGAGGGGATGCAGTGCTGTAAGGAGTGAAAAGGGCAGGGAAGCAGAAAGAAGGATGCTGAGGGTAAAGGCACATGGCGCTGGCATGGTACCATTTTGGTAAGCTGAAGCACTGGATACTGGCAAGAACAAAGACGAAACTGATAAAAGATGAAGCTAAACAAGAAGCTGACCATCAACAACCTTGATGCATCTTAGTTAAGGAGCTCGTTTTCTTGTTTTGTTTTGTTTTGTTTTGTTTTGTTTTGTTGTTTTTTGTTTTTAAGGATGACGTGACAGGAATGGTAAGACAGATAGCGAGAAGAGCAGACGACCTACCGTATCCAAAGAGCTTCAGAAGGCTGGAGTGAGGACAGCATGACCGAACCCGGGCTGGAAGAAGAGCAGTGAGGAGGTCTGCACAGAAACGTATGCTGGTTGGTTTTGTCAACACAAATTAGAGTCACCTAGGAAGGGGAGCCTCACCTGAGCAATTGCCTAGATCAGACTGGCCGGTGGGAGTGTCTGGGGAGCACTGGTCTTGATATATGATTGACGAGGAAATTTGCAGCCCAAGGTGGTCATTACTATACTGCGGGCAGGTGGTCCTAGATCATATAAGCAAGCAGGCTGAGCAAGCCATGGAGAGCAAGCCAATAAGCAGCACTCCTTCATAGTCTGCTTCAGTGCCCACTTTCAGGTTCCTGCTTGGAGTTTCTGCTTTGGTTTACCTTGATGATGGACAGTAAAGTTTAAGATGAAATAAACTCTTTCCATTCCAAGTTGCTTTGTCACAGCAACAAAAGGTAATTTGAATAAAAGTTAACTTGGTACAGCATGTCAAAGTTCGAGCAAAATGAGGGACATGTCCACCCAGGGAAGGGGGCAGAAGAAACAATAATGGAAGATTGGTTCAATACCAAGGGATATATAATTAAAATAAATAAACAAAACCCACACACAATTATTATAATAACACACTAAGATCATGAGAATCACATTTAACAATTTCAGAGAAAAAGATAGAATGTGGCTTGTGTGTTGAACTGGAATTAGAAGCATCAGTATGTATATGGCTATCAATACAGATAGATAAAGAAGGAATACAAAAGGCCTTAGAACAAAATAGATACAAATAAAGAGTAGGTAAAGTGAGTTTATAGTAAAAAGCATGCTCGATATCACACTAGTCAACTTTCTATTGCGATAAGAAAACAACCTGAGGGAGGGAACAAGGAAGAGGGAACAAGTTGAGTCCGGATCATAGTATCATGTCAGGAGCACGTGAGGAAAAAGATCTGTTGATAGCTGAGGAGGGGCAGGAAGAGCCAAGAGGAGGGGAGAGAGGGAAGCAGCGGGAAGAACAGAAGAGGAACTGGGGTCACAATAACCCTACCTCCTAGAGGTTCCACTACCTTCTGAGAGTACTGTGGATCGTGGACCAAGTCTTTCCTCATAGGCCTTTGAGGGACACTTAAAATTCAAATTATGGTAGAGAGCCCCCAAACAAGTGATGAGCACCTAAGTCAAAAGGCAAACAGAAAGGGTAAGGCATTTGAGAAGAGGCGAAAGAAAATGCAGCTAATTTCTGTGATAGCCTGCCCTTGATGCATACATGAAATCCAGTTATGATAGAACATCAGACAAACCCAAACTAGGAGACAACCGAACAAATGACCCATATATTTTAAAATGTTGTGAGTGCCCAAGAAAAACTGAAGTTCTATTACAGACTGAAGGGACACAGCGCTGAAGATGACACACGATTCCACAGTGAATTATTCTGCTACCAAGAACTCACTGGTGACGTGAATGGTGAAAGGTGAATGGATCTTAGACCCAGACAGTAGTAATGTAGCAATGTTAACTTCCGGAACTGCACATACAGTTACTGGGAGGGCTTGTCACTTGTAGGAGTACATATCAAAGCGTATGGAGTTTGTGTCCATCACAGCAAACACTTATTTTCAAAAGGCTAAAGGACAGATATGCTTATACTGTCTATATTTTGTTGTAAATTTGATACAGCTTTAACTTAATAAGAGTAAAAGTAAAAAATATAAATGCACTAGGAGAACAGAGAAGATGATGAATTTTTAAAACAGAAACTCGGGGCCAGGCAGTGGGGCACAGCCCTGATCTTCCAGCATTTGGAAGGCTGAGACAGGAAGATGATGAATAGACCAGCTTGTGACATGTAACAAGACCCTGTCTTTAAAAAAAAAAAAAAACCAAGTAAACAAAAACATAGAAACACATTAATATGCTTTACAAATGTACAGAACATTTATATTCAATTGCATAACAAAATTTGGATAGCTATCAGATCATGATAAGGGCTTACTAATTCTCTCAAATATTGCTGTTTTCCTCCAACTGGGAATCTTATCAAGTTTCATCACAGCAATCTACTAGGGTACATGGCCTCTCTCTGATCACAGAGTCCAGATTTCAGATCCCAAACAGTCAAGTCTGTTAGTGATGCATCTTGTGGGTGTTGCTTCATAAGGCTCATTGCTGTCTGGGTGCTAGGTATCATGGCTCGACATAATCACCAGCAATTTGTTTAGATAGGTACTCTTCTCACCTGCCTGGTGAAACTCAATTGAGAAATGAAACCTTCCTCAAAGATACCGCACAAAATGCGCAGTCTTCAACTAGGATAAACAGGCATTTAGGGGCAGATCCCATCGTCTAGATCATAGCCCATGCTTTCCTCACCACAATCCAGGACCTCGCTGGGTACAAGGCATCGTGCTGCTCACTGGGGCAGAGTCAAACACAAGGGAAGGCGCTCTCAGAGAAGCAACTGCCTCTGTCTTCTCTTCCTAATGCTGCGCCCCTCTCACCAGGACCTTCTCAACACTAGATAAACCCAGGGTCATGTTTCTTCTACGGTTTAGCCTTCCACTGGAGAAAGGTCCCTGAATGCTGAAGCTCTGCAAATGTGTCTTAGAATGCAAAAGGAAAAATGCTTTCTTAATGTCCTGTGTTCAGTGAGTTTGTGGAGTCTATGATCCATAATCCAGTTGATCATTGAAAAATAGAAAAAAACAAATTACATAGGAGGAGCCTAGTGCTAAATATAACTACTTACAAATAATTTGATGTTAGATAAGAAAAGCCAAAGATCATGCTATTAGGAGCTCGAGAATGGTGACCTTCTGACTCCTATGTTTCACTTGGAAATAGATCTCCTAGGAAGCTCTCAGAAATCACAGCCAGGTCCTGGACCAGAAGAAACAGTACTGAAGAAGCAATGGGGTTTTGAACTTTTATATCTGTGAAGATTCTGACATTCTTCCCATCTCAGTGATGATGTGAAAACCCAGATGCTAGACAAGAGCAGAGGGAGCAGATTGAGATGCCACTCCACTGAATCAGTAATCCTCTCCACCGTGCTCATGATATAAAGAGGGCACGTTTAGCATTCCTTCTATAATTCCTGTTTGTCTATCAGAAACACTGGCTGTAAAAACCTTACTGGGATTTTGAGAAGTATACATACACTGAGCAAACTTTCCCAAAAAGCAATAGTGTAAACTGTAAGACATGATATAAGAACCATATAATTATTTTCAAAGTTCTATGGGGGAAAAATATCCCCAAAACAAAAGCAAAAAACTGTAGAATGTACACAATACGTGGAAATAAGAACAACTCGATTATTCAAATTATTATTAGCTATTCAAATTAGCCGAATTCAAGAGGAATATTAATGCAGGAAGCTATAGGAAAGCCTGGCAGGGTGTGCTTCTTGCTGCTAGTACTAGGTCAAGGAGGCCAGTGGCTTTGGTTTCCCTCCAATGGTCTCTCACACAAACACCAACTGACTGTGTCTATTCCTGGAACTGCTCTGACCTACCCTGTGTTTCACCCTCTCGCTCAGTGTAATGCACCGGGAACAGCGGTAATATGTGAAGCAAGTTCAAAGATCCCGAAGTGGAAGACACTGTTTTCCTGCATCCTACCTACTGTAACTGAACACTGGGAATTTACTGGAATTGAGGATTTATTATGACTCAGACGGCTGATAGCCCTTCCAACCAAAACATCTGCTGCACAAAGGCACAACTGCTACAGTCCATTTCCTCTTGGACCTGGAGAGTGACCAAGTTACTTAGCCCTTTTCTTAAAGACACAGGAACCTGGAATGAAAAAAAAAAAAAAAAAAAAGGGATAAAGGGGATCATGACATAACCTTCCAGCTTCTATTATCTAAGAAAATAAGAATTAATGGACATATGAGAAAGCAAGCCAGCTCAGTGGTGTACTCAATAGCTTGCCAGATCCCACATTTTTACCAGGACAACAGAAGCATTCTTTCTTTGGGTCATGAGGGGAGAAGGGGCACCCATCATCACAACTGGGAAGGCTGCAGTTCACCCAGTCTTCTGACAACTGCTTCCTGGGTGCTTCTATGTGTCAGGAACTGTTCTAGGGCTAAGCGGAGAAAGAGCCAGGCAAGGGGCTGCCCCTGAGAGCTTGCCTTTCTACCAAGAATGACAAACCATAAAAAAGCAAGCCACTTCATGAATAACCTTCAGAATATTGCTGGAGTCATTGCCTTGTTTCTGATAATCTATTTGCAACAATGCGCATCAAGATTTTTCCCCCAGCAATTACAAAGTAATGAAATTTTCAAGACTATACCTTAACTTAGAAGTTCAAGGTTAAAAAAAAAAATAAGAAGAAAAAAGGGGGGAGGGGAAAGGGAGGGAGAGGGAGGACATCCATGAATCCTTCCTCTGGGGGTAAGGAAATCCTGGACACTGAACTGCTCATACAGGTTTGGGGGTCTATTGCCTTAGAATACTTAAGCCTGAACATTTAAAACCTTAGGCATCAGTAAGAAGTATTGAGTTTTATATCAATGTATCTATATATTTAATTTACATCCAGGGATCACTGTACCAATATATTATAAACAGTATAAAATGTGCACCAATAATATAACTTCTATGAAGCTAACATCAGGCTAAAAACAATAATTATCCCCGCCTAAAATTGTGTAGCTTGCCTGTACAGGCGGTGGTTTACTAGCTGGGCCATGCTGGGTGGGAGGTCTGCAGGTTCCACAGTCAGCCCAGGCAGAAGGACAGACACTGGCAAGGTGTGATGGTCCTCTATCAGCCTCACTTGGCTCTATAAACTCACCCCCAGTACTTGTAGCACAGGTACAGAGAGTGACACAGAACGCGTTAGAATTATAATTGTCTCGGTGACAGAAAAAAAGTGTTCACTCTATCTGCGACATCTATCTGCCAGTTCATGTCAACATGAGGTATGGTAAACCTGACCTGAAAAACGGATGACCTCTGTCACAGGTCCAGAGGTCATAAGCCTGCTGTGTCAATTGCTTGGCTCATGTGTGAAGGTGTCCACGCGTGTTGGCGATGTGCTACAGTTGGAAGACGGAAGTCTTTGGGGTCAGACCAGGGAGAATCATGGCTCTACTGCTTCCCTGCTATGGAAGTCTACCTTGCTGGACAGTTATTGAAAACCTGGTTCCCTGCCGTGGCTACCATCATTGTCACTGTTACCCAAGCTCCTGCTAGTCTATCTGACTCACCTGTTCCCTGATGTGGACACTAAACAAATGATGCCTGGCTATTTCCTACTGTGAGTGTGAATTCTGTTGGAAAAACCCGGCCTGTCTGCACAGAGCCTGTTCCTTATCTGGTCGCTCCTGCCCAGGAGAAGTAAGAAGCAGTTCAGTCACTGCCTTCTGGGGACCTACTATCTGCTGGCCAGGTCTGTGCATGTTCCCCTGGATTGAGTTCCATGGCATTCCTCAAGGGTCAGAGCCATGAATCAACACACCCAACTAAAGTTAGAAAAGGCTAATCTTGTAGAGGATCTGAGTTCAGTTCTCAGCACCCACTATGGCTCACAATGGCCTCTGAGGACACTAGGCACATGTGTGCTACACATACATATATGTTTGAAAAACACTCCTACACATAAAATGAAAATAAATAAATCTTTTAAAAAATTATTTATTTATTTTAATTTATTTTAATTAATTTATTTATTTTTTGGTGGAGCTGAGGATCAAACCCAGGGCCTTGTGCTTGCTAGGCAAGCACTCTACCACTGAGCTAAGTCCCCAACCCCCTAAAAAATAAAATTTTAAAAGGGCAAAGTAAGTAATTAAGATCAGACAACCAAGTAAAATACATGCATGAATAAAAATAAACTAAATTAATACTTTAAGTTAGAAAATATGATTCTAAAATAATTAGGTCATTATAAATCTAGTACCAGTAAGTTTAGTAATAAGTGGAAATGAGATTAGAAAGTATAAAAGCTATCACAAACTTCAGTGAATGACATAACAATACAAGTATTAGCATTGAACTCTTTTAAAAAGCTCTCAGTAGGCAATGAGTTTCTTAAAAAAATGTATGTCTTCAAGCTTTCCAAAAATAGGTAAGAATGTTCTTTTTTCAATCTACTTCATCAGGCAAATATAGTTTTTATTTTCCAGAAATAGATAAGATACGCCCAACTTCTGTGACTAATAACAAAAACTTCAATAAGTACAATGAAAACCTATGCTAAAATAATTTTCCAACGTGATCAAAGTTTATTCTTGGACTGCATGAACAGACACAAGGAAAACAATACAATTAATCACATAAGAAAAAAAGCTTAGGAATGGCATCTTGATTTCAATGAAAGTGCGAAGAAAACTAAAGCATCATTTGGTCTCCTGAGGAAGCACACATACTACAACATGGTCATCAGGGTCTCTCCAAGAGGCTTTAGGGAGACATGAACAGGAAGCCATGGCCCGTGGGTGGGTGAGGTGATATGGTACAACCAGAAAGCCAACTCATTAACTTACTCTAAAAAATTAATTGAGTACTAAAATGCTCAATGTTCACATTGGAAATGCATTTTCTACCATAACAACTCAGCCCACTGCCTTTGCATGGTAAAGTACAGTTACAAGAATGAAATAATATGAGCCCTTAACATCACTGCACTGTCTTTTTATAAAGCAGAGAAACCCCGTATGTGGGTTCTGACTGAGCCGGGGTCAAAGAAGAGGAGACAGAGACCTGCATTTTAATAGACACGACACACTAGTCTCACCTAGGAATAACCCAGTGGGGAAACGGGAGTAGTGAGAGTGTGTTCAGTCTGCCATTGTGTCCTGCTCCATCCGTTTCCACTACAGAATATCCAAAGCTCACTGGTGAAGCAATCTTACATTTGGATAATGTTAAACTTTTAATTCTATTACATTCTTCCCCCTAACCACTCCCCAGCTTTGAGTTTATATATTACTTCTTCAGATACATGGACACATTCAAACAGGCTTGACTGTTCACCTGGGATCCATTTCATTCCCCAAAGAGAGTATCACATGCTTATACCTTAATCCACTTATGTGCTGTCTGCACTTTCCACAGGGTAATCTGACTCCTTTATTTCTTGGTTCTTTGGAAAGCAAGGGTAGTTACATGGTTGAATGGGCAATTAATCATTAAAAAGGAGAAAGATTTAAAAGTATAAACATAGAAAGATACTACACTCGATCTTAGCCAAAGGCCAAGAGCTGATTAAGCAAGAGGGAAAGAAGAAGCATGTTTTATACCGCACAGTTCTATATCAGGAAGTTACAGTCATATGATTGTAGAAGTCAATAAAATCAACTTGAAATAACTAGTGTTAGCAAATGATTGCACCAAGTTGCAGGATAAAAGCCTGCTTGAAACCATTCTAAGCCTGCATACTATGGGCTACAATAAGAAAATGGAGTAGATGAGGGACCATCCATAATACTGACAAAAATCCAATAAGTGGGCATTAATTTAAATCAGAAAATTAGAAGCTTACTCAAAGATGACATAAAGTCTAACAGCAGAATTAAAGAAAGATGGATAAATGGAGAAATGTAATTTGTTCCATGCTGGGGAAGCTAAATATAGTACAAATGACAACATTCCCTAAATCATTATGTAGATTTAATAAAACACTGATTTTACAGAAGTTGATATTGGTATTAAATGAGTGTTGGAAAAAGAGTCAAGACTACCAAAGGAAAAAACAGTGAAGTTGTAACAGTGGTTTCAAACTATCAAGTTTGAAAAATGTTTACAGGAAAAATTATTCCTATAAAAAGATATGGTATTAGATAAAATAGAAGAAAAACCAGCATTCAGAAATAAATGGGAAAGGTGGGCTGTGACAAACCAGAAGCCTTTAGAAATGAAGGCAGGGCTAGGGAGCAAATGGAAAGGGAACAGAGGGAAAGAGCCAAGTAAGTAACTCTTTCAGCTCATGCCGCATGTGCAGGCTGAAGAGTGGAAATGTATGGAGGAGAAAGGAACCAGGATACTCTAGCCAGCTGCAAGAGAGGTGAATTATAAGTCCCACAAAGAAAAATGTATCACGCATATTTTCAAATGCCACTCTAAATAAAATTTCTGTACCCTCACACAGATCAAATATAATATTAAACATCAAAATAGACTAAGAGTGTAGAGGACTCAGGGTGATAAATATTCTATGACACCAAGTTCTGACCCATGGTGTGTAACTGAAAAGAACTAAATACTACCTATACTCAAAAGACTCCTAAGAGATGAACCGGAAAGATACACTTCCTATAAGGCCTGGAAACAATTAATGATTGCTTAGAGCTATTAACTTAGAAAACATTACAAACAGGACAAAAAGCCAACCAGACCTAGGTTACAGGACACATGCTTTGCTTCATAGTCCCATAATCCAGGGCACCTCCCATCCAGTCCCAGATTTTGAAAATGGTTATGCTTTCTGGGTCTTGCCTGGTTATTTCTGGTCAAAAAATGTACTCTCTACATATTCCAGTAAATGAATCTGGGTTTTATTTTCCTGTCCCTGGGTCCTCTGCTGTCAGGCATCACAGTTACCCCACAATTACTGCCCCACCTGGCTCTTACCATGTTCTTAGCCAATTACTGTAACCAAGCTCTCTCTCTGGTTAACTTGAATCTCTTGCCAATATCTGGTACTACAACCTTCCTGGATTGACCAGCCCACTCAGTATCCGCTTATTTTCCAAGACAGGGTTTTTCTCCTGACAAGGCCACAGAAAACAAGGGTACTGATTGAACACAGAAATACATTTTCACATTGTTAGGAAGTGAGGCTAATCTTTCATGAATGCTGCCTGGAAACACACACACACACACACACACACACACACACACACACACACACACGCCTCTCTCTCCAAAGAAATAATTAAAAACATCTACAGTATATTCAAAGCATCACTATCAGAAATGAGAAGAGAAAGGGAAGAAGGGAGAAGGAAGGCTTGTTAAATAGTGAATGTTATGAGAATGCCTGAGAAAGCTGACATATTACCAGCTTAGAGGACTGGCTCAGCAGTTAAGAGACTAGCTGCTCTCCCACATGACCTGGGTTCAATTCCCAGGACCCATATGGCAGCTCTGTAACTCTAATTATAGAAAATCTGATGTCCTCTCTGGCTTCCTTGGATGCCAGGCACACACATGGTACACAGATTTACAGGAAGGAAAAACACTCATACACAATTGTACATCCCTTTATTAATTAATTACCATGTACTGCAAGAAGTACATTCTTGGATGAGGACTGAACGAAGCTCTGATCGATGTCATTAGGGGTCATTTTATTCCTCCGTTCTTTTAGCAGAATACTAGTACTAGGTTTTCCGCTAGTCCCGTGGCCTATCTAACTCAGGTTCTTGGCCACATTAGCACAGTCAGGCATGTGTTCTAGCTCATGGAGTAGACCTTCATGCAATTCAAATTGGTTGGTTACTCCCGTAACATTTGTACCATTACTGCACCGGACATCTTGCAGATGGGTCTTTCCTATAGGGCACAGGGTTTATAGCTGGGAAATACTGATGATTACTTTTCTCCTCTGGTGCTATGGTAGACTTCACCCTCTCAAAAATATGAGCCAAATACAGCTCTTCATTGTAAGTTTCATCTTCTGAGATATTTGGTCATTGTGATGAGAAATGTTAACCAATGCAGAAAAAATATAGGTACCAAGGAGTGGCTTATTCCTGTGATAAATTTGACTATGTGGTTAACAGACCTTTTGGGTCTGTTTTGTAGAAGGGAAATGTTTAGAATCTGGAAAGCTCTAGAATGCTGTAAGCAAAGCTTAATGGGCTATTCTGGCAGGAATATGGATGACCACAATGGATTTGGAGGTACAGAGCCACCAACTATGTAATGGAAATAAGTATAGACTATTCAAATATCTCCAATATTTTTCTTAGATGTCATTTGTAGATTTCCATGTAAAGATTCTCTATAACTGTAAATAAATATATTCCCAAGTAATTTATATAGTTATGCTATTTTAAGGTATTGCTTTTCTGTTAGCATATAGGCCGTTTTCCACCTTTTCTGTTAATACAATGAAATACAATAAATTACTTAACACTAATGTTTGGTTTGATATCCTTTTTGTAAATTAAGTAGATGCTTCTACATATACAATTATAGTCTTTAGAAATAAATATAGTTTCATTTCTTTCTTTCCAAATACATGGCTCTTTTCACATTTTCTTTTTCTTGCCCATTGCATGGGTTAGCACACCCAATACAATGTTGCAAGACCTTGAGACCTTCGGGGAGGTTTTAGCAGGAGAACACAGGTACTCATACACCCTTGACCCAAGAACAAACCTCCTCTAACAAGGAAGGTCTTCCTCACTGAGGATGCAGCTTTGGGGTGAACACACAGGGAACAATGTGAAAAGAAGTGACACACCCTAGCTAACAGATCGCTGGAGTCAACTCTGGCAATAAGGGAGACAACAGATATCATGGTCAGGTCTAGAAGTGCTTAAAGCAGACATCTATATTTCTCGGACCTCAGTGAGAACATGTTGACAATTCTTAATTAAACATGAGATCCTTAACCACAATGGGGATGCTCCTGTCTACTCACAGTTTGCTAGACATTTGTAATTATAAACTTTAGCTAATGTTTTCCTGTTTCCCCTTGAGATTATCATATGATTTTTTCCCTTTAATTCATTAATGTGGCTAATTAAGTGTATTGATTTTTCGGTGTTAAACAAATTATATTCCTGCAGGAAAGTTCACTTGAGGATGATGTGGTATTATGTTTTAAATATAATTTTCACTTTATGGCTAATATTCTGTTAAAGGTTTTATATTTATGGATAGAACAGCTTGTAATTTTCTAGTCTACTCTATCCTCATCAACCCCAAATTTTTTCTGTTATTTCTTATACAACACAACACAAAATACTTTGAAACCTGAGCCAGAAATATCTAGATATTGCCTATTCATTTGGTTAAGGATATTAAAGTATCCAATATTGTTTTCACATCATTTTAAATCAAAGGTAGGGTCTCAACTTGCATAAGGCCCCATTTTAACTGTTTTAAGACAAGAAAACAAGAGCATCTAGTGAGTATTAAAGCTAGTGTGGAAAAATAACCACTCTTCTATCTTTTGTATCTGAAATTTAAAATTCAACTTCTAAAGGTAGTATAACAAGAAGAAAAATTCATTATCAAAGTTCAGGAGCCAGGAAAATGACATTACCATAATGGTAAACAGAAAAACAATGATTCCCACTGTTGATGTATTACTTGGGAGCTAAAAGAGTGGTTTTCAAATTTCACATAAAATTCTTCCACGACTCAGGAAAACATAAAGAAAATAATATGGTCATTGTTTTCATGGTAAGAAAACAGGATAAGAAAGTTACATAACTTGTTCAACTTTACACTAACAGCAATGGCAGGTTTGGGAGTGGACCTTTGTCCTTTAATCCAGACAACAAAATGGCCCTAGTGATGGGCCATTTGTTGGTAGCTATACATACAATGTGCGCACAAATTTGTGCAGAAGTCCCATGACATCATTGCTTAAAGAACAGAAGTCTTGAAGAATAACAGCTCATGTGGCGTGAGCTGAGCTAGAACACAGCACCCATTTCCAGGCTAACAGGAAATATTCTAAAGCAAAAAGGATGGTAGCCCATAAAGACAGCAGCTAGAACAGAGACCACAAGAGGTCCTTTACTCTTCTCAAAGACCCACGGTCACTGGCCACACATCAGCATGCTGTCACTTGGCTATTTCGTGATTACTACCTTTCACCTATGTGTTAGCAAGCTAAGGAGTTGTGACAGGTAAAAAGTATTCTAAGGCGATCTGAACCCCAGAGACTTTGAAGTCCAACCCAATGTACTTCAACAATGGCCCTGCCAACTCAACTGAGGATAAGAACACACTGTCTGAATCCAAATCCCCAATTCTTCCTGAAAATAATGTTAACAAAAAAGCTTAATCTCTCCCTTTCTCTCTCCCTTCTCCCTCCCTCAGAGGTAAATACCAGAGTTTAACCTTCATAACTGCTAGGCAATTTCAAAGTGGGCATGAACATCACGGAGGGCAATTTATTGAGACTAACTTCTTAACAGTATCTACCTTTACTGCATTAAAAACAATGTTGAACCCACTCTGCCATTAGGTAATGAATGAAAGAGTAAGCCTTCTTGTTCATAAGATTTGAAGCCAGAGGACCGTGACTGAATCCCAGCTAGGTTAGCACTACTTTATAAGGCTGAGCAAGCTATTAAATGTGTATTAAAAGTGCTCCCTCATCTACAAAATGAAGATAATAAAAATAACTATTTTTCATCATCAAGTTGTTTATCAGAACTTCAAAGGTAATTACAGCTTTCATTGTCTATTGTAATACCTAGAAACCCATCGTTTGAACTCAGATCAAAATAAGATTACCAAGAAAAGAATGAAAACCGGGACCTAAAGTTCAATTTTAAAACTACTCAGCAATATCAGAGAACCTGTTAAAGTTCCCTGGAGGACGCCCAGCATCTGGAAGAGTGGCCTGCATAGAAGAGGGAGCCAGGCCATACTCCTTCAACGGAAGGATGAATCTCACACCAAGTGAAGTAACTTTTGTTGAGGGCATTTATTATTTCTAGACATGGTAGCTGGGGATTTTGGGTTGATCTCAGCCACCATAACCCTGTGCAGGCAATGCTGTCTTCCTTCACTGAATCAGAGTCATCCAGGTCTGGTAGAGTGTGGAAAAATAAAGAAAAGTGGCCAATAAGAGATTCAAATTAAAGTCTGATAGGAGGAAGACATTCTGGTGGGCTATTATTGCCCAGGAGACTGACCAAATATAGCAATAATTGACTTTATACCTCAAAAAGCTGGAAGAAATTATTGTTAAAGTTTTAATGATATAGGTATTTAAGGAGTTCCATATGTTCACTCTGATATAAATAATACAGAATATATATACAGGACTCCAAATAGTACCCCAATAATACATAAATTTTTTTTAATGTACCAATTTAAAAATTAAATTTCAAAAATCAAGAAATGTAAAATAATGGCATGATCACTTAACAGTCATTTGTCCATTCCAATAAAAGAGATGGAAACAACATGAACACAGGAATTTTATTCCCTGATCGGTTCCTGGGACAGGCACTGTTCAAGGCATTAGAATACCATCTGAAACAGGAGGAGATGCCTTTCCTCTGAGCATTCAAAACTGTCACAGCAAGGCAGGTGTGTGTGTGCACATGTGCGCATGCCCACACATGTGCCTTGCGCAGAAGGTAAACATGGCCATACACCCCAATCCCCACAAGATGAGTACCAAAATAATAGTGGGTGGAGCTATTACTTTTCCAGGTTGTCCCTGAAGCTCCAAGGGGTTCCTTAGGTATAAAAACAGGTATTTCCTTTCGCATAAGGTCCTCCAACCTCAGCAGTATACTGAAATGTCTACAGAACTTGAAGGACTACAGCTGTTGGGGCCTGTCCCCAGAGACTAGAATTGAACTGGTCTGGGTGTAACAACACAGTGGAGTTTTTCAAGTTCCTCAGAATTGAGTACCAGTGACTGAGAGCACCTCAGAATTTCCTGGGGATTAAACTTCCACCTTGTCCCACAAAAGCTTCCTTGCCTGGGAGACCAGAAGAGAACAGAACCCCAAGGGCCACCTTAACCATACCCACAGGCGAAAAGGGGGGCCACAGTGAGGCCTGAGGTTAGCAGGGCATGCTCACAGGGAGTCGAAAGACTATCACAAAGTGTTGGTGTGAAGAGCTGCGTCAGGAGGCAGGAGAGTATTCAGGAGTGTAATCAGGGAGGATCCGAAACACCTACATGACATGGAGCAGCCAAAAAGGGGGGCACTTTTTCCTTCCTGATGCTACAGTTCTGTTTTCTGAGAATTCTCTTAAATACTTTTTTTTTTCTCAGCAATGTAGAAAATACAAATAGAAAACATCGCCCACAATCTACGGCTTAACTATGAGTCATACTTTCTTCCGCTGTCTGTATGCATGCATACACAAAATGCCCAGATTCCTACGGCATATTCTTTCTGGTCAGAGGTTATTTCCAGTTAACAGTACGTTGTGATAGAATCCTCTGTTTAAGATAACAGATTAACTTCGGAAAGCGTTACTGACAAGAGGCAAAACCTCACACTGCAAATGCCTCTCATGTCAAGAGCCCTGACACTGGACTCTGTGGACGGTGACATCACAGGCAGCGCTGAGAACAGGGATGGCGATGATTTGTAAAGTCGCCCCTGTGTCTGCAGGTCTAGAAACGTCATTCTTTCCACACCCTTCACTTTAAGTAATTCACCAAAACCTCTAGCTTGGTCTTCCTGAAAGATGCCAAGCATGGTGGTGCACGCCTTTAATTCCAGCACTTGGGAGAAGGGGACAGGCAGATCTCTGTGAGTTCGAGGCCAGCCTGGTCTACAAAGAGAGTTGCGGTACAGCCAGGGCTACACAGAGAAACCCTGTCTCAAAAAAGCAAAAAGAAAAAAAAAAAAAAACATCTAGAAACTTCTGCCTCAGGTGAACAAATGCTCGTTTTGAGCTTCACTGAAAGTCTCTGTCCTGATCCAGATTTGGGAATGACCAAATGTTATGTAACCGTAGTCCTCTGGTGAGTTTATGAAAACAGTTTGCCCTCCTCCCCCTCTCTCTTCTGCCCCCAATCCTTACTTCTGTGCTTGTGCATGTGTGTGGGGGGGGGGGAGGGGTATTGGTGGTGTGTTTTAAAGATGGAACTTAACTCCAACCACTGGCATGATACCAGATATTTATCAAAAACTTCACCAGAAAAGACCTACTGACTGACATTTGAGAAGTTCTTAATGAACAAGGCAGCTCGTTGCCTGGTCTTTTCATGGTTAAAATCTCCATCATCAAGGTAGTTCTCTATTAATAAATTTGCTTAAGTTGGTATGAGAATTATTTTGGGGGCTGGAGAAATTACTTACTGGGTAAAATGTGTACTATGCAAGTATGAGGATCCGAGTTCAAATCCCCAGAACCCATGTGAAGCGGGGCGTGGTGGAACATGCTGTAACCCCAGCATTCCAACATGGAGATGGGGGCAGAGGCAGGAGAGCCCCCAGGGGACAGCTAGCCTACTGTATGTAGTGATGAACAACAAAAAGGTGGGGTATGTCTCAAACAAGGCAGAAGATGAGAACGGACCCCCGAGGCTGGCCTTTGGCTTCCACAGTGGCATGCACTCACACTTACATCATAAACACGCTTTTAAAAAATATTTTGAAAATTATTTTTGTATTCTTGGCACAAGAAGAGATCGGAAAGTCGCTAAAATATGGAGGCAAATGAGAGGCAAACCCACCAAAGGCAAACATTTCTTTGTTTCCTGTTAGAAAGCAAATGAGTCTATGCCACGGATAGTTTTTGAAGATAAACGACACCCTGAGAAACAAGTCAAGGAAACACACTGAAGTCAAGAAGAGTGCTGGAGATTTATGGGGGCATCTCATGCTGGCCCCAAGAACTTCTGAAATGATTAACTCGGAGGAAGGGAAAATGCATCTGAAGTAAGTCTCTCCATTGCTGTTTTTAAGTGAAGTTTTATAGCAGGTATACAGTACCAGAATCATGGGGCTCGAAAAGAGATAAAGCCCTTGAAAGCAAATTTGAACACACTCCTGTCCTTTGGGCAAATGCACACTTCAATCAGCCCACAGAGTAACTATCTGCCATAGTAGACTTAATAAAAGTTTCAGACCTTGAAACAGGTGCCTACATGCCCTCAACAAGTATTTACACATGAACTTGGCCATCTGTAGAGTAAAAACTGTAAATTCTCCCAAGAAGGAGACATGTTTACTTTGGAGACTAAATTAACTCCTGGTGGCTAATAAACAAATGATAACAAAATTACTTTAGTCAGAAAGAGAAAGCTTAAAAAAGGAATTATTTGTTTTTTTCAGTCCAAGTCAAGCTTCCCTTGGCCCTGAGGACTGAGGAATGTGTTGACACACTAGGTCACATACACGCCAACATGTTCTTGGCTATGAGCTTCTCACAGACACATTCGAAATTCTTTCTTCTATTCATCTAAGCTCTGAATTATATTTTTTGTACTTGGGCATATCCTGACTATAAGTTACAGATGGACAAGTTCATCTGAAAATTGACTAATTAAAATATATTGATCATAAAATATGTACTGTTATCTTTTTCCTTAACACATCCTAAAGCTAATCTTAGCTGAACACTTATAAGTACTTACCCCTGTACAGCATAAGACAAGAATATAATTCAATGAAACCTTTACAAAATGTCAGATTAATTACATTCTTTCAGTGCAGATGGATTTAAGGAAATCATCTCTGAAAACAGTACTTCATTTAAAGTAAAATAAAGACAAAATCTTCTGTGATAAGTCGACATGTAGGAGATGCCAAAATATTAAAACAGCCATATATTAAAGAGGCTTTGCTATGAGGTTTTAAAGTAAATATAAGTTTGTAACTCTCGTGAGACAATGGCCTAGACACACTAAAGTTTTTGCAATTGCACAATAAGAAGGATCAATGACACAGAAGAAATAAACTATGTCACGTGGGGGAAAAAATCTTAAATCTCAGAAAGGTCATTAATACATAAGTCGCATGTGTGTTACATAGTCACGGAGTTAACAAGCGCTTGCTATCAGCAAAGCACAAGTATTCAAATATATCTGTAACTAAAACTCAAGTTGGAATGGGAGTGATCACACAGACAGATTTTATCCCTCGCACACAGGTCAGCATGACATTTCTCTAAAGTGACTTTTTATGAGGTTTTGAAATTCAGTGCCATAAAAGTCAGATGCATAAATCACTTCTGGAGAATACATTTATAATGAACTGCTCATTATGCAATGACTTCATGTTTCTGTGGACTTAAAAGATTTACTGTTACTGGAGTTAACCATTAACAGGGGCAAGCTATTTATCTCATTGCCCAATAAAGCTTAAGATGCACCTTAAGACAATTTACATCCATGTATTTGTTAACAAAACACAAGTAATATGCTGTCCTCCCACACGGAAATGTGTTCTTGATGGCATCACCTATGTCACATTTGACACAAAAATGGCACTTTAGAGAGGATTCAAGTTAGGAAATGTGCAAAATAGAAAAATCTACAGTTGTATAGTTAGATTGCTAGTGCTTCCCTGTTACTGTTTCTCTGCTTTAAGGTTCATTCTCCAAGGGCCATCTTCTGTCTGGGGTTTTCAAGCCCCAATAAAGAAATTAGTTTCACTTGCTGCTAATAGAATGCTATATAAAATGAAACTGGGAGTGTCTGGATACACTTGCTGTCTTTAAGATAAATTATTTAGGCAAGACTGGGAGAGTGTCAAAAACTGGGGACACTTTGTGTTACCTTGAGTTCATCTCTTGAGATGGTCTCCTGAGAGACTCTAGCAAGGATGAATGCTCTTCCACTATGGCCTCTAAACTACTGCCTCTTATCTGTCTGGGTCCACTGCATGACTCCCTGAATTCCTTCAGTGGATCAACCCTGGAGGACTACCTTGCCTAGCAAAGGGCATCAATGTGCATGGGCCCCCGACAAGGCATCAGCACTCCCTCCACAGGAAACTACCCAAAATTAAGACACCAGGGCACACTTGGGTGAGAAACATTGCCTTCCACATTGACTTACTCTATTCCACAACTCCAGAAAGAACGAAAAGAAATGCGTGACAGATTCTATTTCAAATATAATTCAAGCCAGCTTGGGCTACATAATAAGATCCTAGCTTAAAAAACAAACAAACAAAATATAATTCCACACACACACACACACACACACACACACACACACACACACACACACAAAATGACAAGCAAATTCTATTTTTAAGAATGGCTGTCATTACATTTTCCCTCAGAGAAATAACCTATCTGTCCTCAACACACATCAGTCAAGGCCCTCTCAAAGGCTGTTCTAGCAGAAATTGCTACTCACATCTCTGAGACGTCTTTTGCACTCTAGCTCACCAAAGCAGCATCTCCCCCCTTCCAAGGCTGGTTCTGACAGTCCTCTGAAATCACTACCCCAATATTTTTTTGCCTTTACATATCCTTTACAAAAGTGCAACCGTTCTGCAGAGTTGCTATTGTGTGTCTGTTACCTATGTGCATAAATGGTGACAATAGCTTGGAAGCAAACTCATGTTATCCACATGTCACATCTTACAAGAAAAAGCAGGGTACCATTAATGCAACCAAATTCATGGTTAGGAACAAGTGCATAAGAATGAAGTTTTATGCCAGGCATGATGACAGTGTAATGCCAGCACTCAGGAGGCAGAGGCAAGAAAACTGTCACAAGTTTGAGACCAGTCTAGTCTACACAGTGAGTTCCAGGGCAGCCTAAACTATACGTGGAAGTTTTACTGAATTTAAGTACTTCTGTTGCCTTCATTATCTGTTCAGGGCATGGGCTGTGAGGTTGGTTTTGCTGTTCTTTTTCTAATTTTCCTCACTACCTTCATAATACACCATACTCATTTATTAAATGCAGATCACTGAATAATCAAATGCAGACAGGCAAAGGAAAAGATTGCATTTATTTCAAAGATGGCAACTTCTAAAACTGGGATAAAGGCAGGTCTGAGTCTTGTTCCTTTAAAGTTAAACCAGACCTCATGGACACAATGCAACTGAGCAACATTCTGCTCATCAACTTTGCAGGGACAATGAGTACACACAGCCACAAAGAGCATCCATCCATCATGTCAGTGCAGTGAGGGTGAAGACAATCTCCCAAGAGAAGGGACAGTGAGTTCCAGTTAGAACTGGAACTACAGGGAGAATGGAAAAGATTTAACAGTAACTGAAGAATGTGCTAAAGAATCAATTTGTTTTATAAGTCCGGTCATAATAAAAGTCCCAAATGGAATCAGAGCCACAATTTTTAGGAGACCAAATTAGTATGGTGCTGGGGGTTCTTCTCATGGTCTACCATCAGACTACAGAAAAGGGCAGAGCATGTTAGGAGGCGATGGAGGCGGGGCTGAGGTAGAGGATCCATGCGACAAGACTGAGAGAAGGAGAGTTCTGGGACTTCAGAAACTGGGGGGGGGGGGGGCTGAAGTACAAGGTAGAGCAGAAATGGGGGGGGGGGTAGAGAGCCGAGATGGCAGTGAAGAGAAACCAGCAGTCAAGAACAATGATGAGCCATCATCATATGGCCAAAAACTAGTGAGGAGGATGGCGGACGACAGGGAGAAAGCAGGACCCAGTTACTGAGGTTACATACAAAAACGAAAACAAGTCCTGGGTTGACAGAACCGGCAACGATTACTAGAAAAGAGTGATGCGCGTAGTCATGTAACTGTGTTTTCATATTTTCAGTCAGTCAGGAAAAATGGAAGGAGGAGGCCAACTTCTACCTAGGACAAGAGTCTCTACAAAAGGAGCAGAGGGAATCAAGGAGAAGGAGAGAGAGACAGACAGAGAGAGAGAGAGAGAGAGAGAGAGACAGAGAGACAGAGAGACAGAGAGAGAGAGACAGAGAGACAGAGAGAGAGACAGAGAGAGAGAGAATGAGAATGTCTCCAAATGGAGAACACACACACTATTTCTAACTACAATTGTGTTGACTCAAGAAGAGAATTAACCAATAAAGTATCCTAAAAGTCTTTATTCTAAAATGTCAAAAAATATAACCACTGTAAAGTGCATCAACTATTATCCTCTGGAGATTTATTTGTCCTCACAGATACACTATGACCCAGGTATTACATTCATTTCAAAGAAGACAGAAAGGCAGAAATCAGCAACTTGCCCAGTGTCTGGGTCAGTGTCTGCTGAGACTGGAAGTACAGGGTAACCTGTTATCTTTCATGTTCTCAACCACTGACAAAATTCAGATGACATCAACTCTTCCCTCTTCTAGTATGCCTGTCTTTACTTTTGACTTTCTTTTTTTTTCTTGGAATTTTTTATTTTATAATTTAATTTAATTTTACATATCAGCCATGGATTCCCCTGTCCTCCCCTCTTCCCCCCTCCCCTCCAGCCTATCCCCCATTCCCATCTCCTCCAGGGAAAAGACTCCCATGGGGATTCAGCTCAATCTGGTAGATTCAGTCCAGGTAGGTCCAGTCCCCTCCTCCCAGGCTGAGCAAAGTGTCTCTGCATAAGCCCCAAGTTCCAAACAGCCAGCTCATGCACTAAGGACAGGTCCCAGTCCCACTGCCTGGGGGCCTCCCAAACAGTTCAAGCTAATCAACTGTCTTGCTTATCCAGAGGGACTGATCCAGTTGGGGGCTCCTCAGCTATTGGTTCATAGTTCATGTGTTTCCATTAGTTTGGCTATTTGTCCCTGTGCTTTTTCCAATCTTGGTCTCAACAATTCTTGCTCATACAATCCCTCCTCTTTCTCCCCAGTTGGACTCCAGGAGCTCCACTTGGGGCCTGGCCATGGATCTTTGCATCCGCTTCCCTCAATCATTGGATGAGATTTCTAACACGACAGTTAGGGTGTTTGGCCATCCGATCACCAGAGTAGGTCAGTTCAGGCTTTCTCTCGACCATTGCCAGTAGTCTACAGTGGAGGTATCTTTGAATTTCTTTTAAAGCTATGTGATGTCAACCTTCAACCACATCAGAGAACAACCGCCCCACATTCACTTGCATTATGATAAGAATGCAATTATGTCTTCCTAGAAATGCCACACTTGCAACTTCAAGGTGAAAAATACAAAGTGCTAAAAACGCTATTGTGCTTGACTTTCAGGTTCCTGACAACTTAGTGAATGGCCTGTTTTGGTTTCCTCCATAGCAACATGACAAATCACACCAGGAACTCCTGGGCATTAATTATTTTGTCTCAATGTTTCCTCACCTCCAAAGAATACATACCACTTCAAGTTGGATCCATTTTATTACTATTGATCATTACAAGTAGAAACATCTTTAGAACACTGGATAAGATATCCCTGTGCTTTTTAGGTTGCTAGGTCATTTCCTTAGCTAGACAATGGGTTGGGTTTGGTCTTCTGGGAGACAAGGGGTCGGAAACAGACTAAAAAGAAAGTCATGGATAACTTCTAGTTTAGATGAAAAGGGTTCTACTTAACTTAAACATACATACATACAAATACACACAAGGGAGGGGTAAATAGAAACAGACAGAGAGACCTACAGAGAGAGTATGTCTTATAGCCCAGACTGGATTTTGATTCTTGATCTTCCTGCCTCCATCCCCAAGTGCTAGGACTACAGGGTACACCACCACACCAGGATCAGTCTACACTCTTTCAGGGCTAAAAAAGAGAAGCCGTGACAGAAGGCCCAAGCTGAGAAAGAACTGTGAGAGAGGCCCAGGACAAATTACACCAGTGGGAAGGGAGGCGACTTAGAGATATTGGGATGTGCTCAGCACTTAAGTCTTCCTTGGCTGATAGTTTGGGAACATTAATCTTCTATGGTGGTAATGGGCTCCAATGTTAAGATCCTTGATATACCAAGACAATCTGCGGTGGTGAGAAATATTACTCTCTGAGAGTACCTTCTCCAGATGGAAACCTGTCTGGTCTCCACCAGGGATCAGGAATCAGATGAGGTGACACAAACCTCTGCACCAGTCTCGAACCACAGACCTAGAGATGCTCCTCTTGGAGAAGAGAAGTAACTTTGCCTGTCTCAGAGGCTGTAAGGAGAAGGGCCATGAGGTATTCTGCGCTCTCTCGCTCTCTCTCTCTCTCTCTCTCTCTCTCTCTCTCTCTCTCTCTCACACACACACACACACACACATACACACACAAGTGAGACCCCACAGAAGCAGGAGCTCTGTGACCAGCCTGTGTGAGACTTTAAGACTTCCAACTACATTTCCCTGCCTCCTGTCCCCTGCTATAGGAAGGCCGCTTCACGGGCTCATTATTGCTTCACCAAATGCGAGGAAGGAAATATTTCTATGCAATAAAAATTCTTTTGGTGTTTTTTACTCCCTCCCCATCCATGCAAAACAGGAAAGCATGACACATTGCCTTTTATGGTTATAAAAGATCCAGATGAAGGTTCTTCATGTTCTTAGACCATTGTGCTCACAAAATCCACACAACCCTTTCCTAACTGCACCGTTTGAAGAGGAAAAATGCCTTGTGTGATCTCAGCATACATCTCCAGGGAAGACCACCTGACAGATGTTTACTGAATCAAGTCACTGAGTAGTCAAACAAGGAGTCCATGGAAATGATAAAGTTAATGTGCTTGCAGGTGGCTACCTAAAATAAGAATGAGAAGGTAATTTTAAGTGTTTTTTTTAAAAAAAAAAAAAAAAAAACAATTTTCTTTTCACTTCAAATATATAAACCACACCCTTAACAGTACGGTCCACGAACACTTACAACCTAGGGCACAAATTGGTTTCTTACATTTCAATTAGGTGAATTGCATGCTGTTCAATGGCCATTATCACACAAAGCCATCATCTGACTGGTACTTCCTCTAAGGCAGGACTTTTTCCTCTATCTCATTATAACTAAGACCTTTCCTTAAGGCATGGGATCTAGAAGAGCCTTCCACTTCATGCAGAGTCTAACTGGTGTCATCATTTAATGATACACAGGTCATTAATACTTTCCCTCAACTGCTAGGTGCTGCCATTGTTTTTGTTTATTTTATTTTCTGTGTATGGTGTTTTTCCAGCATATATGTCTGGTACCCACAGAGAGCATCAGATCCCCTGAAAATGGGGTTACAGACAGTTGTGAGCTGCCATGTGGACAAGTACCGGGAATCAGCCAAAGGCCACTGAACCATCTCCCCCAGTACCATAATTTTTAAAATGAGTATCATAAAATTTTAAGGCTGAACCTTTACAGATCATAACTGCTCGTTTCTGGAATTACAGACATGGCTGGAGCAATGAAAAATGCTTAACTTCCCTATGTTATATCAAATGTGCCAAAGGCCATCCAATTTAACTACTTAGAAAAATCTAATCCCCAAATCTGCATTTATAAACAATTATGAATTTTATATAAGGAGTTTCTATTTTCCCCAACCTGGGAGGGCTTGGGGACAAAAGGTTTCTTAAATAATGAGCCATACCATTTAAGAATTCACTATGTGAAATAAAGAATATCAAATATATAGAAATACATCTGATAGTTAACTATGAGCCAAGATTTGTAACTGATTTCTAGATAACATGAGTCATATAAAATAACTTTAAATACTAATGTTAGCAATAAAAGTAACAAAATTCTGCCTTCTTCAAAAGAGGTCCAGTGAAAACATAAACATTTTATCTTCTAATGGCCTCAACATGTTTTCAATCAATAAAATGGGATCAACCCACACTTACTTCAAATTAAAGGTAGTGCTTATATTTACAGAGAATGATATTCTTTAATAAGCCCTCTCGCTCCCAACAATGTAATTAGACTTGGAATTTCCCATGAAAAGAAGTATGGAGAGGCTGGGGAGATGTCTCAGTTGAGGAAGTGTTTGCTGTGAGCATGTGAGGGCCTGAGTTCAGATGCCCAGCCCCCAGAGCAAAGAGCCAGGTGTGCCAGTGAGTGACCGCCACACCAGAACTGGGAAGGCAGAGACAGGAGTCCTCGGGGGCACGCCAGCTAGCCAGAATAGCTGAATCAGCACATTCTAGGTTTGGCAAGAGACCCATCTCAAAAAGGTGAAGAGCTGATGCTGACCTCTAGCCTCCATACACATTGGCTCACACACTCATTTATGCACACCCACACATGAACATGTACACACATAAAAGAAGAAAAAATGGAAGGCTTCAAGCTCAAAGTTTATTTAAAAACTATTCGACAGTCACACTTCATCAATATTGTAATGTTTGTTTACATAATAACATTTAAAACAATGAAATTCATTGAGCATAAAATTTCTCTATAGTAAGCTACATGTCCTAATGAAAGAAGAGCTTTAATTTTACCTCTATAACTCTTGTTCACTTATATTAAAATAAAAACAAAATGAATAAATCATCATTGGAGTCATCGAATTCCAAAGATTTTCTCTAGAAATGTGTTCCAGAGTTTGTTTTTGATCCCTGCCCCCGGGGTGAAACAGTCGAGACACTGCCATGAGTACCAACCTACCTAGTGTGCACCTCTAAATACGTAAGCTGCGTCTGGGGAGCCCTTTCCTGTCATCCTAGCCAAGTATCCATCACCCTGACATTTCTATTTTGAAGAAACTGGCACATTTGATGTTATTTTTTTTAAATAAATTATTCTTGTTGACATCTTTTTCCTCTGCAAATTTCACTATATTAAATATAGAACGTAACTTGCTAGAGGAAATGAGATCAATATTCCACAACTTATTTGAAAAATGCATTTCTGTTTAATTGACATGAAAAGAAGTTAAAAGCAACTAAGAATGATTTCTTAATGACTACTGAATGAATGAATGAATGAATGAATGAATGAATGAAGATCCAGCTACCATATGTTTACTATTCTGCTTCCCTTCCTGTCTGTGCTCAGCAGCATCAGGTTGAGGTGAGCATGTCTCCCAGAACACCTCTTCTCTTGATGGATGGATGGATGGATGGATGGATGGATGGATGGATGGACGGACGGACGGACGACGCTACTGTCACTTGTGTTTTCTACCATTGTACCAAGCACTCTTTCAAGTATCTGCTGTACTGTTTCTCTTATATTTGACTCCTAAATAGTCCTTAGAATTGGAGCTCCTCTTTACACACCTCCCCCCGTGGTGATGTTGGGCATCTCTGTAATTTTTTCATGCTAATGCTTCTAATTTATAGTTCCACCACAATCTTTCTCTTGAACTCCATACTGAATATGTCCCATCGACTAGACCTGTCCATGTACATATGTAAAAACCCATTCTAAATGAATACAGAGAAACCATAACTTTTGGCCCAACCCTGGACCTGCTCACCTCATCCCAAACTTGTCTCTAAACCAATGTTCACCCTCATGTCATAGCAAAAGGCATCACCATCTAGCTGGTCACTCAAGCTAGGAACCTAATAGCCACTCTTGATTCTTCTCCAAGAACATTACTTTCTCTCGGTGTGTAACAGATTTCATGAAAACTGAACTCAACATTGGCCTGTCTTACCAACACAGTAGCACACCAGAAAATTAAGGAAAGGTGTTTTTCATTGTATCTACTGGGTGAAATCTCTGGAGTGAGGTTGGGAGAGTTTAGTAAATAAACGCTAGAGAAATGACCTAGTAATCTATTAATGCTAGATAGTTTGGGTGCTTAAAAAAACCCATGTGGAAGATTTATGCTTCAAAAACAGGCCTCCCCACCCCACCCCCCAAAAAAAGAAATCTCATTCTTTTACTGAAGTAACATTTATTTAGGTTAAAATTATCTTGAAAAGATAGCCTTGGGCAGGAGAGGTGGCTGCCCAGCCCAAAGCGTTTGCTGTATTTGCAGAGGGTCAAAGCTATAAATTCAGGACTCACGTTGGGTGGGGCTCACTATCACCTGTAACTCCAGTTCAGGGGACCCAACGCCCTCTTCTGGCCTCCACAGGCACTCATATGCACACACACGTCACACGTGTACACACACACAAAGAGACAGGCACAGACACATGAAGACACAGAAAGAAACAAAGACAGACAGGGAAACTTTATTTTTAGACTATAAATTCTCAAATGTCAAATGAATTTTTTTGTGTGTAAAATAAACAGCTCCTTCTATACTGCCTCTCTGAAGTCTGTAATCAAGGATAATTATACTAGAGAATAAAAAACCAAAGCTAGTACAATTTTAATAGCATCTTGTATGCTCTATAAAAATATTTTGAATTCATAAAACATATAGAAACAAAGATGAGCATTCCGCTTAAGACTTTAGTCCTTAAAGAGGACAAGAGTTACTAAAATATTCTGTAAGGTGCCATTGAACACAGCAGCTTGTACTCTATACTAACAATCATTCATGTATCTCAGAATCAGTCTCTCCTTCCCCAGTAATCATTGGTTCATTCTATTGTCAATAAGCAGACAAAGCTCTCTGTGGTTTTAGTGTTTAATATCTAAAGGCTGAAATATCTCCTTAGTCTCTTACAATGAATGAAAATACCATCAGGGGAGATATTCATAAGTCACATACTCACTTCTACTGCCAATTTCCAATTAATGAAAGAATATGTCAAGCTGATAAAAGCTTGTTGATCACCCAAGTTAGGTTTTGATAATGTATAAATATACAAAGCCTGGAGTCTGTCCCTCATGAGTGCATGGGACAGTCATCCCTTCATATAAAATCAACAGCAAAAAAGAGAGAAAAAGAGAGGAAAAAAGATAAAAGTTTCTGTTAAAATTGGTGATTCCTTCCTGGAAATCCCTGATTCTCAAGAGTTCTTTCTCACTTTTCCTTAATAAATTTGCATTCATTAATAAATAATATACACATACACTTTAAAAGACAATAAAGATGTTATATAGTCAGTCACCTGATGTGATGTGAAAAGATCTCAGTCGAACTAAATGTTAAATTACTAAAACAGATTATTGTTGACAAAAATATGGGTAATTTTTTTCTTACTTCAGAAATGTGCCTAACCATCCACAATATATAATATAGCAAATATAAAGAAAAGTATGTAATGGATGAAAAAATATACAAGATGGTGTGGACATTTACATATCATTCAAACAACGTGCAAATAACTGTAATCATTTCAAGAATCATGAATTCTTACAAGCACTGAATTTGAACTACCAACTGTCTACTTACAATATCTTCTAAAATATACAAAGAAAGTATTGCATACTACATTTAGATTAGTTAAGAATATTTTCCATATCTACTGCAATGCACATATATTGTACAAAAGCAAACCATACCCACAATTCTGTCCTTACACACACACACACACACACACACACACACACACACACACACACACACACACACGGTGGGGGGCAGAGGCATTGTTTTTAGAATGGCTATAATTTGAACTTTAACTTTGAAAGTTAAATTTGACTTTCATCTTTTCTTCCCTAAATACAAATTTCCCTTGCCTTGAAGAGAATGCCATAATGTGCTGGGGAACTAATGTTTGCTCCCACAGTGGGGCCCCAAAGTTGTGCAGCTCTATATTACCTTGTTAGAAGCCTGAAGGCCTAGTTAATTTGCATTTTAAAACAAAACAAAATAAAATAGCTGTCGTCTCTATGATTTTAAATAGAGCTGCAGCCCCATCCAGACAACTGTGTGTCCTAGAATATTCTGCTAGGCCTGGCTTTAGTTGGGACAAAGGCTAAGGGTTTACTCACTAGTACTTGCACTGATTATATTTGTACATCTTTTCATACTTTGTATGAAAAAAATGGGGTATGTGGCTGGGGGGTATAGTTTAGTAGTAGAAGGCTTGCTTTTTATGAAAAAAATGCCAAGATCTGAGGCCCAGAAACACATATGCACAGTATGTGAGTCTATTATTTGTCTATAAATGTGTGTGTGAGCGCGTGCGTGCATGCATGCGCACAGGAAACCCTGGCTTAAGACTCAGCAACCTGAGAAATCTTCACAGTTCAATGTGGCGTATTCCCAAGAATCCCTGAACTGAAAAGACAGTGACTGCAATGGACACAACCCAGGGAAGCTCCTCCAAATATTACCACCTTTTTACAAACCCTCCACCCCTCTCCGCCAGAAATGTTGGCAGAAGTCTGGAATGCTAGGTTATATGTACACTAGAAATAGAAATGAAGTTTACTATGTACATCCTAAAGAAAGGTTTGAAAAATCTAAGTTCATTAAACCAATGGTGAGTGTTGGTGTTGTGAACCTGCCAACAATCCTTCTATGCTTAGATGACTACTTCCTCATCTAAATATGTTGTACTCTTCACCTCCCTCTGCTCCAATAACAAGGACACAGAGATCAGGGGGAAAGAAACAGACCAAAAAAGTCCACAGAAAGGGATCACCTCAATATCCAGCACTACGACTCATTAATTAAATTATGGCAATTTATTGAATGGAATCCAAGATCCTCTATATAATTTTATGGCTATTTTATTTTTAAAGAATGAAGGATGTCCACAATCTCGGTTTAACTGAACCGACTAGAAACTCACCAGGAAAGTCTGACTTCATACCATATGATTAGTAATGGACACTGGAGGAGGTGGAGTTGTTTGCCATTTTCTGTTTACAGACATTTATATTAGGGTTTTTCATTTTATAATGACCATGTATATAAAAAAATTAAAAGATTAATATTTTGGTTTTTAAAAAATTCAAAATGCAGAAAATCTTGAGGAGTTTTTAGACTAGCCCTTACTCAAGGGATGGAAAGAAAATGCCAAGAGCTTCTGTCCCACATGCTTAGTGGCAGAGCAGGTCCCTCATCATAGACTCAACCTCAGAGGTAAAAGGAACGAAAAACTGAACACCAGCTAAAGTACGTCAAGGTGAAATTGTATCATTCATGGGCTTTGATGCAAATTAATCCAATCTGTAGGATAAAGAGGGGAAAAGAGAGGTAAAATAGATTAGGCATGTGATAATTACTTTAACTAGGTTAATGGGTTACAAGATGATACAATAGTCTTTCTGCTCTTTGTATGTATTTTTAAATCCCATAATTATTTAAGCATATGTGCATGTGTACCCATAAACACATGTGTGCCCCCACACATAGGAAGATACACATCAAAACAAGAAAAAAAGAAGGAAGGGAGGGAGGAGGGGGGAGGGAAGGAAGGAGGGAGGGAGAAAGGAAGGGAGAAGGAAGGACCAACCAATTGACTGACTTAAGAGCCAACTTCAGGACTAGAGCTGGCCAAATACAAAACAATACAAATTTTAATTTGTATTTTATATTTTAATAAATTATAACTAGAAATCCACCAAGTATGTTTAAAGTCATAAATCCAAAATAAATTTAAATATATGAAAAAACTAATCAATTAACTCTGATGCATGTTAGATCAATTTATGATCTTGAAAACCCAGAGTGAACAAAAGAATCAAGCATTTATCAATATAAAACAGTCTGAAAGGCTTCAACGTGGGTGAGGATACACACTGGGGTGAGGAAAATAATTCCAGTCTCCTCCTGACTGGTTTACTTGGTGGAGAAGGAAAATGAAGATGGGAATGAGCTAACTGGGTGCGTGAAGTCAGCAAGAGAACTCTCCAGCAAGGGGGCATTCAGGGAAAATATTATTGTTCCACTTATAATGAAGAACTTCAGGCTTACTGGGTCACAGTGACTTGCTAAGATGGCACAGTAATTGGTAGAGATGCAGTTGGAACACAGCTGTCCTGACTAGAAGCCTGACCTCTCACCCAGGGCCATGTGACTGCAAGCTTTTTTTAAAGGATAGCTTACAAAAAGCAACAGTTCATTACTTGTAAGTGTAACTTGAAAATGAAGTCAATAAGCTTTCTCTATGAAACAATGGTTTGCTCTGATGGTAAGCAAGGAAAACTAGAGTGGAAAAAATCTGCACTGAGTGGATTTAACAGTGAAGCTACTTGGTGCTGTGTCAAAGAGCAGGCCTAAGTTTAATTCATGTAACAGCTAGGCTTGGCTTTGCTATTAAGTCACAGTAATTTGTCAGTGTAATTAGTAAATATTTATCTTAAGAATGAATTTTATAACAATCATAGTAACAGGGAAATTCCTATGAAGGGTTCCTAGGAATGTCACTGAGTTAATTATTTACTTATATGTCCTAAGTCAGTTCATCTTCCGAGCTACCTTTAAAAAATTAGTAGTTAGAACCTCAGTTCTTTGTTGGTTTCTCTGTGTAGCCCTGGCTGTCCTTGAACTCACTCTGTAGACCAGGCTGGCCTCAACCTCAGAGGTCCTCCTGCCTCTGCCTCCAGAGTGCTGAAATTAAAGGTGCGTTCCACTCCACCACCAGACTAGAGCCTGGAGTCTTTTGTTGTTTTGTTGTTTGTTTCTGCTGAGGGACCTAAGACACACAAGTAGACACAGCGTAGCTGGAACGGTGACTCACTGAGCGACATCATTATCCAGGTGGCAATTACCAGGCAGTCCGTCTTTCTGTTGACCAACCTTGCTCTAAATCGGCATAATTCCCATGGTAGCTGAACAATCTTAATAGAATTCTGAGCTCTCTAGAGAACCTATATAAACCCATTCCTTCTGGGCCTGGACCTCTATGCTTAACTTCTTATAATTTTTTGACCCATGGCATTCCAAAGTCACCTGGAAACATATCAGAAGTTCATGGATTATTGTTATCTTCAGCTTGTAAGGCACCTCTGTTATCCTGAAAGTGAAAATGTAGTAAAAATGTACCTTTCAAGGCTGGAGATGTGGTTCAATGGTAGAGTGTTTGTCAAGCATGTAAACGGGCCTAGGTTCAAGGACACCCCAACATCTAGGGGTGGAGATTGTCAAAAAGCAGACACGTAGACATTTGCTCTCCATTAGAGCATCTTCTGAGTGAAAAGTGAAATAATTAGAGCAGAGCATCTTAAATTCGTGGACGCATTTTTTTAGATTTTTTATCAACCTCGCTATTTTGAGTTGCTATTCACTAAAAGCTCTAAGCTATGTCAGCATCGGGGCCATATGCTGCAAGTCAACAAGACTCTCTTCCTTCAAGCGTTCTCCCTCTTACTGACAGGTTCTCCTTAGATCTGTCATCTGGCAGGGCTCAGGCTGCAGAGTCGATGAGTTTCCATAGGTTATGTTTGCAGGCTGAATCATGCATCTTTTGTAGCTATAATCTGCTGAGATTCACATCACACTCGTACAATATTTAAAACCTTCTTTTCAAAATGTAAAAGTTGTTCAGTATGTTCACAACTAGATCAAACTGTCTTAACCGAATCTTTAGTTACTGGGTGGAAGTAATTAGGTTTTAGAATTTAAAAACTAATATCTACCCCAATGTTGTAATCTCAGAATTTTGTGTATTCCTAACAAAGGTTGTTTGCATCAGCCAAAGTAGTTCACAAATGTTACATTGCGTGACTTGGTTCTGATTTATGGTTGAGGTTGTTAGAACTTGTATTATGTGCCCTTGCTACATATGTACATTGTAAATATTACATAAGAAGATTGGAACGCAATACTCATAAAAATAATTGCAGGGTATTACATAATCAGAAGTCTGTTTCTAGTCTTTATTAGGCTAGTCTCATCCCACTAAGCAAAATATATGCATTAAGTAAAAATAAATGAGTTCTAGAAGATTTTTATGTTTCCCTTACATTTAGGATTTTAATTACTATAATTGAGAACCATAATTTTTCTTTAAAAAACAGGAACCATAGAAAAAGTAGGGTCCACTCAAACAATCTAAGAACTCACCTGTATTTTCATTAAGTCATGTGTGTGTGTATGTGTGTGTGTGTGTATGTGTGTGTGTGTGTGTGTGTGTGTATGCAGACATACATTTGTCTTTCTAAAAGAAAAGGTTTCTGAATATATTCAGTCAACCCTCTGCTTCTAAGAGTTCTGAATCTGATGATTCAACTCAACTAACTGAGGGTTAAAATATTTTTTAAAAACTGAACCTGAACTGAATATGGAGACTTCTCATGCCATTATTCCTTAAGCAATGTAATACATTTATATATTTACATAGCAATAGAAATTCTAAATAATCAAGAGATGATTTATCAAGAGAAAAATGGACTTAAGTTATGTGAAACTGATACTCCATTTTACATAAGAGCCTTGAACCGTCAGAGATTTTGTTTCTAATGGCTCTTGAAATGTCAAGAGATGGCCATGATGTGTTTAGGATGCAAGTGCAAAGGGGATTCCACCCAAATCTGCCACAATGAGCTTAAACTCCTAAAAACACCGTGTGCCTATGAAGAGCCAATGATGAGTAGCCAACAGTGTATCACTTCCCTCCTGGCCTTCTGCAGTCTCCTCTAGTCTATGCTCTTCACTGCACACAGCCTCCCCATTGAAATGTAAGGCTCCATTCTAAAACTTCACATGATCTCTTACTGTACAGTCAATCAACCCTAAACTCTTTCAGTTTGCCACTTCACATTCAACCATTATGTTTCCTTCAACAGAACTAGAGCCCAATGACTTCACAGACTTCCTCACTCCCATTCCACCTCCATTCTTCCTGGAGGTAGCCAGTATGTCAGCCATATCTGACAAGAAGAAAAATGTGAACCAGGTACAAACCATAATATGGAGTTTCCAAACTGAGAGAGATAAAAATGAAGAAAATGTAAAGGGTACGTCCAGACTAACTGTTGTATTTGCCTAGAATATGAAACTGACATAAGTGGCTGAAGGGACAAGGTGATGTCCATGAACTTGTAAATCACAGTGTCTGGTGCTTACTTATCTACTCTGTGTGTGTGTGTGTGTGTGTGTATGTGTGTGTGTGTGTGTGTGTGTGTACACATGCACGTGTCCTAAGGTACAATCCCTAATGCATATCACAGTTTAATTATTAAATAGATGGGTAAATTCCTTTCCAAAGATGGAGATTTCATGGCACTAGGCATCTCAGGCAGAACTAGACAGAGCAAATAGAGATTACACACACACACACACACACACACACACACACACACACACACACACACACATATTTATTCCTTAAAAACCTATATGTTCAATATTGTATTGCTTTTTTAAAAAATAAACCATTTTACAGCTGGGCATGGGGGAACACACCTTTCTCAGCACTCTGAAGGCAAAGGTACAGTTGGATCTCTAAGTTCAAGGTCAACCTGGTCTAAATAGTGGCTTCTAGGCCAGCCAGGGTTACAGAGTCTCAAAATTAAAAAAAAAAAAAAAAAAAAACTATCTTACCTTTTTATTACAAAATGAAATGGAAATAGAATATATATATAAAAAACAGCCGAGTGAATTAGTAAAAGACAAACAGCCTTGGAAAGATCCACCCAAGTCAAGGACTTTGGTCAGCTGCTGCAGCCCTGTGTGGTGTCCAGGTGGACTATTCAGACTTAAGAAAACAAAGGGGTAAAGCTGGAGAAGCAGTGGGAAGAGCTCTCATAGCCAGCCTCTTAGGAGTGGGGTTGCTATGGCTGCCAGCTGCTAACACCTGTGGGGGAGAACCAGAGCGGTAGGACCGTCGTGAATGGAACGCTCAATATGAATCTAGTATCCTTCTAAAAATTAATTAAAATGCAGGATACAATCTCCAAGTGAGAAAGTGTGACTGTGGCAGGAGCACTTACAAACAAGTCAGCATTTATGCTTTTTAGGTCTTCGTTTTACATGGTTTTATGTCATACTGCCTAGTGAGATTAAACTGCCTTAATACGCGATGTTATCATCTAAATAATGAAACTTTTGCTAGTGTGCTAATGAAGTAAATAAATTAAGCTGAACTTTTAGCTTTATGCCACCAAGTACCAATTGTTTAACCGCAATTATAGATTGCCTGCGTGCCCTAACATAAATGTCAGCCTCGTCTGTGATAACTTACAAGCATATGGGTCTTGTTCTATGGATCAATGGTCAGCTCCATGCCCGAGCACTGGAGTCCTTCAAAGGATGGTTCTAAAAAATGGTAAACAGTAACCTCGTGCTGGTACCCAGGTTTGCAACATCAGGCATGGTAACAAGACTGAATCATTCTAAAATTATTATACGTCCTTGCCTAATGCCATTCAGCTTGAAAAACAGATCTTGCGCAGTCTTAACGAGGCTTGTGAGTCTTGCTCTTCCGTGATACAACTGTTAGGAAGTGTTAGTAAAGTTTCTTGGGCAGGCTATAACGCACTTCAAATAAAACAGCTCTGGGTGACTCCACCTTGTCTACAAGACAACATTGCACCTAACCACAGATGCGGAGTACTGACCTGGGTTCCACTCACTGACAAGTGACCTACTGAACTCACTCAGAATGAGCAGGGGTGAAACATGTTTATGACACTACTCTTGGATCCCGACCACAAAATTCCTGTCCTGAAGTAAGTGTTCTCATCATCTCATTGTGTCTGAAGCTGGAAGAACTGTTGGGCAATGAGTATGTAACAATGCTAGGAACTGGTTTCCACTCCTCCATGCCAAGAAGCCTTTTCTACAGGGAGCTTCCAAGGCAAACATCGATGGGAGAGAGCGCATGGACTGAATAAGACCAACTTTGGGTTGGAATCCATGGCATTTCATGCTTATGGTATACAGACAGGATAATCTTGAGTAACCATCCTCGTTAACACGTTTGCTGAGCTTATTTATCTTAAGACATAGGAGGGCAACAGTGCTTTACTATATGAGCCAAGATGTGTCTGTCTGAAACTGACAGGAACCCAAATAACCCTCACAAAAAAGAAAATGGTCACTTAATACAAAACTGAAATTATGTCAAAGACTCCAAAATAAAGCCTGGTTGGGAATGAGACCCAACAGAACTCCTCAAACATTAAACAGTAAAAACCAAAGCCTCACCACTGACAGTACTACGTCTCCTCACAGCAGCCTCTCACCTCTGCTTCTCATCACGAAGGCTGCCTTCATTCCCTCAGAGCATATGCTGTCTCATAGGGAAGCCACCACGCCAGTGTGCCTACTGAGCACTTGTGACCCCACTGAACAGAGGGGTGGCAAAACATTTCAAAAACTGACTATAAAAAACCTATATAGGCACATTATTGCTATTTTTAGTGCATGCATTTCAAAAGTATATAATACACTAAATAAAACAGTAAAACGAGCTCAGTTGTTTCCTTGCGACTTTTTTCATGTGGCCACTTGAAACTGTTGAAGCACATTCAGCGGCTTGTATTTTATTCTACTATACGGTGTGTTGAGATGTTGTTCCTATATAAGGAACATAGCTGTGTACAGTCCTACACCGAATTTCTCTAGCATAAAATCATCTTAGTGGAGAAAAAGATTTTTCGCCCTTCCTGCTTTAGTTTCCAAATGTACTAGAGACTTCTGACTGGTCCCACTGAAGTCACCTAACCGCCGACTGATCAGGCTGGGATCACCTAACCTCTGACTGATCAGGCTGGGATCACGTAACCTCTGCTAGATGTTAAGGCAACTTAACTGGTCAGTCCTACGAGAGCTGTAGGAATGGGAGAGAATGCATGGGCATAAAGTACGAGCAGCAATGTCTGTCTGTCTGCCTGTTTTCCAGTTCTGGGTTCATCCCACGGCCTCACGCATGTGAGCGAACACTCTTCTACACATGTCTCCTCTCCAACCTGGGACATGAGACACTAGCAGACGGGGAAGGGAGGAGAGACACAAGGCAGCTGGATACGAACGGGCCACAGGGACATGCGGCATGGCTCCGTCTAACAGTGGCGAGACTGACCAAAGTCCCCCTCTAAATGCTGGCAGTGACAGTAATCCACATGCCCTTGAATGGAGAGACTGTTCTGAGTCATGACTCAGAACAGCAGGCACCAGATACCCAAGAGATAAGCACTCCAGATTTCTACACTTGAATATTCAATCCAATGTGCTTAATCCAAGGCTACTTCTGCTAAGCCCTGGAGACTGGCTGCTCATGAGTGGGACTGATTTCATAGAGTAATTCATGAAGACACCAGCTCTACTCTACGTTGGCACAAGTTAGCAACACTGAAACCTTCTGGCCCAAGTACTATCATCATTAAGCATGTAACAAGCCTGGAAATATTTAGATCTTGCACTGAGTCCACTAAAATACACAGGGAAAAGTCTATAGCATGGTTCTCAAACTGCTCAGAGGTCGCCTTCACATGGATTGAAAAGCCCAAAGAGTTCTTATTTAGGTGTCATCTGGGTTGCTATATACTTTTTTTGGTTTTGTTTCATGGTGGCTTTTTATTTGTTTGTTTGTTTGTTTGATTGATTGATTGATTGTTTTTAGACAGGGTCTCACTTAGTAACCCTGACAGGTCTAGAACTCACTATGAAGACCTGTCCTGGAAATCACAGAATGTACCTGCCTCTACCTCCCAAGTGCTGAGAGGTGCCATCACTCCTGCCTACTAATAACTCACTTTTTGACATATATTAAAAATTTAAACTGACTTTAAAAGAAAACATAAGCCTTATGGAGTTTTATTGTGTTTTCTTCTAGAACAGTGGTTCTCAATATGTGAGCCACAAACCCAGTGGGGTTGCCTATCAGATATCCTGCATATCAGATATTTACCATATGATTCACAACAGTAGAAAAATGACAGTTATGAAGTAGCAATGAAATAATTTTATGGCTGGGGGTCAGTCAGCACAACATGAGGAACTGTATTTAAGGGTCACAGCGTTAGGAAGGTTGAGAACCACTGTTCTAGAAGATTTAAAGTCTTAGATTCAAGTTCCTTATCATTATTATTTTATAGATATTTGATTGTTCCAGCATCATTTTATTCAAAAGATTATTTTTTCACCTCTGAACTAACTTTGCACTTTGTCAAAAATCAGTGGTAAATATAGGTCTATTATTAGTATTTCATTTTGTCCCATTTCTTTATATTGGTCATCTGGATTACTACAGGTTGGTATTAAGTCTTTTTTTTTTTTTTTTTTAATGGCAAACCAACCCTTACTAAGTAATCAAATATGGGAAATGTTGTAGTCAGGGTATTATCACTCTTGCTAGGCATTTCAGAAGTATATGAAGATGTCCTTACTGATAAAATGGAAAAATGCAATTACCAGGAGGGCATCAGAATGTTGACAATATAAAAGTTGCAGGAAAGCCACGTGTGGATGCCACCTGATATGTGCTGCAAGCCTTTGTTGAAATATATAATCAAGGACTTGGAATAGAGAATGCAAAAAAAAAAAAATCTACTCATCAAATCTTTGTGCTACTATGCTAAGAGGAAAACTGAAAACCTGACCCAGAACTCAGCCCCTACCACAGGAAAAGGTGGACACACAATAGCAACAGCAAGTAGGCGTTCTGTGGCCTCCAGGTCAAAATATGGCATAAGCCGATATATGTATGAATAAAGCCTTAATCTGTAACAACAGATCAACAGATGACTGTGTCATTGTCTCTGTATAGTTTACTATTAGGATTTCGGTGACTTGCTCCAGAGGAATGTTGTATTTCCTTACTCTGTTTCTTGCTGTAGCAGAATACTGCAGCCCAGGTTGTCTGTTTGTTCACCAGTACTTCAATACTCTCCATTATTTCTTCTTCACCTTTAAAGCTAGCCTGTTTGTTCACCAGTACTTCAATACTCTCCATTATTTCTTCTTCACCTTTAAAGCTAGCCTGTTTGTTCACCAGTACTTCAATACTCTCCATTATTTCTTCTTCACCTTTAAAGCTAGCCTGTTTGTTCACCAGTACTTCAATACTCTCCATTATTTCTTCTTCACCTTTAAAGCTAGCCCGTTTGTTCACCAGTACTTCAATACTCTCCATTATTTCTTCTTTACCTTTAAAGCTAGCCCACCGGTACCGGTTCCATACAGCATTGGCATACACAGTCATGCTTTGTTCCTATGGGTCCCGTGTCCTTCCTCATCCCCTGCCCACCCTTGGAGGGCTCCCCCCCCCCAGCAGTCTCCCCTTCGCCATCTCTTTACACAGAGCAGAACAAGTCTTCAGTCAGGGTGTGAGCCTTCCAATGGGGCCTTTCTTTTCAGAGTTGTGTAAACTATTCCGGGTCATTGATATTTTGGAATAAACTTCAGAATCTGGTTGCCAATTTCTTCAAAAACTGCCTGCTAAGATTCTGACTTGCTAGGATTGTGTTAGATCTACCTAACAGGGGGAACTGATGACGTCTTACAACATTGAGTCTTCTGACCCATAAACATCTGTTCAGCTCTGCTTTAGTTTCTCTCCACGGTGTTATACTTTTGTGTATAAAGGTAACTGCTAGACTATCAAGAAAAACTGAAATTGCAGGGTTCTGGGGGAAAGTAGAAGGAAATGGTCATCAGAAATCACTTGGAGAAACAGATGTGGACAACACACAATGATGCCCTAAAGAGAAACTCTGGCTCATTGTGTGGTTGTTCCCTTTCCACAGAGATGGGAAGAAGGCAAACAAGAAGCATTTAAATAAGAATATGTGCCAAGCAGAGGGATATGGAGTTGAAGGACACAGTGTGCAAACCACAATGCTTTAGTGTACTGCTCACATGGCACTCACATTGGTACATTCTGCACTCTGTTGTTATTAATTAGTGGTCAAAATGCTAATGTACCAAAAAATCATCTACAAACCATAGCAACGTTTGCATTATGCTGGCATGCTTCCACTGTTTACCGATTATGTACGGACTAATTTGTGTTACTAAAACATGTGAGGTAGCAGAACAAACTGCCTTGGAAGATTAGCATTCTCTATGAGACAGGACTGCAGACGGGGGGTAGGGGTGGTAAGGGGACGACGATGACCGATCGCCATTTGAGATATGGTACGTTCTATGACTATAGCTTTAAAAACAAAACCCAAGCCAACTATTAAAAAGGGAAAATTAAACTGCAGACCAATGGAAGGAAATCACAATGAGGAAAATTCACAGCTTGTGAGGATTCTTCAGTTTCCACACAAAAACGCACGGTTGTCACATTTCAATAAGCCACGTCTAGATAGTTGGGGTGAGTTACTGAGTTCTGCACTGGGGCGGAAGAAAATTAAGAGAGAAAAATGAAGTAACATAATTTTATGTCAATTTAAAGGAAGTATTTTCTTCAGAGTAATACTTTGAATAAGTAATAAATTTAACACACGGAAACTTATTAGATAACTAAGTAATACCCAAACCATTTCTACTCTGTATTTCCTCCAAGCTCAAAAGTCGCATTAGTTAATTTCCTATCACTGTAACAAAATACCTGAGGATGGTGGTGTGCTGGCTAGTTCATGTCAACCTGGCACAAGTCACTTGGGAAGAGAGAACCTCAACTGAGAAAATGCCCCAACCAATCTGGCCTGTGGGCAAGCCTTGTGGGGCATCTTCTTGGTTGGTGACTGATGTGGAAGGGTGCAACTCAGTGTGGGCAGCGCCGTCCCTGGCTGGTGGTTCTGGGCACTATAAGAAAGCAGGCTGAACAAGCCATGAAAAGCAGTGTTCCCATGGCTCATGCATCAGCTTCCGCCTTGAATTCCTTCCCTGACTTAATACAATTGTAAGATGAAATAAACCCTTCCCTCCCCACACTGCTTGCAGTCATGGTGGTTTATCAACGCAGTAGAAACCCTAACTGAGACAGGGAGTTAATAATGGTTGCCAATTTGATAGGAACTAGAAACATTTAGGAGAGAAACTTCTGGGTACAGCTATGGGAATTTTTCTGGATTATAGTAACTAAGGTGGCAATACCCACCCCAAATGATTTTGGGCCACTCTATTATATGTGCCAGGGTCCAGGATTGACTAAAAAGAAGAAAGGGAGCTGAGCATCAGCAGCCATTGCTCTCTGCTTCCTGACTGCAAATGTGATGTGGCCAGCTGCCTCACGGCCCTGCTGTCACACTTCCTCGGCCACAGTGGACTGTATCAGACTGTGAGACAAGGCCACCCCTTGCTTCCTGACACATTTCCTCAGCCACAGTGGACTGTATCAGACTGTGAGACAAGGCCACCCCTTGCTTCCTGACACATTTCCTCAGCCACAGTGGACTGTATCAGATAAAGAGAAAATATTAACTTGGGTTTATGATTTTGGAGATCTCAATCCATAATCAATTCTCCCACTACTTTTGGCCTGTAACAAGACAATATATCATGCTAAGAGCACACTGTATAATGCAACTACTCACCTCACAAACAAGAAGCAAAACAAAGAAGATGAGGAAAAGAGCATGGTCCACAGTCCCCTCCCAGGACGTGCTTTTAATGTCCTAAGGAGTTCCTGCTAGAACCACCTTTTGGGATCTGGACCCTAAACATTTAATACATGGGCCTTTCTAAGATATTCAAAGTCAGATTTATAAGAAAAGTTGTTAAATGCTGACCTGTCTTACTTCCTTGACATTCCCAATAAACCTGTGTGGTATGTCTAGTATCTTAATCAGTTCTGATTGCTGTAACAAAATACTACATAACTAGTAGCTTCAACCAAGCAGGTATTTCTTAGGATCTCAGAGGCCAGGCAATCCAAGATCAAGGCCATAGCAGACCTGGTTCAAGCATAGATGGGTCTAGATAGCTCTCAGGGGTCTCTTTGAGATAGACTGATGCCTCAACCACCCACACTCCTCAACTCGGATCCATTTATTGCCCTTCCACGATGTACCAGACACCTTTGTAAAGAAATACTCCTTTTCACAGTCTAGAAGGACGAGCAAACTACTGCCCATGGCAGATCCAAGCCGAGGCCTGCTTTTGAAAATGAAGTTTTATTGGACCCCAGCCATACTCACTCATTTACATATTGCATGTAACTGCTTTCATACCACGACAGCAGAGTAGTTGTGACAGAAACCATATGGCACATCAGCCGAAAATTTTACTATCGTGCCCTTTAGAGATGGCTGGCCCTCAGCTAGAGAGGTTTCTTCTCCAAGCCTCACTCCTCGCTCCAGAGAAGAGAGGTGTGATAAGGACAGTGAACTAAAAGTCACGGTCCCATACTTAATGAAGAGACAGCTGACATTTCCCAGCAGAGTGAATGTTCAGCCCATCTCACTGTTCCTGCGAGATTGAGTCCCAAATGCAGATTTTGGCTCAAAGTTAGCGAGGATAAGTCAGGCTTGTTACTGGAATAAACAGCATGCTTCTTCCACAGCGCTTTCTCCTGGGTACACATTCCTGCTTTTAGAAAAGCATGCACCCTCCTATTTGATCAGACAGAAACTATTTCCCTTGAGATAAGAAGAGGAGCGCTCTCTGTGAATTCATTATTCCCTGTCAAGGCCAGACAACCGCTTTGCTTGAAAGCCAGACTACACAAGAATGAGTTAAAGCAGTCTTTCTAAAGGCTACTTATTACGTGTGACTTTATTAGATCCAAACAAAGTAAAAGTTCTCAGATTCGGAGGCATCCATTATTTACCTGTATGGTACACGGGGAAAAGCTGTGAGGTCTGCCATTAAGTTTACAGACACTTAGGAGGATGAGAGGGTTTTGGGGGGCTGCAATTTGATACTAGGAAGAAATTATAATCAGTAGCACCACCCCAACAAGCTTCTAGGTTTTAAATAAAGGGAATATTTGGGAGAAATCACTCCTTTTCTCTCTGGAAACTTGGTAATGCTAAATGGTCTTTCAAGCAGTTCTGAGTTGTGAAGGACAATGCAGGAATTCATACCCCTCCTCCCAAATCCCAGGGGCATCGAGCAGCCCCATTCTCCTCGAGAATGCACAAAATGCAAACCCCTCCACCAAGCCTAAGGAAAGGCCAGAGAATGAGAAGTTTCAAAGCTCTAGCAACTTACTAAAGCCTAATTCCTGAGAGCAGGGCACAAGATGTGATTGTCACACAGACACTTGCAAACATGCCGTCATCTAGTTTTCCTAAATCTGTGAAAGAAAAGGGTGTTTCCACTAACACAGCTTCAAAGCTTTCAAAGGCAGGCTAGCAGGAAGGCTGGCATATTCACATGCACCATGGATTTCAACAATTCCTTTAGAGAAAAGCCTTCACGTTAGATCTCCGGATAGAAGCTACAGAATCCACAGGATGCACAGCCTTCGCCAAGCTTCACAACTCAGGCTCAAAGTCTCAGAGGGGAGAACTGAGGCAGGGGAAATCTTAGCAACACTCGGAAACTTGCAGGGTCGTGAAAAGGGACCCAAGCCCTCATTGTGGAATCGTTTGTCTTTGCTGCTGACTCACAGTCATGACACTTCAGCTGGACAGAGAAAGCAGAACTGCCCACAGAAACAATGTGTTTTTCCTAAGGACTCTCGCAATCAAGGATGCTAAACAAATACGCGTTATCTACTCAGGCCCCCAAACCAAAGCCTTCTCTGGGATTCTTCTGCACGGGGGCTACTGTCTCACTGAAGCCAGGTCACTTCACTTGGTCTCCAGCTCTGGCTTCCATCTCATTCCCACAATGGGCTTTGTTAAAATGCCCACTGAGAGTGTTTCCTAAGCAGGCACACCCTCACTAACACCAAGCCTCTGCCCTGGCCACCGTGCTCTCTCCATCCCTGGGCTCCTGGCTAAGTTAGGTGTGTCTTGTCTTTCCATTCACCAGCTGTTCATTCCACAGCAGCTGGCCATCCTTTCTTCACAGAGAGTTATAAACTTTAGCTCCTAGTTCTGGGCGCTTTGTCCTTCTACCTATACAGAGTTCTCGGCTGCATCTCCCAAGCTCAGACCTTTGCGTGCTTACTGTTTCAGGCTGAATTTCCTCTTTCAAAATGCCTGCTTTGGATTCATTATCCCTCTTCTCCACAGTGACCGCTTAGGGCAGTGGTTCTCAACCTGTGCGTCATGACCCTCTCACAGGGGTTTTGTATCTGGTATCCTGCGTATCAGATATTTACAGTTGATAACAGTAGCAAAATTACAGTTATGAAGTAACAATGAAAACAACTTTGTGGTGGGGGTCATCACATGAGGAACCGTATTAAAACTTGAATCACGCTGAGGTTCTCACCATTCTTAAATTAGTTCAGCAGACTCCTCAGGAAAACGTTGAAAGTGAACAGACTCCTGGGCTGGGACGAGAACATCCACCAGTGGCCCCACTGCTCACAGCCAGGGCAGCAGGGTGAGGAAAGCTGTCTGTTTGAGATTCAAAGCTCACGTCAAGGAGCCATGAAAACAGCCCCGCGCAAGAGAGCAGATTCTAGAAGGAGCATCCAACAAGGAGCCACCGCTGTCTTCAGGAGGAGTTGAAATAGATGGGACTAGCAATGCCACTGAAGAGGGACCAGCCCAGACACGGGAGGGAGGGGCCAAAGAAATCAAACCCGAAGCTGCTCCAGGCTAACTCAGGGTAGGGGGAAGACCTTTACAAGGAGGTCTGAAGTCCACCATCAGGATATTTATCACGCATCTTCCTGGCATTACTCCTCACTAGTCTTTTAAGAATTTCTCTTAGAGCCTAGATTACTACGATCTCCCCAAATTAAGTGTGGCCCCACAGTCATGCACCGACTGGATAAACCTTCCTGCACTGAGGTGTCCCTTGCCTCTTCTCAAGCCCCTGGTCCTAAGTTTTCCTAACCATTCCTATGCATAACAATCTCTACCTTTTTCCAATTTTTATTATCATTGTCAACCAATATTAATTTACAGATTAATGGGCTTCTCTGTGCTGTTTCCATGACATGATTGCATTTTAAAAGCCAAATATATATGTAGGATCCCAGTTGGTACTTGATTATTTCCAATTAATGTTTGTTAACTGGATATTATGTATAACTGTATAACTATATTATGAGGTACTTGAGGACAATGATTAACGCTTGACCTTTTAGTGTATGGATATGCCTAAACCTAGAGCCTTTTGAGTCTAAATCAAGACTGAGGTATTCTGCAGAGAATGCACGCCAAACCCAAACGATACCCATTGGGGGGTTCCACTGCAGAGGTTATGGCAGCATGGGACACTGTGGGACAGACTGTGATACTGACTAGTCCAAAGGTCCTCATCTTTGGGCCATTACATCACAGTAATGTCACCCTTAATAACAAACCGAACACAGAAATCATGGGAAGGGAAAAACAGCTTTCCATTGCCCCTAGGCTATCATAGTCCATGGGTCCTGATCAACATGAAGAGATACTCTTGTTTTGGCCTAACCATGGTTTTGCTTGTTTATTTGTTCTTTGAGACAGGGTTTCTCTGTGTAGTTCTGGCACCTTTCCTGGAATTCCCTCTGTAGCCCAGGCAGGCCTTGAACTCACAGATATCCACCTGCCTCTACTTCCCGAGTGCTGGGATTAAAGGCATGTTTCACCGCCACCTGGCCTACCCATGGTTTTTAGAAATATTTATCAGACTAGTGAGATGGCACAGTGGTTGAAGGCGCTTGCCAACAAGCCTAATGACCTGAGTTCAATCCCAGGAACCCACATATTAGGAGAGAATGACTTCTGCAAGTTGTACTCTGACCTCCACACATATGCCTTGACATGAACACAAAGACGCACATGCATATACACAAGCACACATGCACGCGCACACACACACATGCATGCACACATGCACGCATACACAGAATATATAAATAAGAGTGAAAATACTTATCTTTGCCATCACTTAAAAGGCAGGCATTTTTCATATTCCCAAACTTAAAAGCCTGAGCTTCTGGGCTCCGTCTACAAACATCTGCATATCTGGCACACCAGGCCCTACTGTCACGGGGAAGCAGCTCGAGCTGAACAGCAGCTGCTGCGCTAGATGAAGCACAGGCTTGCAGGCTCGTTACGGTTCTCACCATGTCCTATTCCACGACATCAAGCCAGAGCCACTTTTCACAGTACCTTTCTGGCTCCGCGAGCATCTGCTGAGCCAGGTTGGACTGAGAGCAGGCTGGTGGCAAGAGCTTAACCTACTAAGCACAGTCAGGCTGAGGAAGCTGCTCCTGCATCACCCAGACCATCATAGCAGCAGGGCCTCTGCAGTACTGCCCTTCTCCGTTAGTGAGCCGCTTGAACCGCTGTGTACGAACAATCTGGGAATTCACTGGAACTCTCTGCCCGTCTAGGGCTCCTACACATATCTCAATAGGCTTCACCTTCATTTCTGCTTTCTGTCTCTACTTGGCAGAGTGAACTGTCTCTCACTGTGCACCCTGACTGATCAGACAGTCACAGTGGGTGGCTTCAGAAGAAAGATGACCATGCTGTCTCCTGACAGACGAATGACTTGGCTTTTTCACCCACAATTCATTTTCATAGTGTCAGGATTCAGATTCCATAGGGGAACAAGATTTCAACAAGCATTCCATTGGGATGAATAGTCTCACTGTGTCACATAAAATGAAGCCAGTGAGATTGCCGCAGAATCCAGAAGTCAACGTACTTCAGTAACGATTTTGGCTCTGCTTCTGGCCTGGTCTGGGCTACAGCCTGACCATATCCTGTGGAGGGACACTCCGGGGCTAAGTGGACTGCATGAACAATGTGACATTTTCTTAGCTGAGGAAAAGTTGCTGCTGATATTTTGTGCAAGGTTGTATTGATCATATGTATTATGAGCTAGCTGGTTTCATGTCAACTTGACATAAGCTAGAGTTATCAGAGAGGGAGTCTCAGTTGAGAAACTGTTTCCAGAAGATTGAGTTGTAAGCAGACAAGCCTGTAAGGCATTTTCTTAATTAGTGATTGATGGGAGAGGGCCCAGCCCATTGTTGGTGGGGCTAACCCTGACATAGTGGTCCTGGGTTCTTTAAGAAAGCAGGCTGAGCAAGCCATGAGAGCAAGGCAGTAAGCAGCACTCCTCCATGGCCTCTGCATCAGCTCCTGCTCCAGGTTCTTGCCCTGTTTGAGTTCTGACCTCAACAAACTATGACTCAGGACACGGTAAGCTGAATAAACCCTTTCCTCCTAAAACTGCTTTTGTTGTTGGTGTTTCATCACAGCTGGAGAAGGGTAAGACACACTGCCAGCAGGAAATAATTGCTACTTAACCCTCCAGTCCAGTGACATTTGCCAGTTCCTATGTATTTCCTATACAGTATTACTAAAAGATTCCCACCAAGAAGACTTTAATCTCAGGACAGACTGTTTATGGCTCCTTGATTTAAGAAACCAATTCAAATATTCAGACATGTCAACAACCTTCTAACCTCCTTCTAAATTATTGTATTTGTAGTTTTTTAGTATTTCTTTTTCAGATGATAAAAACTTTAGTTAAAAATTAGAAGTGTTTTCTTTTCTCTCATCACAGAGTATGTTTTTTAGGAAAACAAAAGAAAAAAGATAGCATGTTCTTAGTATTATACTGTTGGGTTTAGTATTTCACAGAACAAAGAATAAAGATGGGGAGGTAGAAGCCAGTTTTCACTCTAACAAAATTAAGAGCAGTGTCTTCTAATGATTAGCTCTCTCCTATGAGAAAGAGACCAGTCATCCCGGCTATCTCTGGGGACTGGTTCCAGGACTCCTCAAGGATGCCACAATCTGCCTGGTGCTTAGGTTCTTGATAGAAAATGATAGTGTTAGCATATAACCTATGTGCATCCTCCACAGACTTCAAATATCTAGTACCATGGAACTGTTTTGCAAATAATTGCTGTATCATATTATGGGATAATTACTATATCCGCCTCCCCCCAAAACACCCACCTGTACACATTCAGTGGAGGTGACTTTTTCCCCAAATAGTCCATCTTTGCTTGGCTAAATTCATAGATTTGGACACAGAACCTATGGCTCAGCATGGTCAACTCATATAATTACAAAATACTTCGCTTAAGTATTGTGATGAATAATTATACTTTGACTCTCCCAGCTAGTCTATGAACCACAATTTCTCCCCACAAATACATCAGGTGGGGTATGGAATTGAGCCCAAAAGGATCATACTTGGAAAGATCAGTCTACTTGATCTGAAGCCTATGACACAGGGTTAATTTCCTGCTATATGATGTACTACAGAAACAGAATAATCTTACATTTTCCCTTTTGTTTCCACGAGTTTGTGCCAAATTTCTACCACCCGACAATGAAGAGCAGTGACTGGAAAATTATGTTTCTACTGACTGAATTTTATATAAGTAATTTTTCTATCTAAGCCTTTGATTTAGCACAGCCAAAAGTAAAATTCAGGCCCTGAAGTTAGGCTTCATTTTAAGAACCTTATCTTCTTATAAAGTAAAATCTTATCATTGAATATTTCTTAATTGCTCATCCTAACATCAAAGAATCCATTAGTAGGGACACTTGGTATCACCAGTAATAAGAACTTAAGAGTAGATGATGAGTTACCACACTGTAATGAACCTCACTGCAGCAAATCAGCAGGGTGTTATGGCAAACATCACACAGTCTCAGTATTTACAAGTTCTACCTCACCAGCCAACTGTAAGGCCAAGGGGGGTGAACTGCTCTGATTGTGACAAACTATACCCTAACCCTAGGAGATGAAGGAGTTAACTTTATTTTTATACTGACAGAAACAGTTACAGTCCTAGAAATTGAGTGTGGTGGTTTGAATAGTATGGCCCACACAGACTCATGTGTTTGAATGCTTGGCCTATAGGGAGTAGCACTATTAGGAGATGTGGCTCTGTTGGAGTAGGTGTGGCCTTGTTGAAGGAAGTATGCCACTGTGGAGGCAGTCTTAGAGGTCTTATATGCTCAAGTCATGCCCAGTACAGAACACAGTTCACTTCCTATTGCCTGTGGATCAAGATGTAGAACTCTCAGCTCTTTCTCCAGCACCATGTCTGCCTACAGGCTGCCATGCTTCTCGCCATGATGATAATGGACTAAACCTCTGAAACTGTAAGCCAGTCCCAATTAAATGCTTTCCTTTATAAGAGTGGTCATGGTCATAGTGTCTTTTCACAGCAATAGAAACTCTAAGACAGTGGGGCATATCCAAATACAAGTAGCATGTCAAGGAGTTCCTAATGAATATATATTCTCCAAAGAGCACAGAAGGGGCTGGAGAGCTGACTCAGCTGATGAGAGCACGTGCTTCTCTTGAAGACGACTTTGGTTTGGTTCCCAGCATTCACATGGTGGGCCACGCCCATCCATAACTCCAGTTCCAGGGGGTCCAATGCCCTCTTCTGACCTCTATGGGCACCAGGCACACATGTGGTGTGCCGGCATATTTTTACTCATGAACTAAACAAATCTTTTTTTAATAGAGCACAGCCAAATGTCCCACGACTGTGATACAACAGATCTTAAACCCCCACACGTACTCTGCACTGTGTCTGGGACTGGCCTTGTTTGTTTGCTTGTCTGCTGTACGTGGGCTTTCATTTCACTGTTTTGCTGCGGTTTTGAGTTGCACAAGTTTTTCCTGTTGTGTTCTTGTTTTGCTATTTTGTACAAACTGAACATCCAAAAGGACGCCAGTGTGGACTCGCAGGTGTTTTGTCTATAGCACACAAATTACTGCAGAGGAACTTGAGGAGAAACCAAACACTTGACCATTTGGACTAATGCGTTCCACCTTTCTCTTGTCTGCCTGGTGAGGAAACCGGAAGCAACGTGTAAGTGACTGTCAAAATGGAAAACACAGAAATATAGGCACTTACTACTGCGGAGGAGGACACCGGCTATGAACTGCGCCTTCATGGACACAAGCACAGACAGCAGGGACGTCAGTCGAGAAGACACTTCAAAGTACAAGGCCCAGCAAATCAGAGCAAACCCACACGGACTAAATGCGGAGCAGTATGATTATATGGATAACGGACTCGTATACACTGCTGGGTTTCATTTTAAATGAGCTGACGGGAGTTCTGACTGGAATAAATGAAGGGGGTCACTGCAGGACACACTTCAGAGGTCCCTAAGGAGACTTCCTGCTGTAATAACAGAGTCCAATGATTTCTGGAAGCAAATTAATTACACATGGTAATCATGAATCTAATAGGGCCAGACCCCACCAAAGGTTCTAGAGAAATGGACAAACCACTGGCCTCCAGTCTCATCTGAAATTCTGAACTGGGTACAGAGAGCAAACTAAAAAGCTGATGAGCCACCAAAGAAAAATCCTATATTTATTTAGAGGAAAGGAAAATAAGTGTCCCTCTTGGAGGGAATGAGAATTTAGGTGTGGTAACATACACATTTAATCCCAGCATGCGAGAGGCAAAGACAGGTAGATTTATCTGAGTTCAAAGCTAGCCCGATCTATACATATTGAGTTCCAGACCAGCCAGTGTTATGCAATGAGACCCCATCTCAAAAATCAGAAAAGAGGCCAGGCGGTGGTGGCACACGCCTTTAATCCCAGCAGTCGGGAGGCAGAGCCAGGTGGATCTCTGCAAGTTCGAGGCCAGCCTGGACTACCAAGTGAGTTCCAGGAAAGGCGCAAAGCTACACAGAGAAACCCTGTCTTGAAAAACAAAACAAACAAACAAACAAATCAGAAAAGACTTTTGGGGTGTAGCTTCTTGTACTACCAGAAGAAAAATCTCATGAGGTCCCCCTCAACACTACACAAAAAGCTACAGGCAATTGAGGAAAGCTGGGAGCAGGAGAGGTGGCCTTCTCCAGAGAAGAGGACATTCATTGACTGTCTAGTGCCAAATGGTCAGCCCTGAGAATACATACATACATACATACTTACATACATACATACATACATACATACATACATACATACATACAAGTAGCATTATAGGGATTAGACAGGTTACATTTAGGAATATATAGGTTTGTATATATATGCATACAGTAACAATTATTTTTAAAAAGACAATAAATTTGAAGGAGAGTGGAGAGGGTTATATGAGAGGGTTTGGAGGAAGAAATGGGAAGGGAAAAATATTGTAATCACATTATAATCAATTATAATCACAAAAAGAAAAGAGAAAAGGAAATAAAATACTATAAAGAAAAAAGCAATAACAACAAAATGTTCCCTAGTTGTTTGTTTGTTTGTGACAGCTCCCTACACAGCCTTTGGCTGACCTGAAACTTGCTACGTAGCCCTGCTTGTTCTGGAATTCACTGTATAGATCAGGCTGACCTTGAACTCACAGAGATCTGCCTGCCTGCCTCCTATGTTTCTATGTGCTAGGATTAAAGTCTTGTGTCACCACTACCTCAGCTCCCCAGTCTTGTATTGTTCAGTCTATATTCTACCAAAACGAACTTCCAATCATTCTCAAGAGTCCTGGCGGTTATTAGCGATTTCTGTAACGTGTGGGGAGACTTGTGCATGGGTCCTGTGCCTTCCCTCAGCTGTTACAAATACAGCCGGCTCTCTGAAAACATCAAATGAAGAAGGCCAACGTTCGCTAAGATTAGACTGAAATGAAATCAGCACAGGTTGAATCAAGAGCTGAGGGCAGCCGGCCAAATCTTACATTACCACCCAAATCCACATCGGAGCTGAACCTGGGCCTCTGTCTTGGCCTTATCTTCTCTGCGGGACAGACAACCCTACCCAGACAGTTGTTCCCGAGGCCTCTCTCCTGCTTTAGACACATACACTGGTCTAGCTGGATTAGGAATCTCTGGGACAGCCCAACTTCGAAGGTGCCAGAGAGAACGTGAAATGCCCTTTAGTGAGCATGTTTAACAAGCAGAATGCCTTGGACAAGTTTCTGAGTCTTTCATCCCAGTAAGATTACTAAATAAAAATTATTTTCCTGAGAGTAATTTATTTATACTACTAATGTATATATAATCACCTTGCACACATACACACACACACACACAAAAAAAAAAAAAAACCAAAAAAAAACTCATGCCTAAACAATTTTAAGGTTAGTGCTTTAGCAAAGGAAATGGAATTCCAATAAATTGTCCTGCAGTAAGCATCTTATTAGACTTCATCATCAGAACAAAATGTGAACAAACCAGTTATACAAATACTGAGCTAAATGATTGGAGTTTGATGTATTCTCTTACTGATAATTGTAGATTTTTACCTTGAGAAGGTATGTGGGAATGTTGCTGAAATCTACTGGTAACTTCAATAGGAAACGAGCTGAAAATTCACCAGTCTGTAGGAAGGGAAAAAAAAAGATTAAAAACAGGTTGAGAAGAAGTAACAATTACAACCAAGAAAAAAAAAAAAACTCCACTATTTGAATATGCAGACAATTGTGACGAGGGTTTCCTAACATAGGGCAGAAAAATAAGGCTGAGAAAGTAGAAGAGGATTAAAATAATTCTTAAAACTATTAAAAGAGCACAGTTTTAACGTCAAAAATCTACATTTTAATGCATGATCAAATTTTAAAGTAGTATTGCATTTTTTAAAACTGTGAAAAGAATACATGAATATTATTTTTCAAAAAACTGAAACAGACCAGTCTACCCCTCAGATTTGCTTTCCTAAGCACACATATCACCTCACTGATTCCATAACTTACCATCATGGTGTAGACACCAGTTATAGTAGTGTGGAAGTCCATACAAAGACCAAACTCACCCATAGAAAACTAGACATCAATGTAAACCCAGATAAGTTTCTAATCTCTTGAAAGTTCATTAATACTATTATCAGCTAATGTTTTCAGCAATTTCCTCTACAATCTATGTAAGAAAGGTACATAGAATTAGAGGTTTAAAACAAGCTATAAATAATAACTGTAGTTATTAAATGCTCTGTGAGTATATTTGTGTGTATGTGCGCATGTGTGTGTATATGTTTGTATTGCCAGGGAACAAACCCAGGGCCTCATGCATGCTAGGCAAGCCTTTTTTCTGAGTTGCCTATTCAGAGACCTAGGGGTTCCAAGGCCCCTGTGCAAACACAGCAAAACTACTGATTGGGCTGGTGGGGTCCTGAGTCCTCCACGCTCTCTCACTGGGAGCATGAAGTGTGGCTGGGGATTTCGACACAATGACTTCCAATATGACATGTTGGACAAAACAAAGAAACAACAACAACAAAAACACAGATGACCAAACACTACTTGGAGAATGGTTCTCGCTCTAGCCCACCCACTTGGCTTAGGAACGCAGATGAATGCATCTCTCGTCTCTCATCGGAGAAGCTTGTATTTATAAAAAACGGTAACAGAGAGTCCCACAACTGGTCAAGGTACAGAGAATAAAAGATTAGAATGCCCAGCCCTAAGTAGGACATCTGTACCATAATCCCCTCCTCCTAGGGCGCATGGATGATTGCAGAAGACCAGGAGAAAGAGCGTAAACCCCTGAGGTGGTGGATGACTTCAAGGAAACGGTGTCCTCTGGACACAACGGGGCAGCTGCACATCTGAACTGACAGCCGATGTGACAGCGCGCACGAGACCTGTGGCAGCTCAAGCCAGACCACATCCCAACATGGGGGTGTGGGGGGGCGCGTGGAGTCCCACATTTAGTGCGGCAGCTATTGAACTGAACGAGCTATAGGGAGAGGAAGAGTCAGCTTTCCTTACATGTAGCTCCTGGGAAGTCTCCCACCCTCCAGGAGAAGGTTACACATCCAAGAACATGTGGGTACCACAAACCAGACTTGATCAGAACTGGGGGGGTTAGGGAAGTGGGGGTGAGTCTGGGAGGGGCTGGGGGTGAATATGATCAAAACACACTATACGAAGTTCTCAAAGAATAAATATTAAAAAGAATATCTCTCTATCCTTCCATATCGTGATGACCTCTGAGCTCCCAGTGTCTTTTCTGCCTTCCAATCCTTCAAAAATTCAACCACATAAACTCCCAAATCATCGCTTTCGGCACAGAAAGCACCCACAAGTAAATTTTAGGGACAAATGGATGAGGCCCACACAAGCCCAGCACACCTTTCACAGACAGCTCCACAAGAGGCACCACTCCCTTCCACAAACCCTAACAACTGCCTTCGGGCTTCTGGCCCTCCCCAAGCTCCGACTTGAGACTTGAGAAATGGAGACACACATCACAAAGCTCAGCTCAGAAGCTAGCAGTGTTAAAAGTCTCTGCCTGGCTCAGCGCTCTCCTCACCACTTAGGACATCTAACTTGCATCAGTCTCTGGCTAAGGATGGAGCATGTCTCCACCATCACAAGGCCAACCTCGTGACAGAAAGGGGAGAAATGAGGAGTACCCCCAAGACAAGGCTGAGGTAAGCGAGAGACAAAAACCCTGCACACCAGGAATGGAAAAGGTGAGACATGGCCTGATTCTCAAACCTAAGCAGCTACTCACAGCCCAGCACTGGGGCACACACTTAAGGGCCACACAATGATCTGCTAACAACACCTCAAGGGGGTTGCTGAAGGAAGGGTGGTGAGATCCTAACATAGCTTCTCTTCTACTGCAGCCTAAGACTTCTGGTGTTTAGCTCCTAGAAGACTCTAGAGCTAACATGCCCTGCTGAACAGTGGCTCTTTAGATCAAGACATATTGGAACTGTCAGGGAGGGGATCATACTTTGAAAGAAGGGAGTCTATGCTAACATCTAATTCTACAGTGTTAAATGGGGTTTTATAAGAAGGCTACTAGACCACTGAGTGCAGAAACAAAACAGCAAGTCTCCCCCGGTACTGTGCACAGTGCTCAGCCAAGAACCCATGCTCCCAACTGACCCTCCACTCTTTCTCCTAGCCCATCAGTTCCCTCTCTGCTCACTCTATCAACATGCAAGCATCGTCTTCAAGAAGGCTTCTTTTACCTCACTCCCTTGATAAGCTCCCATCTTACTCTTTGTTCTACATTACAAAATCCTCCTCCCGAGGAGGTCAGGAGTAGATTTGAGGTATTTCCTCTTGTTTTTCTCTCTAGTCAAGCCTTCTTCCCCATCATTCCACCAAAACAGCTCTCGCAAGATCTCCAATGACCTGCGCATTGCCAAATCCCGTGGTCACTTCTGTCTGTCTCAGCGCCATGTCAGCAGCACCCTCGCAGGGCGGATCACTCGTTTCTTAGAACATAACTCACTTAGCTTCCAGGGTCTTTGCCACTCTGCCTGGCCTCATGGCTAATCTCCTCAACCTGGAAACGATGAAGTATGCCTGGGCTTAACTCCAAGACCTCTTGGCTTTGCTACACTCACCAGAGACCTCATACAAGCTCATGACCTTAAATAATATTTATACACCAATGGCTCCCAAATGCCCTAGCTCCACTCCAGACATTTTCCTAATTCAAATTTATTTCTCCAATACCATGAAAATTCCCGATTTTGTGTTCTTTCCTTGATATTTATTCCTCATTGCAATAAAGAGAAATTGTACTATCCTTTCAGACCAAAAAAAAAAAAAAAATTCCACAACCACCCTAACGTGTACTTTTCCCTCTTCCCTCAGTCAGTGGAAACACATACTGCTGACAGAGCACACACACTCCTCACGTCCTCTGACACCTGCTACCACCTGGGGGAAGCCACATGACCTCTAGGCTAGCCACTGTCATTGTCCCTGACTGGTTCGTAGCTTTTCAGCTGCATTTCAGCTGCAGGGCATTTTCTTACCAACACCTTGCAGACACAGATGGATCACGACGTTTCTTGTTTAAAGTCCTCAAAACTGTGGAGATTTAAGGCCTTTCCAGTGTAAGGTGACAAAGGGACAAGGGAGCAGGGGAGCAAAGTGTCCAGAAGAGCAAGAGTGGACGGCTGTGTGCAGGGAAGAGCCAGATGTCAGGGCTGCAGGCGCACATAAGCATGGTCCACGGAAACGCCTCGGTGTGAACAATTTCTAGTCCCTCAGGGATATAGAATACTCATTCACAGAAGCCACAAATGCACACAAAAGTGACCACTGCAAGCATGAGGAAATCTCATTAAGTCATCTGGGGACAGGACTTTCAAAGGTGCCATGGGATTCCTCCAAGACACTGCGAGAGTTGCAGAAATGATAAATCCGATTCAACCTCTTTATCCTTCACTTTCAGTTTATAAAGGCAAACAAACTACCTAGCAATAAGTAGACATCTTATCAGCTAGTGCTGAATGTTAGTCCCTAGTTGAAATGGAAATTTCAAAGTCTTTAATTTGTTAAATCTGATGGCTTGTGTGTGTATGTACACACACATAGATGTACTTTTTAAACCAAGTGAAGAAAAATGTGGGATTTTAAAAATTATAAGAATTCTTGTCCATATGTGGTAACAAAAATAATTACATATTTAGCACTTGGACTCACGTGAACTACAAGCTATTTTAGTCCACATACTACATTTTAGCTTTTCGCCCTCTTGGTTTACACAATATATTTTTATACTACCAACTATTTTAGACCAAACTTGAAAAAAAAAAAAAAAAAAAAAACACCTCTCCAATGGTCCCTGCTTTATCCTTTCTCAAAATGTTGCTCCCAGAACTGACATACATGTGTGTTTGTCGGCAAGGGGCTGATTGACACATTGACGTCACAATTAAAAACCAATATGAATTTGAGTTTCTCTGCAATGGGCTAAGGTACAAAACAAAGTCAGCATGAAAGGGACTTGTGATAGGAAAGGAATGCTCTCTGCTGGGAAAGAAAAAGTTATTTGTGGTTTCTAGCTTCCAAGCCTACCACACCTTCCTTCTAAAAAATATTTTATCAGCTCATATTAATTATACAAACGAATGGGTTTCACTGTGACCTTTAAAAGCACGGAATGCTTCGTGAATTCACATGCCATCCTTGTAGAGGAGCCACGCTCATCTTCTCTCCAGTTCCAATTTTAGTAGGTGTGCTGCTGGATCCAGCGCCCACTGCACACGTCTTAGAACCTGGGCTGGAGACGCAGCTCAACAGCCAAAAGATTGCCTAGAATGCCCAGGCCCCACGTTCAAGCCCAGGCCCACAGAAACAGGACACGAGGGCACAGGAAACTCAGCACTTATCTCTAAAGCAATGCATCCTGGGAACTAAGGCTCAGGAATCCTGTTGTTGGCTGACACTGACTCCCCTATGGTTCGTAAACTAGCCTTCCTTTGTGAAACTGAGCAAAGGGCAGTTAAAACACGTCTTCGTGTAACTGGAATTACAGACACACTATGAAGAGGAAAACTCCGGTGTGCACGCGCACACACATTCATATTCACACATACACACACAATCACTGCTCAAGCATATACAAGGCCTCCTCTTGGATAGACACAAGATTACCTGACCTATGACTGTGACAATGTTAGTCTCCCTGTTGACTGCCTTAATGGCGCTGTCCCTAGCATCAGCCATGAGTATGTGCATGAATATGTCCTCCTCTTTTTAAGTGAGAAGGTATTGGCAATGGCTCCAGCTGACAAGTCTCCGAATTGGGCAATTTCCTGGGCCTGGGCTTTTCTCCTTCACAGCAGCTGTCCCACAGTTTCCTTCATCTTGGGGAAGTGACAGGCAGACATCTTGTGCTGAATGGATTCCAGGCAGGCCGTCCCGCCTCAGGGAATCCTCCTTCCTGTCTTAGGGACTGTGTCCTTGTCCACGAAGAAGCTTTCATCTGAGACTGAGTAGTGCCACTCAGAGCATATAAAGAAGTGGAAAAGGTGACTCTAACGCCATCTGCGACAATGTGGCAGCGGACAATGTGTCAGTCTTAAGACTGACAACTGACTAATCTGGAGGTTGTGGACACTGTTCTTTGGCAACAAAATAAACATACAGAATATGTAAAAAAAAATAAAAAAAAAAAGACAGCCAATTTAGTCTTATTAGAATATCATACTTAAAGGTATTCTTAAGATGTAATACTGACCTCCAAGTTGTGTTCAACAGACATAATTTTTTATTTTGTTTTGTTTTGTTTGTTTGTTTTGGGGGAACAGGGTAGGGTTTCTCTGTGTAGCTTTGTGCCTTTCCTGGAACTGACTTGGTAGCCCAGGCTGGCCTCGAACTCACAGAGATCCACCTGGCTCTGCCTCCCAGCTGGGATTAAAGGTGTGTGCCACCACCGCCCGGCTCAGGAGATGGGTTTTGCTTTTTTTTTTTTTTTTTCTGTAGCTGAGGACCGAACCCAGGGCCTTTCGGTTGCTAGACAAGCGCTCTACCACTGAGCTAAATCCCCATCGCTTTTTTTTTTTTTAAGATTTATTTATTTATTATATACACAGAAGAGGGCGCCAGATCTCATTACAGATGGTTGTGAGCCACCATGTGGTTGCTGGGAATTGGACTCAGGACCTCTGGAAGAGCAGCCAGTGCCCTTAACCTCTGAGCCATCTCTCCAGCCCCCCAACAGACATAATTTATTTCTGGTTTTTTGCTTTGTTTGTTTGTTTGCTTGCTTTGTTTAGTTTTGTTTTGTTTTGTTTTTCCGAGACAGGGTTTCTCTGTGTAGTTTTGGTGCCTGTCCTGGAACTCACTCTGTAGAATAGGCTGGTCTGGAACTCACAGAGATCAGCCTGCCTCTGCCTCCCGAGTGCTGGGGTTAAAGGTGTGCACCACCACCACCCAGCTATTTCTATCTATTTTGAAGCAAAGGGAAACAGAAGCTAAGAATAGAGGCCCTTACTGGGCAGTAAAGAGAGTGGAACTCCGCCTCAAGACACCATGGATCAAGCTCCATGTTTTCAGCAAACAGAAATGCACACCTTGTATGACCTCATTCAGGTTTCTAATAAATTCCTGAACAGGACAGAGTTGAAGGAAAGGCCTCGTGATACTCCTCAAGATGCTGGAGGGTGTGGAGACAGGAAGTCCACAGAGTAAACTTGCCACTTTGACCAGCTGACATGGACATTTTACCAAGTAACCATGCCTTGATAGACAAGGGGGAGACACCAACATCAAGCAATCTTTGTCCTCCTCATGAATGTGTACACATGTACATATGCATCCCTACATACATACCACACACACATACATATACAAAGAAAAGTAGGGGATAGGAAAAAGGAGTCCAATTCATCTGTGAAATCCCGTGATTTGAACTGAGAAATGACATGAGAAATCCTATGATTTCTCAAAGATCATGTCCACAAGTGAAGCCTTGCCAGCTCTCCCCTGAGAGACTCCTCCAGTCACACTGCTGTCCATCCCTTGATCTTAGAGCAGACAAACGGATTCTCAGTGCTGACCTGACCCCTGGGACTGTAAGGAAGCATGGCTAGGTTGTCTTAAGCTCCCTAGATCACAGTAAGTTTATAGCAGCAATAACAAGCTAACATAGTTCCTGATTTGAAACATTTTGGCTCAGAATCAAGCTCTTTTCTATCTTGCAGAGTCCCATGTTAACCAAGGTAAAAACAAAGACAAAAAAAAAAAAAAAGTGGCACATAGATGGATGTTTGTAATCCCACTGCTGAGAGGCAGAGACAAGCATATCTATCCCAGAAGCTCACTAGGCAGCTGGTCTAGCCTATTTGGTGAATTCCTGGCCAATAAGAGAGACTGTATCCAAAAAAAAGTAGATAGCATAAAAAAAAAAAAAAACCACCCAAAGTTGTCCTCTAGCCTCTAGATGTGTACACACACACGTACACACACACGTACACACACACATACACACACACACACACACACACACACACACACACACACACACACACACTGCACGGGCAAGATGGATGAAACCTAACATCCTTTTCTGAGAGGACAATTAAGTGGACTTTTTAGTAACAAAGAACTTTGAATAGTTAAATATGTTCAAACAGGAAGACTTGTTTGAAATGTTTAAAAATATATTGCTCATTCGTATGACTTTGGAAATCACATCCCTTAATAAAAGTTAAAGACTCCAAGGGAGATCATATTGAACTTAAGAAAAGAAAGTGCTGTGGAATAATCATCTTGTGCACTATAAAGATTTGTCACTCAAAATGGTTTAATAAAGCACTGATTGACCAGTATCCAGGCAGGAAGTATAGGCAGGGCAACCAAACTAAGGATGATGGGAAGCAGAAGGGCGGAGTTCAAGAAAGTCACCAGCAAACACAGAGAAGCAAGATGAGAAGGCCATACTGAGGAACGGTACTAAGGCATGTGGCTAAACACAGAGAAGAATTATGGGTCAATTTAAGTGTAAGAGCTAGCCAGTAACAAGCCTGAGCTATCAACTGAGTATTTAAATTCACATTCAGCCTCTGAGTCAGTTATTTGGGACCGAGTGGTCGGGACAGGAAAACTCCATTTACATATAGTGCTCAACCCGTGGACCCATGGTGGACGTACATTCACATAAAGCCTAAAAACAACTTTAAAAGGCTGGAGGAGTTCATGCAGGCCACAGTACAAAAACACATCCCCTGGCCATGGCCATGAGCTAAACAGCTTGGGAGGTGGGGGGTTCTCATAGTCTCTCACACAGGCCACAGTACAAAGAAGCTTCTCCCAGCTGCTGCCTGCAGGCTTGAGAGCTCTGCCAACATGCTACATGACGGGTTTAGGGTTTTTACTCATGCAGACAAAAAGGGCTGAAGATGCACAGTAACAACAGATTCTGATGGAAAACACAGCTAAATGGGTCACAATGTATTAAAAAATGTACGTAGCCTTGAGAGCAAGAAAAAAATATTTACAGTCACAGATTAAAAATATATAGTTTTGGGGGCTGGAAAGATGGCTCAGTGGTTAAGAACACTGACTGCTCTTCTAGAGGACCTGGGTTCAAGTCCCAGCACCCACATGGCAGCTCACAACTGTGTGTAACTCAAGATCTGACATCCTCACATAGTCATACATGCAGCAAAACACCAATGCAAATAAAATAAAAATAAATAAATTAAAATATATATATAGTTTTAAAATAAATAAAGTCCTTAAAAAGGAATAGAGTAATAAAAATCACAATAAGCCACTTAAAGATGAAAATTCACAGTCTGGATACTGTATGTTATTGTGTTGTCTTTAATTTTTTGACTACTGACAAATGATAACTGCTAAGAAACATTTGATGATGAAAGCTGCTAGATTAAGCTAATCTATACATTTTAAAAATACCATGACATCAAAATTTAAGTAAAAAAATATGTTACTTTGGGAGAGAGGTTATGCTTCCCCCCACCCCAACAGGAAATGAGAGGCTCTGGATTCATTCTGAGTTAAGAAAAATCAGGTTTGCTTGATGAAGACCTCCTGAAAAATCTCCAATGGGAATGGATGACCCAGATGATCCACTGTTTCAGAGTGCCTCTGTTGCAGTTTCTTCTGTGTTCTGCATCCAGAACAGCTTCAAGGCTGCCGGCTGAGATGATCCAGCCTCACAGAATACTCCAGTCAGGAATTGACCATAATCCTAAATTTCCTCAGGGTCCCCCAAAGATTACCAGCACCGTCAAACAATAGGAAGTAGTCTAGAAAACTATGCCCACATTTTCAAAAAATGGGTTATGGATATTTATTATCATTTAGGAGGGTTGGTTACAAGCTGTTGTTAGTAATGGTCAGGAAAGAAACTAAAGAAAGGAGATTAGATTCAGGGATCTTGTTCTGAAAAGAAAAGGGGGGTGCAGAAATGAAAGGATAAAAGGGTAGATTACTGAGTCTACTATTATCAAAAAATACTATTAATCTTACATATTTTACATTGGTATGGATTTTAGTTTATTGATACAAATTTAAAGTTAATTTTGTTATAATGTATATTTCTACTCTTGTTTAGGGTATTATGTTTATACAGCTCATTTAAAATGTAATATATAATTAAAAAATACAGATTAATAGTTATTTATAACAGTAAACATAGTTATGTTAGGTATGTTTTCAAGGTCATGAAGAGATATATTTCATATAGATAGGCAATTGTCAAACACTTTAAAGACCTACAGAATATAGCATTTAAAATTTCCATTGTTTTCTTTATTGCAAAAGCTAGACATGCAGGCAAAGAAAGTACCCTTGCCTCAATTGCTAACAGTTATTGTTCAAACTGGACCAGTAGGATGCAAGAAACGTGACTGCCAAACTTTCCAAGAAAAGGTAGGACAGTCCTTCAAAATTCCCTGATTCACAGGAAGTCTGTCAGATATGTTAGGCCTGTAGGCCAGAGTTGGATGCCCCAATATTACAGAGGAACTTTGGGTGACAGTCCAGGCAGTTTGAGGTTCCTATCATTAGGTAACATTTCACCCTTCTGGGGTGGTTGATGGAGTTGGAGGCTAGATAGTTATAGTTTTCTTTAGTTATGATAAAAGATAAATTAGTTACAAAACTTTGGACTACAAAGATAAGATAGATAAGGTATTTTCTCTAATTTTGCCAAATACAAGTAGACTGGATATTGTAACTGTAATTCTTACTTCATAGCTGTTTTTGTTGTATATAATTTTACTATGTTAAAGTTAAAACTTTCCTTTTAATTAGACAAAATGGGGGAAATACTATGGAATAATCCTCTTGTACACTGTTAAGATTTGTCACTGAAATTGGTTTAATAAAATGCTGATTGACAAGTAACTAGGCAGGAAGTATAGGTGGGGCAACCAAACTAAGGATGATGGGAAGGAGAAAGGTAGAGTTCAAGAGTCTCATGCAAACACAGGGAAGCAAGATGAGAATGTCATATTGAGAAAAGGTACCAAGATGTGGCTAAACATAGATAAGAATTATGGGTTAATTTAAGAGTAAGAGTTAACTAGTAACAAGCCTGAGCTATCTAACCAAGCATTTACAATTCACATTCAGCCTCTGAGTCAGTTATTTGGGACCAGGTGGTCAGGACAGGAAACATCCATTTATAGGAATTATGGAATTATGGAATATAATAAAATTAGCAAGAGAAGAATACCTAAACACGCTGTATGTGTCACTAGAGTTTGTTCACTCATCTATTCAACAAACACTCACAGAACAACAATGATGCAGCCAGCACTGTTCCCGGTGTGGGGTTTGTCGATCCCTGCCCTGAAACTTGACATCCCAATAGGAAAAGACAAGCAAACATCAAGTATGGCAGGCTTCCCAAAGTGGTACACAGCCATCCTGGCATTCACACTTACAGGTATTAGAGCTCCTCCTTTGTGTGGATCTAACAGACAATAAGAAGAGGGATGGGTATCATCTGGGAGATTAGGTTGTAATCAGCTTCTTGCTTACACATTCCCTCCATCTCTCTTGCTTGCTTGCTGGGGTTAAGGCCCCTGTCACCTTAGGAGGCCCACTGTGGAGAAGCCCTATAGAAGAAAAGGCAGGGAATGGGAGGCAGCTTCCAGGGACCAGCTAGCACCAACTGAGGCCCTCAGATGAGCAGCCCACAGAAAACAGCACCTTCCCATCAGCCACACAAACAGGCTTCAAGGAAACTCTTTGCAGTGGGATGCTGAGGAGACAAAGTGCTGGCCAACACTTTGGTGCAGCTAGAAGGGGCCTGCGATGCAGCTCTATCCAGATGCCTAATAGACAAAAGCTGTGACAGTCAACATGTGTCCAGACACTGAGTGCTGGAGTGAATGTCTTACACACTAACATATAAATGATCTATTCAAAAGATACCTTTAAAAATAGAGCAAAATAATGTTGGAGAAGAGAAACAGAAGTGAATTTTAAGAACAAGTTTAATAAAGGCTTATATATGAATGTTTACAACCACACAATTCATACAAGTTAAAAGGTAAAACCATTGAAATGTCATGAATTAGTGACTAGAAAAACAAGATGTAGTATGTCTGTCCAAAGGAATATTATTCAGCCATAAAAGAAAATGAAGGACTGGGACATGTACAACATGGACAGACCTGAGATACATTCTACTAAGTGAAAGAATCAAGCCACAAAACATTAGGGATGTGTCATGGTCATCTGAAGTGTTCAGAAGAAAATCTTTAAAAACAGAAAGAAATTTCGAGATTCCCTAGGCTATGGTAGGGAAAAGACTAACAAGCAAACCAGGACCTTACTGGAGGGCAACAGAACATTCTGGGTCATGATGGTGGCTGTGGAAATCAGCCAGCTGACTGATAGTCATATAAGTATACAATTAAAACGTGTAAACTTTATAGAACATATCTCAAAAACTCAATTTAAAAAACTGGGGCCTGACATGGTTGAAAATCATTAGCAGAAACTGGAAGCGGGAAGGGTATTTACCATCGCCGGAGGGGAAACCTATGTGAAGCACCAGTGGAGCCCAGTAGGGCAGAAGTAGAAGCGGAAGTAAGCAGATCCTGAGGGAAGGAAGGAGGCCTTCCAGCGTCCAGAGTCCATGCTACCAGTGGACAGAGTGACTACAGCTTTCACCTTGGGGAGGTGTGGTTATTTGAAGTTTCTGGGCAGAGGAGGGTTATAATCTACTTTGCATCTCAAAATGATCACACAATGCAAAGAAATTACAAGCAGCAGCTAGAGCTGGACATGGTGGCCACCCCTGTGACCCCAGCACTCAGGCAGGAGGGATGGAAGGACTGTGAGTCTGACACCAACCTGGGCTGTGCAGCAAGTCCTAGGCCCCTCTGAGCTCTATAATGAGAACTTGTCTTTAAGAAAAGGGTCTGAGGGTATGCACACGAAGGCTCCATATAACCAGCTGTATCCAGAACAGCCGACCTCTCTTATCTGACTGGGGCACTGGAAGAAGGTGGAGTTTGTCGGTGTCTGAACCTGTGGCCTACCGGCTACCCACATCAGAACCTGCATGGAGGTGTAGGGGGGGGCAGTCGTCAGGTCCTCACCCTGCCTTCTGAACATAGCAGACTGCAGATGAAATCAACACTTCTCCTGTGACATTCTTAACAACAATAAGCCCGGTAGCCATTAAGTCCTTCTCAACCTCTACATCCTGACAAAGCACCCAGGTGACCCAAGCCATCTGTACCTGAGGAAATGCTTAGAGCTCACTCTACCGGGACATCCTAAGGTGCCTGTCTCTAATCCCATACAAAGTAACGTCCCTGTCTCTCAGCACTCACCCAGTTGTTTTTCTTCCCAGCATAAATTTCCATGTTCTCTCCATACTGAGGCTCTTCCAGGAGCGTCTGGTACTCAAACATGAGGCGCGAGCTCTCTCGGAGGCGGCTGCATTGAAACTGGTGGTATTGCTGCACCAGCTCCTTCACCACGAGCAGGAGGCACTCGGGGTTTGAAGGGTTCCAGGAGGCCAGGTTCTGCGGAGTCAGAAACGAGGACCAGTGAGACACAATTGCATACAAACCCCTGGTCACAACTGCACATCGAGGCAGAGGAAGGCAGCAAGAAAAGCCTTCGAGCGAGACTGTTCCTGCTGGGCTGGGCACTCAGAGCTGGGGTGCTAAGGAAGAACAAACCAGGTAGTGCTGACGCTGAGAAAGTGAATTCACCTCAAAGATTGATTGTGACCCTGAAATACTGAATTGTTCTTTATTCTTTTAACAAGCATTCTATGCTAAACTCAGCATTCTATGCAAAAGTAATTTAATTTGACATCCACAGCCCATCTGCATCTATAACACCAGATGTAAATAAATGCTCTGCAAAGAACAGTATTTCACAGAAATATAAACATAATAGTATGGACCCGATCTGGGAAAGGATAGGAATGGAGAAGATACAAGGGAAAATACATCTAGGAAATGCAACATTTTGGGGGGGGGGGGGGGATGGAGGGAGTGGAGGAAGCGCTGGTAAGATCATTCCTTCTTTCCACGGTATGTGCTGACTGTGTTGTCTCCTGTTATGTATCAGCCATTGGTCTAGACAGTGAAGAAAGTAAGCCAAGTCCTTTGTCAATCTGAGACTGTGTAGCAGGGAGGACTATGGCGACTGCCCAACGACCTGTATAGCTGAAGCCATGGCCTTCTTTGACTAAAACTAAGGTATCAATGGTGCTCACCAACACTTCTGCAGAGTAAGTGAAAACATCAGCACAATAAAAAGAGACATGGGTAGCATCTTCATATGGTCCTGAAAATAGCCACAGATGTCTGGAGGGGCTCCAGGGATCTGCAGACCCACTGTAGAACCATCACACTACACTACATTCTTTGAAAGACATCCTAAACATAGTCCCTACCTAAAAAGAATGAACAAGCATTAAGGAATGCATTCACAAAAAGGAGGCCAATGCCCTCGGCACCCATGGTTTCAACATTCATGGATTCGACCAACTGCAGATTAAAATCACTTAGAAAACAATACATTTGTACTGAACTGATATTTTTCCTTGTCCATTATTCTCTAAACAAGAGAAATAGTTATTTACACAGTATTTACATTATAGGCATCCTAAGCAAGTCACAGATGATGTACATAGATTACTACAAACACCATTTATCATTTAATATGAAGAATTGAGCAGCTGCAAATTTGGGGATCCATGGCATCTCTTGGAAATGATTTCCCAGAGACACCCGTGGCCAATGGTACCTTGCTCTATTGAGTAGACCGATGTACAGGGAGTAGGTAGGAGTGGGGAAGGGATGAGGCATTCCTTCACTGAGAGGAGGGGTTGGGCTAAGCAGACACTCGCAGAAAGAGGAAGGAGCAAGCGCTTTAGCATCCTACAGGAATGTAGGCAAGGAGAGAAAAGGATGTGGTCAGAACACAGAGTCCTGCATGGCAAAGCTCTTGACATTGACAGCCCCGAGATTCCTTGGAGCTACTCAAAACCTCATTCAGAATATTAACAGGATGAACAAGCACAGACCAAACTGAAAATGGACCATTCCAGAGCTCACTGTGTGTTTCCTTCAGAGCTCACTCAACACTTATAAATAGGAAAGATGATGATGCTCTCCCTTTTGGTCAAGTATACCTCCCCAGGCTGCCTACAATACTAAAGCAAAAGGAAAAGCTTTAGTCACCTCAGTTTCTTCTTTTTAAACCTTACCTTTCTCTTCAGTGTTTAGAAAGCTTCGAGCCCATATCCACACAATAAGAAAGATTATAAAAACATGTTATCTGGCAAACATCTGACTAATTTGAATTTATTTTAAGTCATTCAACCTAATAGTGTTAAACGCACAGTATAGACAAGCCAACCAACACGTCCTTCCTGCTAAAACACAGCCTCCCAATACCTGGAAATGCCTCTGACCTTGACCATTCGAACACACTTCACTGGAAACCATGCCCATCAGTGCAGGTTTAGACATGCTACACTAGATACAGATTTGTCTCCTATGGCTACATGACCAATTTTGCTAAATGAGCCATGTTGGAATCACTTTGTCTAGAAGAGGAGAACATAGAAAATTTAGACAGTTTTAGTCACCTCCTAAGACTAAATCTCCTGAAGATTAAGATGTATTTTAAAAGGCAGAGCAGTGGTGACAAACGATTTTAATCACAGCACTCAGGAGACAGAGGCAGGTGGATCTCTGAGAGTTGGAGGCCAGCCTGAGCTACAGAGTGAGTTCCAGGGCAGCCAGAACTGCAGTACAAAGAAACCCTATCTCGAAAACAAACAAACAAACAAACAAACAAACAAACAAAAATGTCTAGAATACACGACACTGGGCTTTCTAATTCTCTTGAGTAGTAAATACAGCAGAATGCCCAAACTTTGGTCTGGGAAGGAGGCACTGGTATACATTTCAAGACTATACAAAAAAGGAAAAAATAGCTGTGTCTCTAATCACAAAGTTCTGTTCTACTTTATTTTTGTTAATGAACCAAGGAATACATCTGAAATGGAGATGGCCATGAACCAGGGGCACGGGTCACGTAACATCCTAACAAGAGAACCTTACAATGGATCCCAAAATGAAGAATACAAGATACAGCTGAAGAAAATGATCAGCTCTAGTCAAAGGAGACACCCAAGAGTTGACTAACAGTTCGGCAGAGGAACTTAACTCATCCTCACTAATCTCTGTGACACAGTTGGGACTGGGGTGGGCGGGGCTGGAGTGGGGTGGGGCCGGGATGGGGTATGGGTGGGGTGGGGGCAGGGCAAGGGTGGAGATGGGGCAAGGTCGGGGCAGTTCTTTTCAGAGACTGGTGGGGTTGGGTAACTGCTGATATTCGAGTGCAGAGAGCAAGTGAGACTGTATAAAATGCAGAAGTGCCTCCCTGTTTCCCCCCACCCCCCCACCCCCCACTCCCTCCACCGGCTCCCTGTCCCCAGATTAGTTCACTAAAGTATTAGCGAAGCAGTGTCTCAGACCATGTCACCGGAATGGTAATCCCCTGTCCCTACTCTAGCTACCCTGGCCAGCTGTCCGCTAGGAGGGACACTCCAGCTTAAGTCACCCCAACCTGCCCGTGTTTCTTTTCTCAGAGTACACTCCACTGCAATCAGCAGCCCCACAGAGCGCCCATCAATCCTCAGCTCTCTATCTGTGCTTCCTGCGGTGAACAAGTAATGAGTCACAGCAGCGTCAGAGGCCTAGCTCACCGCTACTCAGGCCTTCCTCAAACCATATATTCACCATACTGAAGCAAATTCTGACAGGAGAAAATAGGGAGAGTTGAGAAACAATTACCACTAGTCCGTGCCTCTGAGGAGATTAAATAGGAAAAAAATTAACACGTGAGATGTGCAGTCATCACCTGCCTAATAATAAGGAGGAATGACACCTCAGAGGAATTCTCTTTCACAAAAATAATTCTGTGGTAAAATTTGTCAGTAAGAGAATGATGTATAGTAGAAAATACTAGAAATACAGCAAGGAAATGGCCTAAAACTTGCTACCAATTCTGCCTAACATTCTCGCACAGAAGGAGATCAAAACCAAGGAACAACACATGAAACGGATGCAAACGTGTTAGCAGTCAGAGAGGTGTGGCTTGAAAACATGGGCATGCCATGATGTCAGACACAATGACAGCAAGTCTGCCTCCCAGCCTGGACAACCATGCACCCTACCCAAAGACGGCAGGCACCCTTACCCACACAGGGACTCACTCCTGTGGACAACAGTCTGACCTGCCTTGGGTACCCTGCAGATCACATGGCTTTGCCCATTCTGAGTTTCCTGTTTGCAGGGCACAACTAGCCCCAGATCACTTGAGGACACAGGCACAGCTCTACAAGTTGTTTCTTCTTTCCATGTGACACGCTGACTTATCTTGCCCCTCATATATCATCCCACACAAGAGAGTTGAGCCAAAATTATGAGAAATAATGCTTATATCTTAAACTAGCCAATTAACTAGTTTAGAGTGAAGGTATCACTTAATGGGTGCTTTAACATGACGGAATGTAAATATTCCACATAAAAATGATATATGCACAGAAAAAAGTTATCAACTGATTTCTATAATGGAAAGCCATTTCAGAGTTGTTGTTTTTTTTCCTGATTACCCTATTCCCCAAAATTTCCATGTATGTATGCATACGTTTGAATGTATTTGAAATGTAGAAATGCATTTAACACATGTCATAATGGAAAAATAAAAATAAAAATAAAAAAACAGGATATGATATTTCACGTCATCTGTGCATGGTACTGGGGACTGAACCCAGGACGTGAGCATGCCACATATCAAACTGCTTTCAATCTCAACCCTGAGAAACCCATCCTTTCTGTCATTTGTAGTTTCTAAAATCAGACTTCAGTTATCTCTTCCAAACACTTGAAACTTAGCGGGTTTTGGAGAAAAACAGGTAGTATCACTTAACCCTAAATATGTAACATTTAGCACTAACATTGAACTTGTTATTCCTTCAATTCCAAGACTCACTTTGGGAATGTTAGTGCCATATGCTCTAGTGACATGTAGTGGCCTCAGTGGTCTTTGGAAACGAGCGATGACATTTTCATTTCTAATAGAACAGGAACTGAACAAGCAGGAATTGTTTAAATGTCAGCTTGGGGATACATACAAATAGCAATAAAACTAAAATCGCTATGAGCTTCTTTGTAACAGAACCATGTCACATGTCAGCAATGAAATCTCTATCATACCTTAACATACAAATAATTCCTCAATATAAAGAAATGAAATGATCTTAGACATCTCTTCATAATTCCTTCAAATGCAACAAGCTCCTACTTTCTTAAAGCTAATGCAACATGAATATGGTGCAGATGACAAGAAGGAACACTGAGAAAGAAGCTTTGAGTCTACACACACACACACACACACACACACACACACGTCTACTCCCTGTTCACATAACAACTCTTGAAATATTTACATAGTCCTGCAGCTAGCAAAAAACCAAACAAACACAGACCACAACACTGTGATCACATGCCGGGTTGGTGACGGTGTTGACTGACAGTTAATATTTGGGGTCTTTACTCTTAAGAACAAAAGGAAGTACTTAGAAGGGGAGAGAGCACCGGGTACTCTTGTAGCACACTCACAACGACAAGCATTGGCAAGGCAAGAAATTAAACAGGGCAGTAGTTCCATGCACCTAGTGGCTTTATTTTCAAACATTCTACTAACTCTCTGGTGGGCGGGGCTTGTTGTGTCAGAGGTTCAAGACTGTTGTCGTGACATTTGAAGTTGTTAACTACAGTCTTTCAAAGCCCAGGTGGAGCTAATTAGAAAAATATACAAATCTCTAAGATGTAAACAAACAGTTATGTAGATACCAATAAAAAGTCATTTGAGGGATTAATGTGCAATAATAAAAAGTAGTCTTAGAAAGTAGGGAGGTTAGGCTCGAACACTCAGGAAGAAGAGAAGCAGGTAAATGGGATGTGCACTAGGAGAAGGTGGCTCATGGCCTGTGTTCAATGGCCACTACCCAGCCATGACCAGTGTGAGAAGGAAGCACCCTGGACCTTCTAAGCCAGCATGTCCAGAGCTCTCCAAGGTTCCGATCTGCTTCTCACCAAGAACCAACCTCCCCGAGTCTGTGTCCAACTCCTAGATTTTATTGATAAAATTAATTAAGTTTATGTATCATATAAGTGATTTGTATGCATGTTTTTTTTTTTTTTGCTTCATGGGGGTGCCTGATGCCTGTGGGGGTCAGGAGAGGGCATGGACCCCCTGGGACCAGAATTGCAGCTGGTTGTGAGCCACCATGTTGGATGCTGCGAACAGAACTTGAGTTCTCTGCAAGAGCAACAAGTGATCTTAACCAGTGACCTAACTCCCCAGACCCTAAAAGGAATTTATTTTAATGATTTGCAAGATGGTACTCATCAGCCCACTGCCTGGCCCTACGGTAAAACAGTAGTCAGCAAAATCTTCTGGCTCCCAGTGTAATATGATCTTGACTCCAATTTCCTAGCGACATGCAGCCAGAAGACAATGTCATGGGGAAAATATACAAACATCTTAATAATGAGAAGTAACTTTTCCTGTGATTTCGTGATACTACTAACAAATCTCATAAAAGACACAAACAGAAGAAAGCATAAGTCTGAACTTGGAATGCAGTCTCCTAGCAGGCTTATCCAGCTATCTGGTTAAGTGAAACTTCCAAGTACCAGGAGGACTCTAGAGTACCTTCAAAGATGATGTAGTGGTGTGTCACTCCAGAGTTTCTCTCTCATCCCAATTTTGGGCTAGGATATCAGAACCAATAGTGCTGGAACACTACCTAATTTCTTCTATAAGCAAGCAAGCAAGCATTAATTCTAAAATATGAGAAAGTACACCAAAATTGTAGCTGTGGCTCCACTTAGAAAGTTCAAAACCTGTATGGTCCCTCCTCACCCATCAGAAGTTGCTGTACAGACCACCTTTCAGTTGCTCGTAAAAGAAGGGGACAACCCCACAGGGATCCCCAGTTCAACTGAGTCTCTAGGACCACGTAGCTCACTTCTAGGTTGCATTTCTTTTGGTGGTAAATAGGAAGAATCAAGGGTAACAGGGTAGGGGGAAGAGGTTCTGAGAGCACCTCTTGATCCCAGGGAGAATCAAGGGTAACAGGGTAGTGGGGGAGAAGTTCTGAGAGCACCTCTTGATCCAGGCTCCCTCTCTGTGAGAAGCACTCTCAAATGGCCCAGGAATGAAGGGAAAGGCAAGTCCGCCCTCCAAGGAAAAGGCCTATCAGCATCCTTCTTCTATGGATGTTCTAACCACCGAGAGGGTGCACCATCCTTTCGTCATGTGAAAGAGCACAACACCAACGCACTACCACCACCCTCCAGTACCGACTGAACAAGACAGAAGCCCGTCTCTTCTACAGTACCAACTGAACAAGAAAGAAGCCCGTCTCTTCTACAGTACCAACTGAACAAGAAAGAAGCCCGTCTCTTCTACAGTACCAACTGAACAAGAAAGAAGCCCGTCTCTTCTACAGATGTCACCTTTTCCCACACAATTTCAACGTCCTATCTTTTAAGTATGAGAACAGGTCAAGACCAAAACACTCATTTTATACCTGTTTCTCAGAGAAAATATAAATTAATGTTGGTATTAAGTTTAATATCAGACAAAACACCAATGTAAAATTTGACTAACGAATCCTCAACATGAAGAAAAAAAACAACCACTCATTTTCCAGCGCAGACTGGCTGGGCCTGCGGCACAGGTGCTGCTGACGTCACACACTGCCCCGCCCGTGCCGCTCAGACCTGGTGGCAAGGCTGCCAGGGCAGAAAGAGAAGCAGAAATGTGACTGCAGCTTGACTCGGAGTGTTCTTCCTGGGGACGCACTGAATCTTCCAGGTTGCTCGAATACCATCCAGGGATGAGATTCTCAAGGAGACAGCTTGTTACTGCTTTTCCTGGCTGTACTACAAGAAACAACAGTGTGAGCTTATTTTAAATTAATGTGTGCTTCTGTGTTTCTTTACAAGAAATTAACTGCAATCGTTCAGTTAAAGCAAACACTTTGTGTTTCACTTTTCATTATGAAAAGCCTTCATGATCCTCTCAGACTTAGGAAGCTAAAAATTCCCGATTTTAATTGCCAGTTTCCAATGTGGAGGAAATTATTTCAATCACAATGAAAGATCTTTCAAGCTTAGTTGACCCTGTGGGGCAATAAGTGCTTTACAAGTGAGAAGGTTCCTAACTGTTCTCTGATGTCAAGAGTGTCATGACAGAGTGTGTCTTTCTGTCTCTTTCACGGAGACTCTGCAACAATACTTCACACAGAACAAGACAGAAAGCAACAGCCTCAACCAGCTTGTTATTTTTAACTAGGAAACATCTGCAGGCCAACACCTGCCTTCCATCCTCTGCCCTAAATGACACTGCTAGTTAGACCCGTCCCCTGGGCTAGAATGACTTCTGGTTGTTCTCACCTCGGTTGGGCATCTTGGACTTCAGTCCAGACCTAAAGCACTTGCCAGACCCCTCTCTTAATTCAAATCCCACATACAGACTGTCCCAGTCAACAGTGACCTGGTCACACACACTGTGTGTGTATGGACAGGGAGAACTACCTAAAAGGAAGTGATTGGGGCTCTTAATGTCATAACAGGAACAGGCAGCTAGAGGAGCCAGAGGGAGAGGGCATACAAAGCAGGTAGTTAAGTAAAGGAGGAGACACAAATACTGCGTAAGTTCTAAGAGCTTTCATTGTCTTTAGTTTTTTCTTTAAAACTCTAGCATGCACATGCATATGATGCAAAACTCATGTATGCATGTGATGTACACACATACACTCAAGCATACACATACACATACACATCAAATTATTAATAAAAAAACTCTAAACCTTAGACCTTGGTCCACATAATGACCATGACACAGACATGCAGTAAATTTCCACCCACTGTTTGATGTCCAACATCGATTCTCTCTCCTTCTGCTAATACTCACCCAAAGTTCCTTAAGAAACCACCCCCGGGGCTGGAGAGATGGCTCAGAGGTTAAGATCACTGACTGCTCTTCCAGAGGGCCTGAGTTCAATTCCCAGCAACTACATGGTGACTCACAACCATCTGTAAAGAGATCTGGTGCCCTCTTCTGTATACATAAAAAATAAATAAATCTTTTTTTAAAGGAAGGAAGGAAGGAAGGAAGGAAAGGAAGGAGGAAAGGAAGGGTAGGAAGGAAGGGAAGGAAGGGAAGGAAGGAAGGAAGGAAGGAAGGAAGGAAGGAAGGAAGGAAAGAAGGAAAGAAGGAAAGAAGGAAAGAAGGAAAGAAGGAAAGAAGGAAGGAAGGAAGGAAAAGAAACCACCCCTCCCCATTCTCAGCCAGGGGCCTGGACTAAGAGCTATCAGATAAAATTCTATAGATATTGGCTCCCCAACCCAAGTATTTCCTATGAACCAAGTCTCAATGACTAATTCAGCTCCAGTCAAACTAAGTAAGATAAGTGGTAATGTGAGCTGACGTACTGAGGAAGGAAGGCATGCTTTCTTCCCATGGTGGGGATACAGTATGAACTGGCGTGACTGTGCTGTACTCACAGAAGCAGGGCCACTGAAGAATTACGGGGAATAAAGGTCAACATCATGCGAAGCAAAGAAGAAATGGAATAGAAGGAAACTAGAACTTCAGTGACGTTATTTCAGCCACAGACTCAACATTATCTTAAGTCCAACTGTGGCCTTTTAGAATCCTATGAGCCAATGAACTTTACTGTTTGAAGACAATTTGGATCAGGTTTCTATTACCTGAAACGAAGAGGAGCAGAAATAACAGGAGGAAGAAGAACAGGAGGGGAAAAAGAGATACACAAATCCGATACTGCTATTTTGCCTTCTCTGGGGCACAGGGAGAGGTTAGAAACTCTTCCCGAGCCATGTAATTGTTGGAAAGCCTTTAACCCTAAAGTACAGGGTCACATTATGAAGGAACTCATGGTTTCTGCCAGAGATAAAATCTGAGGATGTTCTTCCATTCTCAGGGCAGCAAATCTCCAAAAAGGATTAATGTATTTTCACTAACCCTCCAAAGATTCTAATCATTTCTGTTACGGGAAAAATAAACAAAAAAGGAAAGAAGGAAAACAAGGCTACACTTTTATAAAGTATGACTCACTTAGTGAATTTAAATTAAAATATATTGAAATCGGTAGCTAAGATGTTCCCCATCCTGGAGCTCTTCAAACACCAAGAAGGTATTTGTTTCAGTGGGTTATACAGCAAGACTTCCAAAGCAGCCAAGAGACACACTAAAGAATATAAAGAATGAACTGGTTGAGACCAGGTAAGGACACTTTGATTACTGACATGTAACATGGGGCCATATATAACAACTGCACCTAGCCCTTTTTGAGCACAAAGCTTAGAGAGGTCTTCACTGATTTCATGGTCCTGTACCCAGGAGATATTTTTACCTTTGCTCTACTTGACTGGAACACATTCAGCACGTACAAGCTGTCTTGTGGTTATCACATGAATGCTGGCTACATGCCAAGCTGGGAATGTGTGCCTTGGAGCAGAAAACCTTTATATCTTCTGCAAACAATCTCTCCCCAGAGACTTGAAATGGGCCCCACAAAGCAGCCGCGGTGACTGCACTGAGACCATCTATCATCTTAGCAATGCATGGTGAACACTGTTTAATGGACTGTCACTTCTTCAGACTAGTCACCCCTCACCAGGTCCCAAACCCATACCTTACCAGTTCTTTCAAAGCTGTGGTGACCCTCACAATCAACCAAAGAAAAGCATTTGTCCAATGCTGTCATGAATCATTACACATTTACACAGTCCAATTAAGTGCTTCAGAAATCTTAGCCAGGCTTTCCCATTCCAAGCTACCAATGTCTATTGCCATTGATCTACCACCAAAAACAGGATGGGGTTCCTTTTCTCAACAACCACCACTTCTCTTAAAAAAAAAAAAAAATCTCTGCCAGGTATAACGACCATGCTAGATGCTGGTAATCACAAGTACGGTGGAAGGGGAAGAATTCAGTGGTCAAGGGTATCCCATCAGTCTTCACTAACCAAAACTACCTGATCTCTGGAGACAAGTGAGATAGCCTCAGGGGTCTTCAGAACAATGTGCAAGTATCTTTCAAAGGTGGGCTCACAGGTCCTACCATTAGGACATGGGTTCAATGAGCCCAGGATGATACCTACACTTTGGGCATACAGAATCTATTCTGTGTTTCTGAGCCATAGTCAGGCATTTAATAGCAAGGTAGAAATTTTAATCATCTTTGTAACAAATTATCTTATTAAAGGCTCAACTATTTTACAGCGATTCCTTAGACCCTCATATAAGCTCCACTGATGTCATGATGGCTCGACTCTCCCTTCTAGACTTTTCTACTACTTGTCCCACGTGTTTCTCAGGAAGTAAGAGAATTTGTCTATAGATAATGTCTTTTACAATCAAAGACTTCTAAAAAGTATTAACTCCTGGAGTCCAGGGCTACCTAAACCTAAGGGAAGGGAGGGAAGTGGGCATGATATATTTCAACAATGGAGAAGCCAGACATGGTAGTGTATATTTACAATCTTAGTAATTGGGAGGCAGAAGCAGGAAGTCAGTTGAAGGTCAACCTCACCCTCTAACAAGATCAAGGCCAGCATGGTCTACATGAGACCCTGTCCTGGGGAAGGGGGAGCCCTCCTTACTCTTGCTGGTTCCTGCCTCTCCCATAGCTCTTTATTTTGCTCAACTTGGCACCTCTCCTTATCTTCTGCCTAGACCTGGAATGTCTTCCAGGCCTCTCCTGGGACCCCAGCATTCAGGATTTAATACCATCTATGCCCCAGGGGGAAAAACACCAATGATGGTGTGATCATTCTTAAATTGTTCATATTTATTTGCATTTAATTTTAAATATCACCTTTTTACTCAGATATTTTTGTCATGGCTCAAATAATATTAAGGAATCACGGAGCATTTATAAATTGGCAGCTGTAGCCTGCAGACATGCCTTCTTTGACCCACACAGAACTTTTATTTGAAGATCTTTAGACACGGCAGACACACTTCGGCAGGTCACAGTCGCCACTAATTCTCACAGCTGCCATATCACCTTCTTCCCTCATCTGTGTGACTTGACTGGCCCCTTCTGAGGTCTGAGTTTACAACCCCTGTGGATAAGGTTTTAGGACATTTCCTAAAGGGATGACTTAGTTCCTGCCATGGTTCCTTCATTTATGTTACGGGCAGTGGGTGTTTATTAGTTTTATGTTTGTAGAATACAACAGAAAGAATACTTAGACTTTCTTTGTTATTAACAGTGAAACAGAAAGCTTTCTGTTCAATAAAGCCAGTAATGTTCACACTAAGTGACTGACTGTCTGGGTAGCAGTTACTAAACACCACTTTCCTTCAGTGAGGCTATTTTTAAAAGTATCTGAAAACAGAGACAGTATCTTACTCATCTCTGTGTTAAATAGCCTGGCTTTTACAACTTACACACTTATTTTCAAGAAATGATCACAACAATTTATTAGAAGCTATAATATAATACATTTCCAGGGTCAGTAGAGATACTGAATCATTTGAGCCAAGTTTATCCAGTGGCCATAAGCAGACGCTGACAAAAGAATACAGGACAGTAATTTTTGAAAATATAATATTGCAATATGACTAATTATAGTCATCAATCATTAAAAATTTAGGCCATCTTCAAAACAGTATCTTTCAAGCATTTGAAGATATAATTTCTTTTCCAAGGCTAGCACAAAAATAAAATAAGAATGCAAAAAAATAAGAAAATAAAATGAAATATCATGGCTCAATAGAAGGGTACAAAACAGCACATTTTCCAGTTCAAAAAAACTGCATGAGATGTTGGTCTTCCTGTTTTTCCTAAACCTTCTAATTGTGCTTCCAGAAAACTCCCAAGCATCTGCCTCTATGTAGCTTATTCTTCATCTTGGAGCTCTCACAAGGAAATAGAGAGTACTCTGTGCCAGGATCTCTGTCTTCTCCAGCCAAAATCATTAAGTCTTGGAGCCAATTTCCTCCTGGTAAATTTGATGAAATTCCTTCCAGTTGCAGCTTCCTTAGTTAGTGGTAAAGGCTGCACATGCCACAAGTCAATATATATGTACATGTGTTTAACAATATACATTATTTATTTAACGGTACTATGTATATCAGTGTACCCAGGTAAACATACATCTATCTATGTACTCACGCATAAATGTACAGTTCCATAATGGTTCCTAGAATCAATCCACTGATGTGGTTTTTCTGTGACTACTATTTCTTAATTGAGACACAGTTCTCTGAGACCTAGCATTGCTCTGGAACTCAGTATCAACTAACTCTTCTTTGCAGCTACAGGATAATGAGGTCGGTTAAAAATAATTCTCATGCTTTGCACAGTCCTTTAAGTCCTTCTGAATCATCAAAGAAAGATTAAATTAGGTTCTATTTTAGGGTAAGGGGTGTGTTATCAAAATTCAATTATGTTTAAAACATGGTGATCCATATATAACTTCTATAGTAAATTTTTATGAGTCTAAATATTTTATTAATTGGGCTAACCTTATTTCCTATTTACTCTTAATATAATAAAACTTGTAATTTTATGTCTCTCATTAATAATATGAATCTATTATATACATTATTAACAAGGACTGCAGATTAAGCATAACATACATTTTCCATCACAGTATCTAATTCTTCAATCCTTCAACTGCCAGCCTGTTGATTATCTAGTTGCTGTAGAATGTGAACTGTATTTCATATAATTCATGTTTCTTGATGGACGAAGGTCATTATTATAAGACTATGTGATACAGATACATTTTTTAAATAGTGAGGTCATGGGGTTTAAGTAAAAAGAACTGTTATAATAAATGGTAAGGATACTGTACTTTCATAATCCTTCTGCTGCTTCTGGTAATTCTTTTCTTCGATGACACACATGCACACATATCTTAGTTTGCTACAAAAGAAGTAGTATTGCAAATTTCTAATCTATATCATATATTATACACAATTGCCTAAATAAAAACTAAGATACATCCATGTCATGTATCTCTTACAATAGCCATTTTACATAAGTCAAATCTCTAGTAAGGGGAGGGAGGGGGTTATTTTTTGCTTATGATTATGAACCATAAGATAGAAAATTAAGACATATGCATTCAGAGAAATGAACGAATGTGCTAAATTATACTGTGAAGGACATGGTTAGCAAAAATTCACTCTGTTGCAATTTTATAGGATGAATTATCTTGTTTCTTAAACTACAAATAGCAAAGAGAAAAAAATTAAGAAAAAAACCTAAGTTAAAAAAATACTAGAGGGCTGGAGAAATGGCTCAGAGGTTAAGAGCACCGACTGCTCTTCCAGAGGTCCTGAGTTCAATTCCCAGCAACCACATGGTGGCTCACAGCCATCTGTAATGAGATCTCACACCCTCTTCTGTATACATAATAAATAAATAAATCTTTGAAAAAGAAAGGGGGGTGGGAATTTAGCTCAGTGGTAGAGCGCAAGGCCCTGGGTTCAATCTTCAGCTCTGAAAAAAAAAATTTTTTTTAAATACTAAAAAGGGTATTAATCACAGTGTATAGATCTTGGTTCACACAATTAGAAATCTGAGCAATGACAAGTTATTTAAAGAGATAATGTATTTCAGATAAGAGAGTATTGTTTGGGGTTATAATTTCAAAATGATATTTTTTTAAGTACCATAATGAAATATAAATGAAATGGCATGTTTGAGATTTGATTAAAATAATCTGCCAAGCAACAAGTGGATAGGAAGATAGACAAACAGAAGCCTTGTGTGGTGACAGAAGTCGGCAGGTGACAGGGCCATGGGGTTTCACGACACAAGGCTTTCTACTTATATGCATGCTAAAATCTACAAAAGACAAAGTCTCCTCATAAGAAGACACTGGAGAGGTAAAATCAGTTTCTGTTTTGCTTTAGTTTCTACACACTGTGCTTTGACGTCAAGACGGGCCTAACTGAACATTTACAAACGCGATGTGAGGCTAAAGGGTTAAAGGCTGTTACTAACCTTCATTCTTTAATCTGATTAAAGTACTCTTAACTTGTCAAACCTTCATTAGTCCTGAACTACAAATGTAAACGAAGGGAGTATTCAGCACAAGGCCCCTCAAGGCCAAGTTCTCAGCACAAAGGACATTTACTTGCACCTGGAGCCATGTCTGCCCTGCTCGGCTGGCTGGAGTCCCTTCACTAAACATTTCCTCGGGCATTGTTTCCTCAGAACAGCAAACTTTCCTAAAGCACACTGTGAAAGAGCATAAGAGTGTAGCTTTCATTTTAATTGCTATAAACAAAAGGCTCCTAAAACTGCTAAGGAGAAGGAGGGAGGAGAAGGAGGGAGGAGAAGGAGGGAGGAGAAGGAGGGAGAGAGACGGAGATGTGTTCCAGGCTTGCTTTAGGAAATCAGGCACTGGGTTGATGGCTGACACCTCAAATGAAATGTCTCTGTTTTTATAGGCAAGGACTTGATTTATTT